>NC_143393.1:1303000-1628750 GCF_980474605.1 Leiobunum rupestre | reverse complement strand
CTTATCTAATCTTTATCTTATCTTTAAACTCCATCGGGATACCTCCCGCAACGAAATTAGTAGAACAAATATTTACAGCGCGCCTTCCCGCTAGTAGATGACGCCACCATCTGGCTCTCCTCGGCCCGCTTGGCGAAAAGAACAAATAACACCGTCGTCTGCTTTACTATAGGCAGCTCGTATCCCCTAACATACCCCTTATTTCACCCCAAAAAATGTCAGGTTCCTAACACAGTACCAACCTATAATAATAAACAAGAGAGGAGATTATTTCAAACGTCAGGTTTCAACGAATTCTGTCGGCGTTGTGATTTCTTGATCGAGCTGCCCGAGATTCCCGATTGCACAATTGATAAGAGATGATAAAGTCCGATGAGAGCCACATATGATTGTATTTTTTATTTTCCCTTGACTTTTCCTCCTTTTGGCGTTTTTTAATTGAAATAGAAGTAGTTTATTGTTGCCTAGTACGTAATATTCTGTCTTAGCTGAGCACTCTTGGTTGGCACAACATAATTATGCTCCTAAACGTAGATTTAGCAAGGCAATCAACCAACCTATAATAATATACAAGAGAGGAGCTAATTTCAAACGTCAGGTTTCAACGAATTCTGTCGGCGTTGTCTATCTACCCAACAACCTTGAATGTAAACCCTATTAGGAAGACTGAGGCTTTTTACTTAAAATTGCAAATCCACAAAAAGTTATAAAAACAATTTTTAATCGATTACACTCAAATTAAAAATTTATTTGCGCAATGCGTTTTAGTAAAACGTTCCACTAAGATCGCATGTACAAACAACCAATCAGAGTACAACCGCCCTCCTCTTAGACATTGACGTACCGAAAAGGGGTATTTGTTTTTGTCAATTGTAATTTATTTTATTGACCAAAATAATAATAATAATATACGTTTAAAAACCACCTATGGACTGCATTGTAAAGGATTGCAGTCCATATGTGGTTCCTTTTAACTAAACATTGCGTATATACTTACCTCCACCACTTCCCCTAATCGTATTTCCGTTGCTTTGCAACTCGTTTTTAAATTGAAAATGTTTAAGCTTAGTTTCTCTTTTCGGTGTTATAGTCGCAAGCCAGATTTCCCGCACGGTACTGACGAGTCCCAAATAGGACGAAACCGGTCTACCGTCGTCCATTTACGTGAACCAGGCAACCAGAACTCTCCCCTTAGAGCCAGCCCCGAACCGAAAATCGTCCGCTGCGTTCCACTTCGGAAAAACATTATCATACAGTATAGTTCAAATGAATAGGCACATCGGATTACCTTGCCGTTATGCCCCACAACGAACGGTTTTTCGTCACTGAAGACCGACCCGATGCCATTGTTCAGGTGTCCAGTCTAGGTTAGCGGTAGCAAATTCCGGCCTCCCTTGGCGGTTTATTATCCTTTCTTTCTGACCGGCAATCCTACCGCTCAGATTACTCCTTACAAAGGTCCTACTTACAGCCCGTCGTTATATTGAGCTCTTGAAAAATGATTACTTCCCAAGCGTATTGGAGAGGTTTTAAAACGGCAATTTCGATTTTATGCACGACTGAGCGCCAATCCACAAGGCGAGAGCCACGGCAGAAATATTGGAAAGGCTTCGCACTCATTTCAGCTTTAGGGTAAATTTTTAAGATCACATATCTAGAATTAAACTTTGGCCAGCGAGCGAACAGTTGGCGAGATGGTAAAGTTGATTAAATTGGGTCAGTGATGTCATTTCGAACAGCGAAACATTTTGTGTTTTTAGGTGTAAATATAATGAAGTTTTCAAATAACGAATCTTTTGTTCTTCTATTTAGATTATGAATTGCCCTGCCAAAGGGTATGCTATGAACCCCATAGAAAATCTATAGGCAGAAATGGTTCGTGCTATTCACCATACAAACGTAAGGAATGTCCAACACCATCTGGAGGCGGTACAAAATGCGTGGCGTGATCTAAAATTGAACTTTTTTTCGAGCCTATCACAATCGAGAAGTTGTTGAAAAACGTGCCGCAAAGTAGTATAGTAAAAAAAAACGATGGAAATTCCTCCATGTTTGTATTGTATTTATAAGAAATTGTCATTGGTTGTTAGAGTGTAAATAAACTTTCATTTGAACTCTGTTCGTAACCATATTTAGTTCTTAAATTTTAACGGCCGGTGGTCATAATCCAATTTAGTTCTTTTATTTAAAGCTGACTACTCAAGATGTAGGGCAAATAATGTGGTCTTGAACCCAATTGGTTTTCCTACTTGAACGCCTCCTTCCACGTTAAGTTTTTGTTATGGCGGTTGTGGGTAATGAGTTTGTTGTGTATGCGTTTAGTATGTATGGGTGTTTTCTCTCCAACTTCTTCTTATTGACTTTTCGGACGGACAGAGTGCTGAGGGTCACGATAAACGTCTTAACGTCCAAATGGCAGGGTGTCCAACAATTGTTTACGGTATTCTTCTTAGTATCAATTTGCGATCGCATCGGGCGGGATTCGAACCCGAGCCCTCGTGCATGACAGGCGAGTGTTCTACCACAGCACCACCGATACATGTTACGGTTCAAAGAAAATTATAAGTTCAGCTTAAGCGGAAGAGTATATTAATAGTTTTTAAAGTCAAAATTTTTTTCGTATGAAAATTTAAAGGTAAAATCTTGTTTACGCGCGGTCAGCAGATAAGATGGTTAAAAGGTTAAACCCGTTAGTTTTTTGTAATTTTTTTCCTTTTTTTCCAGTGGTATATTTTTATTTTTTGTGTATTTGGCATATTAGTTTTCAAGCGTATTAGTTCATTTATGAAGAAAATATCGAGTTGTATACATCGTGCTCTTACACTTATGTTGGTCTGGTTTTTAACTGGGTCATCATTACTTCGTTATTTATTTTAAACGTTTTCTCGACTGATTAAGATGTTTAATGCAGTTCATCAATTGGGTTCGTTCGTTTTTATTTATAAAGAGCCCTTACTATTCAGTCTACGGTCATTTATTGATATACGAGCTGTCGTTTAGTCAAGTGGCTTTCTGTGCTTTGTGAATGGTAAGTTTTTCGCTTCTTGTTAATACATTTTCTATTGGTGTGGATATTTGGACATATACGATTCCTAATGCAGTCATTGATTTCCTGGGTGTGCGAGTCATTATATGATATGGGAAATTGGACGGTATTGGTCTTTTTCATGCGGTATGTGTCACAACGTCAACCAGATGTCGAATATAGCTAATCTGCGGTATCTTCATTAAGGGCGAGTGTTGAAATAAAATGACCGTTAAAGATGCGGCAAGTATTTCATAAGCGAGAAAAATACAAATACCCTCTGTAGATATTTCTTTCATTACAATTTGCTTAGTATTATATTTATCTGATTAACTTGTTCTGTAAATAGGGTTAAATTCAATTGTGCATTGTTTTAATACGTCTAACTCGCTGTGGTAACTATTTAATTTATATTATTCTGAATAAGTTACACTCGGTTGTTTCGTCAGAATTATTTTAATTAAAATTAAATTTTTATACCGGGCGGGATTGAACCGGGATTACGTTTTTAAGGGTCGTCTCGAGAAATTTATACCACTAGGTACAATTCTTCCGAGGAGAGGTATATTTTGGCTTGCCAACTTGTTCAGCTGTAAACAGTTATTAATTTATTGATACCTTTGGCAATTTTGAACCTTTTAGAAATTCAAAAACAGATTTGGATTCTGCGTGACATTGCGAGTCAATCGGACCTAGCAAGTATAATTACTATTATTTTTCCACGTGAGAGACCGTAATAAATGTGCATAAACATTTCGTGGGCATATTCTTTCCAACAAGCCATCAAGCAGCTCTATGTCAAACAGAACCGAAATGGCGGCCAAATGAAATCGGCCGGAAACTTTTGTCCGGGACTGTGCATCAAACTTTTCTAATTGCAAATTTCCCTTTTTGACTAGTATATAAGCTCGTCCCGAGTAAGTCAAAGTCATACAGACTTCTGAATTATAACATGCAAACAGGGCACCTTTAGACAAAAGAGTAGTAGTGGCGGTCTTAAAATATACAGCAACCTTTTGCCCAATTCCAGATTTACCCAGTTTCAATTTAAGAACCTTCGAAGTTATTATTCAGGTATCATGAGTATGATTATTTTTCGAAAACCTTTTTTTTACAAAAATAACTGTGTATTCATATTATTATGTGATTTTTAATAAGCTGGAGAAGATGGATTTGACCATCACTGTGGAGGAATATGTCCATACCTCTACGCTTTATTCGGCAATGAACTCCATCCCATTGCTCTCCACTTCTCTCACATCTTCACCTTCGACTTCTTTCGTAGCAACCTCATCGTAAACGGTCGCGTCAGTATCACCCACTTCAACACCTCAAGCATCGACATCCTTACCCCCCACTTCTTCTACCTCTAGAAAAGTCATTAAATAAAATCACTTAACGAAGAAAAAATTAATAATTAAATAACTATGATTTAGAAGCTTTTCTGGCTTTAGAAGAAATCATAAAGCAAACTCTCGGAGAAGAGTTTCCATATTTATAATTTAAAAAATAAATACAAAAACAAATGTGTTTTTCTTACATATAAAAGACATTATATTTTAGAGCTGAATAGATGTACCAATGAATAATAATGGAGATATCGGTTAACACGAAAAAAATTCAGAATAATACTGGAAATATTGGTTAACGTTAAGGGGTCTCTGAGATTTTATCATATTACAAAATCTACAGTGGGATATATAGATTTTTTATAAATAAAAATCTCTCACATATATGGATTTCAGAGTCTAGCATCTATCAGATTTATAGGCATGAAAGCGGAGGGTTTAAAAGATCGGGTCAGACCTCCGCTCTTTACCAGTTGCGATAAACAGCTAGACCGTACAAATGATTCCGTGTACCGAATGCGCGAAACAGTTTTCTAAAAAGTAAATTTTAAACAACATGTAAATTTAAAATACGTTTCTTCAACCTGTACGTAGCATTAGTTTTGCGCAAAGATACAAAATAATTCATCAGAGTAGCCCACTTTCTGCCACTCCAGACTCCCGCTATCAAAACAACCCCCAACAGCTTCACGATCTCCTAAAAGTCGACGTATCCGAGCGAGGGGCTAGTCACTCGCGAAATGTGTACACCAGATTTCGCGAAGTCGTTAAAAATATCTTAATTTTACAAGCAAAGTCTTTAAAAAAATGACGAAATCTTTTTAGCGAAGTCTAAAAAAAATTCTTTAACCCCTGAAATCTGGCGTAGTCCGACAAAGTCCAATGAAGTGATTGCAAACTTATAGAACCCCAGCAAAGTCTCTGAAAGTACTCAAAATTTTAAACTAAGTCTCGCGTATTCTTATATCGAGTTCCACGAAATATTCATCTTTGAATTTTTTCTTAAATCCTTTTTAATCCTTATCTCTCTCCTGCCATGCCTGCTGCTCAACTCTTTCTTTCAATCACGGGGTTAAACTTTAATACTGGTTCAACACACAATAGGGGTTAGAAGTATGCAATTTCTGGGAATTTCATTTTTGGGTTTTGTAGACGATTCCGCTCGGGATTCCGTGAATTTTCGGACAGTAGTCCCGTGCGTACGGTACGGTCGAGGATCCAATTTCAGGACGAACTTAGTTGCTGAGTTCTAGTATCGAGCGTGTAGTGGGCAAATAGACAAATTCCTTGCCTAGTTACGTACAAATAAATTAGTACGAAGTTATTTTATCCGTGTTTTTTTTAATACTGGAATTAATCGTACATCGAGTTAAACATGGAAGTAAATATGGATAAAACCACGGATAAAAGACTCGCGGAAACTCCATCGAAGGAAATCTCGAACCAAACACCGAAGTAAAAGCAATGTAAGTACACTTATTACTATTAATAATAAAAAATATCTATGGTAATTTATTATATATATTTTTTTTATTTTAAAGGGATAATGAAATCGGACAATACAGTACCTTGAAACTATTCAGCTTCCAAAACTTTATCTTTTTCTATTTTTCAGTCTTTAGAAAAAATTGAAACTCAAATTTAAAAAAAAAATAAAACTACGCCGCAATCGGCGGACGACCTTCTTCAAAACATCGAAGAAGTCTTTGTTCTTGAGGACGCTATCGTCGTTTCGCGGTTTACCCCGTAAGCCACCCAAACAGACCCCGAAATATTAACTTTGACATGAAAACCGGCATTAATTAAATATTTTAAAAATTACTCAAATAAGAAGCGGGGCTTAAAGTAGAACATATTTATTCGCGTGAGATACGTACGCGAAATGAACGATGGTGCGGAAGTCGAGGTATTACCGTATTTCCGGTGCAAAACCCAAGCAACACTTTAACCCAGATGTAATACCAGGACAAAAAGAATCCAGTGTGAAGCAAATAACACAAGCGATTGGGGAATTTCATGATATGGGCAGTGGCTGTACAATAGACCGTATCTTGTTTTTTTCAAATCGATAATAAAGCGTACGTACCGCTAGTCGGGGGTACGAATATCAATCTACCCCTGAGCTCGATAATACCGGCAAAGGAGTATTAAACATTAAAACCAAAGACCAATAGTGTTTCTTGTGGCGTGTCCTTGCTAAACTTAATCCACAACCTCCAAATTCCCATCGCGTTAATCAGAATAAAAACGTGATGTTTGAAAAAGAATAAGACTGCAGTGACATTACCTTTCCTTTCGAATTAAATCATTTTAAACCTAAATTTTTTTTAAATAAAAACAATCTGTCTATCAACGTTTTCGGGTATGAAAAAGTAGTTTTTCTTCTTCTGGTAAGCGAAAACAGAGCCCCCGAAGATCGGCAAAGAGACCTCCTTAATCATTAGTCAAAAGGAAACCAACATTTTTGCCTAATCACTTATATTAGCCGACTATTAAGTCATTTCACAAACCATAACGGGAAAATTTACGTGTCGTTATTGCTTACAAAACTGCGCACGAAACCATAATGAACACGTGAAAAACTGCAACGTTCACACCCCCCAATTTGCAAAATACCACACAAAAATCCCGTTTTGAAATTCGATAAAATTGAATGCCTCCAAAAGGTAAGAAATAATTTCGATAATTCATGAATTCACGTGCTTAACACATTTATTTTTAGGTTCCCTACGTCATTTACGCGGATTTTGAATCTATAATTGACAGAATCCAGACTTATTTACCTGATTCCTCCCTATCATCAACAACGAAACTTTCGGAGTACGTAGCTTGCGGTTGAAGTAACGTTGCAATACGACCGGACGGTATTTATTTTTGGTTTCATTAAAAAATATATTTTCGCTACGACTTTTATCATTATTACAGGAAAGCCAAATGACCCTGTTACATAAAGGGGAACCGACGCTATCGAAATTTTTCTTTTAAGTTTGTTGATGGAACGGAGCACCATCACCGAATTATTCAAGGAAAATATTCCAATGTATCTCACTCCAGTCGAAGAAGAATTGTGTCGTAACACGACACAATGTTAGAGAGTAAACTTACTCCTTTGCAGTATTTAAATAGGTGTACTTTTAAAATTACGCCTTTTACAACAACTCCTTTTGAGGTGTAAATTGACACCATTAGCAGTATTAAATAACGCCTTTATTAGAGGAAAAGTATACCTTTAAAGATATTAAACAACTCCTTTATATGTGTAAAATGACCCCTATAGCGTTATAAAATGACGCATTTCAAATAAATTTAACAACACCTTTAGAGGTGTAAAATTATCTCTTTGGCGGTGCAAAATGACTCCGTTAGCAGTAAGGAAATATCGTTTGAGCTTTATGTACTAACCTCGATAGCCGTGTGAAATGACACTCACTCTTAAAAAAAGGGTATACAAATAGGCTTTTTCTGTTTTGTTCCTTAGAGTAAATTTACCCCTTTAAATTTATTAAATGGGTAAAATTTTATTTTACTCCTTTTTATTTCTGCTATGAAGGTTTACAAGTGTAAAAAGGTTATATTTTTTATATATTTATTTTATAAAACTTTTCAAACGTTTTGCTTATCTGGAAAATGAAGTAACAAGGGTGTATTGTTAAAGGCACCGTTTTTATTCCGTAAATATACCATTAACAGGGCCGTGCAGAGGTTTCCTGGGGCCCCGGGTCAAACTTACTCGTCGGCCCTTCGAATTACAACCAACTCGAGCCTCTCGCAAGTTATCATGATTTACACCCCCCTCGAGCCCCGAAAACGTTTCCCACATGCGCCCTTGCCATAAAAACCGAAAAGACGCTCTTATTCAACTATTTTGTTCACTTAATTACTTTAAAATATTACAACTAGGTACAGTCCCGGACATAAGTTTCCGGCCGTTTTCATTTGGCCGCCATTTTGATTCTGTTTGACGTAGAGCGTCGTTGGAGGTCTTGTATGAATACTTACGCTCACGAAATTAGTATCAACATAAATTATTTTGATATATCTTACAAGGAAAAAGAAAAATCAAAATTAGTAAAACCCCACCGATTTGACTTTACCAAATTAAGCGTTTAGTTAGTAACAATTAGGCCCATTAGACGCACAATGTCACGCAGAATCCGAATCCTTCTTTGAAATTTAAATCGGTTCAATATTACCAAAGTTATAAATAAAATAACAACGGTTTAAAACTGGAAAATTAAGCCTAATCGAAATATTTATTCAAACAGATCAACTGAAGTGGGAAGCAGGCGTTAAAGCGGGGGAAACAATTGCGTTCAAGACCACTTGATTTTGCAGTTCACCTTAAGTTGTTAGCGTTAAAATAAAAACACTAAATAGAACAGTGACCAGAATTAAATAATTGCAAATTTTATATCAATCATCACAAACAATGACATATTTAGAAAATGTCTCAGAGTAATTTTGAATTTTTTCAGATTAGCACTTTACGACACTTATTAATAAGTCCAATAACCACATTTGTCTACATCCTCTCGCATACTCTTGGGCATCGATTCGTGATAGGCCTGAAAAATTAGTCGTTGAGCTTCAGATCGCGCCACGCATTTCCAGAAGGCGTTGAACATTTCGTCAGGGCACCAGCCCGCATCTTCGAAATATTTTGTATTTTCTTATTTTTTAAACATTATTTACAGGGCCCCTATAAATATAATATTTTTATTTTAGGGCCATTTATTTTAACAATATAATTTTTGGGACCCCTTAATTTTAACATTATTTTTAGGGCCCCAATTCAACAATATTTTACGGGCACCTAATTTTAACGTTTTTTTGGGGTCCACAATTTCAACGTTATTTTAGGGCCCACAAATTAAAATTTTTATTTAAGGACCCCAATTTTAATATTATTTTAAGTACCCAAATTTTAATTCTATTATCACGGTCCTTAAATGCCATTACGTTAGGGCCTCTAAATTTATCAATACAAATAATTACAACTATTTTTAACATTATTTTAGTGCCCCTCATTTTAATATATTTTTGGGTCCCAAATTTTTGCACAGAGCCTTCAACAGTGTTTATCAGGCTCTGCATTTCGTACGTTTGAGTAATTGATATGAAGAACCATTTCCGCCTACAGGTTTTCATGGGGTTCAAATCACATCGTTTGACAGTCCAATTTATAATCTAAATAAAGAAGGAAAAATAAGTTGTTCGATACCAGAACTGTATTTAAAACTAACAATCCGAAATGTATCGCTGTTTGAATTGACTTGTCTGGTCCAAATTCATCACCTTTCCGCTCTCGCACTCATTCCGGCAGCAGGTTCAATTTCTTAGAATCTAGAAAAAAAGTTTGAGCAATGCGCGAACATTCGGCGAGATCAGAAAGGTGATGAAATTGAACCAGTGAAGTCCGTTCGAACAGCGATACATTTCGTATGTTTTAAATAGTGTTATGGTTTCAAACAACTTATTTTTCGTTCTTCTATTTAGATTACGATTTTGCCTGTCAAAGGATGTGAATTTCAGATTGTGCCACGCATTTCGTACCGCCTTCAGAAGGTGTTGAACTTTTCGCCAGGGCCGTATTAATAGGAATATAACCTCCAACGCGATTTGAATGAGAGATACCCACAATTTTTGGGATTACCTTTCCAGTAAACCACTAAGCAGCGCCGAAACCTCTAAAGCCATAGGAGGGCGCGGCTAACAGCGAAACCGTTGTCAGAAGGAGACTAAAATACCAGAAGTTATATTCCCTTTAAGGCATGTGCCAAGTGCACTATCACCCAGGGCCCCCCGAGGTCAAGTCTAACATAGCGGGCCCTATAGCCCGCATCTTCGAAATAATTTTCATATATTTTTTAATTATCTTTAAAGGCCACAAATTTAAATATTATTACTTCAGAGCTATTAATTTGAACATGATTATTTTTAGGACTCTTGAACATTGAGTGAGATCGAAAAGGTGATAAAATTGGATCAGTCAAGTCCATTCGATTAGTCGGAAGAAGGTGTTAAAGCGTTAAAAACAATTACGCTCAAGACCACTGGATTTTGCCCTTCACTTTGAGTTGTTAGCGTTAAGTAGGATTATGACCTGAATTAATTCTTGAAAATTTTATTTGAATCATCATAAACAATGACATATTTTTTTACAAATAGTTTCAGAGGTATTTTGACAGTTTGCCCAGAATACCACTTAACGACACTTAATAGTGAGTCCAATAGCCTTGTTTTTCAACAACTTCTCGCACTCTATTGGGCATAGATACGTGATAGGCCTGAAAAAGTTCCTCGTTGAGCTTTAGGTCGCGCCACGCATTTTGTACGGCCTCCAAAAGGCCTTGAACATTTCGAACGTTTGTGTGATCGATAATGCGAACCATTTCCGCCCACAGGTTTTCTATAGGGTTCATGTCGCAACCTTTGGCAGGCCAATTCATAATCTAAATAGAAGAACAAAATATAAGTTGTTTGAAACAATAACTGTATTTAAAATACGAAATATATTGCTATTCGAATTGACTTGACTAGACCAAGTTCATCTCCTTTCCTCACCGAATTTTTGCACGTTGGTCTAAGTTTAATTACGAAACTTACCCTGAAGCCGTAATGAGTGCGAAGCCTTTCCAATGCTTCAGCGGTTAGTCTCGCCGTATGGATTGGCGCTCGGTCTTGCATAAAATCAAAATTCCCGTCTGGAAACCTTTCCATTACGCTCAACGTACCGACGAGCAGTATTTCGTCCCTCTATGTTGACCAAGCAACTAGAAAGCCAGCCCCATACTTGAACCGAAAATCGTCCGCTGCGTTGCACTTCCGTTATGTATGGTTCGTTGTATCGGGTACCAACTGGCCTTCGAACCCCGATCTTAAAGTTCAGGGAAAACATTACATGGAAATATTAGAGTTTTGTTCAAATAATTGAGCACATCCGCTTACCTGGCCGTTATGCCCCACAACGAACGTTTTTTCGTCAGTAAAGACGACACGTTGCCATTGTTCGAGAGTCCAGTCTAGGTGAGCCGTAGCAAATTCAAGCCTTCCTTGACCGTAATTAAATAAAAATTTTAATTTGTGGGCCCTAAAATAACGTTGAAATTGTGGACCCCAAAAAACATTAAAATTAGGTGCCCGTAAAATATTGTTGAATTGGGGCCCTAAAAATAATGTTAAAATTAAGGGGTCCTAAAAATAAAATTTTTAAAATTAATGTCCCTAAAATAAAAATATTATATTTATAGGGCCCTGTAAATAATGTTTCAAAAATAAGAGAATACAAAATATTTCGAAGATGCGGGCTGGTGCCCTGACGAAATGTTCAACGCCTTCTGGAAATGCGTGGCGCGATCTGAAGCTCTAATTTTTCGGGCCTATCACGAATCGATGCCCAAGAGTATGCGAGAGGATGTAGACAAATGTAGTTATTGGACTTACTAATAAGTGTCGTAAAGTGCTAATCTGAAAAAATTCAAAATTACTCTGAGACAATTTTTCTAAATATGTCATTGTTTGGGATGATTGATATAAAATTTGCAATTATTTAATTCTGGTCACTGTCCTATTTAGTGTTTTTATTTTAACGCTAACAACTTAAGGTGAAGGGCAAAATCAAGTGGTCTTGAACGCAATTGTTTCCCCCGCTTTAACGCCTGCTTCCCACTTCAGTTGATCTGTTTGAATAAATATTTCGATTAGGCTTAATTTTCCAGTTTTAAACCGTTGTTATTTTATTTATAACTTTGGTTATATTGAACCGATTTAAATTTCAAAGACAGATTCGGATTCTGTGTGACATTGTGCGTCTAATGGGCATAATTGTTACTAACTAAACGCTTAATTTGGTAAAGTCAAATCGGTGCGGTTTTACTAATTTTGATTTTTCTTTTTCCTTGTAAGATATCAAAATAAATTTATGTTGATACTAATTTCGTGAGCGTAAGTATTCAAACAAGACCTCCAACGACGCTCTACGTCAAACAGAATCAAAATGGCGGCCAAATGAAAACGGCCGGAAACTTATGTCCAGGACTGTACACCTATGGATTGATGATGGAACCGAAATTAAATAGGAACAGTTCGTTTAAGAACCATTTTTATTCATCATTCCGAGTTTTTAAGATTTTGTATCCAATCTGTGTTAAATTATTGATTTAAGTTTAGCAGCGGCGTCAGACACTCGGTGAGGTTGGAACTCCCTCAATTTTAACCGTAATGCCGTGTTAGAATATATTAAATGTAGTCCAATCAAAGAATAGTTTAATATTTATTCCCAAATTTTAAACTAGACCAGTCTCTTAAATTACGATGTTATTCGCCCATTTTCCGATTTTTAAACAATATGTATAACACAATCCAAAATGGGTTCTATCAAACATGTAGTGCATATTGATGCTTCCGTCACGGCACTCGGAGCAGCTCGAACTTTATTCAGACGCCTACAATGAGTTACAAATCAGAAAACATATTTTTAATTGAAGGTAATTCACTTAGAAAAACGGAAAATTTGGATGTAGTTTTGATATCTCTGATATCGTTATTTAAAGATTTTTCAGATGTATTTTTACCAACATCGATTAGGAAAATCTAATTGCATCTTCTTTAGCAGCAACCTATTTGGGTTTCAATGGCTAAACAAAGGGAGCGTAGCGGTAGTTTTATATAGCGAATACTGTTACAAATTTTTGCTCGATATACTTTTCTTACAACATGTGTATTGTAGAGATGATTATAGTGGTAGGGCCCTCTTTCTTTTTTCGAATTTTCATAAGGCTTGACCTTGAATTTTTCCTATCACTTTCCCCATCTAGAGGATTGTAAAAGGGATTTCTTACTTTTGGTGCCAAAATCACTTCACTCTTAGTTTAGAGTTCTTTTAGCTTAGTTCTTAGATTGGCTTTATTAAGATTTGGTCTAAAGAGTAGCCCAAATCTTTTGACTTCCTGATCTGTGAGTTTACTGTTAAACTAAAGAATTTCAGTTTGTTTCCCACAATTTATTGTTGGAAATAGTATATTTTTATAACTGGAGAATAATTGTATTACAATACCAGTTAGCCAGTCCTAATTGTGTGGTTTGAAAAAACGTAGGACGAAAATAAACAATCTAATTCTGGGCGTTACAGGTTTTCTACAACTTCCCAGTTAAAAATTGGACCGAAGTATACGTTCTAATTCTGTGAGTTACGGGTTTCGTAACAACGAAAGTGACGTCCTAGCCTATATACATAATTATAAATGCTTTTATCAAAGCAGTTTAAAGGTAATTTATGGGGGGGGGGGGGGGTGAGTTGGATCCTAGAAAGGTGCAGATGTTTCTTTAGATTTTAAGAGATATTTTTTGCAATTACTTTCAAAAGCCAAATATATTTTATTACATTTCATCAATTTTCCTCTCCTTTTCACAAATTGATATATTTTAAAACCCTTTTCTTAAATTTGAGCCTTGAAACTGTAACAGGAAACTGATATAATATTAAAATGCAAAGGAGTACGCGTGTACGTCCAGGGTTTTCTTTTCGGGGGGGGGGGACTATATTGGAAATCACTCACTTTTAAAAATTTTGAGCTTTTTCCATATGAAAATAGCGAAAAGAGACATAGCAAAATACACGTATTCCAAATAACGAAACGTTCATACTCATAGCAAGCAGATTTTTACGTTAATAACCTTATATCTGGCCCTTTGTTTTAAAACATTCGTCTGCTACGGTGTCGTCACTAGTTTGAATAAATAAATAACTACACAGTTATTGTAAAGTAATTATCATGCTTTTTTATTTGTATTTAATTAATATGTAAGCGAGTTTTACTTTCATTTAATTTATAAATTCTGTCTGTTTGCATTTTATATTTTAAAATGAAGTGGCACTTGGTTTGTATTGTTATTTTTAGGGCTAGATAATGCTTAAAACTTGTTGTACTACGCTACCCAATAAATTAACTCCAGTTTACTATTATACTGAAAACTATATATATTAAATTTATAATATTTGCACATTAAATTAGAGTTTGAATCATGACTAACAAGATGCTAGCCTGTGGTTTGTGACTTGGGTATTAGCTTAGCTGATTATTATTTTTATTATTATTAGAATAAAAATCCTGATCAGTTCTTTTCTTTTTCTGGATATTACTGGAAAACATAACACTCCCCTTATATAGTTGCAGTCTCTCTCACATCTCAATGGGTGGAGATCAATACTAAATTAATCATCAAATTAGGGGCTATGTAGTTGATAATATTCTTGATTGGGTAGATTATAAAACATTTATACTGATTTAATAGTGTATTTTCTTTGGTGAGTTGCAACAAATTAAATGATCAACTTACACTTAATCTTTTGCACTTTAATATTTTATCAGTTTCCTGTTACAGAGGAAAATTGATGAAATCTAATAAAATATATTAGGCTTTTGAAAGTAATTGCAAAAAATATCTCTTAAAGAAATATCTGTACCTTTCTAGGTCCCAACTCACCCCCCCATAAATTACCTTTAAACTGCATTTTTAATTAATATCTGGCTCTTTTCCCTGCCCTACAGCGCATATTTATCGTATACATTACTATTGTAAATATAAGCTATAAGTAATCATTCATTTACAAGATCCAATAATCAATAACTTAATATCGTTATTTGTAGGTCACTTTGAATAAACAATTCAAGATTTTTAACTTTTCACTTTATAGTAAAAAATGTTAGTTTTGTTAATGACAGATCCTACACTTTGATTCAAGCAAAAATGTAAAGAAGCAATGTTAAAAATGTTGAAGACTATGTTAGTATCTAATTAATAACTCAATGTAAAGTGGGAGAAAGAAATAGCGTGCTTTATTTGTTTACAAAATACGGCGGTGATTTTTCATCTTTGGACTAGGAATGATTTTGGTGAACTGATCCGCTAGGTTTGATTCGGTCTTCACGTACGTGAGTTTGATCAGTTCTTCTTCGACCAGTTCTCGAACGTGAAATAATTTCAGATCTATGTGAGAGAGAAGGATGATGATATGGTTAATGAGACAATCAGTCTGATATCTTATCTCATTAACCATATCATCAGCAGTAGTCTCTCTCTGCTCCCCCCTCAAATTCTATTGGCTGTCTCTCTATGAGATAACAGTTCTAGACACTGCATCTAATGATACCCATTGACGTCATATAATTTTACCCACTTGAAAAAAAACCCATTGTTGACGTCACATAATTAACCCAGTTTAATATCTAAAGTGGAACCCATTGTTGACGTCACATAATTAACCCACTTGAAAAAAAACCCAATGTAGATTCCTCTCGAGAGCTTTTCATCATATGCTAGAAAACAATACAATTAATAGAAATATACATTAAATTAGTATACTATTAAAACCATTTTGCGAACTACAGTGAAAAAAGTTACAATTTTACGGTAGAAACGTTTTCAAAATACCATTCTCATTTTAAACGCTTTTTCAATAAGCTAATTGTCTAAAATATATAGTCTACTACAAAAACAAAATACTAAATTACTTTCTACGCTAATCTTAGCCCTACACGACCTAATTTTGGCCTAAAAAAAGCAGAATACTAAAATTCATTTTTATCTCTAATTCAGATTCCTACCTGGTAAGCCTAAATTTAGTATACTAAGTATAATATGCCTTAAAGTTCAAATACTGTCTAATACAATAAACATTCATGAAAAATACTTACTTTGTATGTACAATGAACGCTCCAAAAGCCTGAAAATTTAACATGGAACAAGACAGAATTTCTACTCGAACCTTTCCGATTGTAGCGTCAAATAAAATAAAGATCTCGCTAAGTCAAAGTTCAGTTATCTTATCAATCGTACGCGCGGGCACGGAAAAATGAACGAGTCACGTGAGAATCGGTACGTCACGAGCCCCTATGCATAAATGTTAGGGCGCCATACCACCAATAGATCTAATCGCGCTAGCACATTCTCGAAAAATAAACCAGTTCTCGGGAATAAGTGACTTTTTTATCAAAGATAAGCCAAGTTTATAGTTTATTGTATGAAAATATTAATTAATTTGGAAATATATTCGATGCTTACTGGTTTTTTACCAGTTCATTTTAAGAGCGTTAATCTATTTTAGTCCTATTTAGGACTAAAATAGTTTAACGTACTTAAAATGAACTGGTAAAAAACCAGTAAGCATCGAATATATTTCCAAATTAATTAATCTTTTCATGTCTTTTTGTTGAAACACTTCTACAGGCGCACATAGCCCTAAAATAGACGTAAATAGGACTAAAATAGATTAACGTACTTAAAATGAACTGGTAAAAAACCAGTAAGCATCGGATATATTTCCAAATTAATTAATATTTTCATGTTTTTTTGTTGAGACACTTCTACTGGCGCACATAGGCTTAAAATAGGCGTAAATAGGACTAAAATAGATTAACGCTCTTAAAATGAACTGGTAAAAAACCAGTAAGCATCGAATATATTTCCAAATTAATTAATATTTTCATACAATAAACTATAAACTTGGCTTATCTTTGATAAAAAAGTCTCTTATTCCCGAGAACTGGTTTATTTTTCGAGAATGTGCTAGCGCGATTAGATCTATTGGTGGTATGGCGCCCTAACATTTATGCATAGGGGCTCGTGACGTACCGATTCTCACGTGACTCGTTCATTTTTCCGTGCGCTCGTGCGTACGATTGATAAGATTTCATTGTATGGATTTTTAATATTGGAGATTGTTCTTGCTATTTAACAAGGATACTTTTCCTACAGACCCACTAAAATTTATATGACCTACCTCAACCTGACTAGAATTAACATTTTTTTCTATTAAAAAATAAAGAATTTAATATAAATTATATTAAATTGATATAGCTCATTATTGAAAATAGACATAAAATAAGTGAAACTATCAATCGTCTTTGCACCAACTTACGTGTTGAGGAAATACCCGGGAAGTTTAACTACCCTTGAACTTGAAATACATTTAAAAATTATCTAATTAGATCTATTGGTGGTAAGGCGCCCTAACATTTATGCATAGGGGCTCGTGACGTACCGATTCTCACGTGACTCGTTCATTTTTCCGTGCCCGCGCGTACGATTGATAAGATAACTGAACTTTGACTTAGCGAGATCTTTATTTTATTTGACGCTACAACCGGAAAGGCTCGAGTAGAAATTCTGTCTTGTTCCATGTTAAATTTTCAGGCTTTTGGAGCGTTCATTGTACATACAAAGTAAGTATTTTTCATGAATGTTTATTGTATTAGACAGTATTTGAACTTTAAGGCATATTATACTTAGTATACTAAATTTAGGCTTACCAGGTAGGAATCTGAATTAGAGTTAAAAATGAATTTTAGTATTCTGCTTTTTTTAGGCCAAAATTAGGTCGTGTAGAGCTAAGATTAGCGTAGAAAGTAATTTAGTATTTTGTTTTTGTAGTAGACTATATATTTTAGACAATTAGCTTATTGAAAAAGCGTTTAAAATGAGAATGGTATTTTGAAAAAGTTTCTACCGTAAAATTGTAACTTTTTTCACTGTAGTTCGCAAAATGGTATTAATAGTATACTAATTTAATGTAAATTTCTATTAATTGTATTGTTTTCTAGCATATGATGAAAAGCTCTCGAGAGGAATCTACATTGGGTTTTTTTTTCAAGTGGGTTAATTATGTGACGTCAACAATGGGTTCCACTTAAGATATTAAACTGGGTTAATTATGTGACGTCAACAATGGGTTTTTTTTCAAGTGGGTAAAATTATATGACGTCAATGGGTATCATTAGATGCAGTGTCTAGAACTGTTATCTCATAGAGAGACAGCCAATAGAATTTGAGGGTTATTTGAAGTTTAGTTCACGTGATGAATTAATCTCAACAAGATAGGAACTGATTAATCTCCCACGCGTCATTTCTCTTCGGCGCATTGACTATTTTTATTCGTTGTAATAGACTATATTTTTAGACATATTTAAAACAATTTGCATATTGAAAAAGCGTTTATATTGGGAATTTTAGCGTAGAAATTTAACCATATTGAGAAAATTTGGTTTAGTAAGCTTAGTGATAAATTTAGGTTTAGCATATAGGCTTAGTGATAAATTTAGGTTTAGCATGTAGGCTAAGTGAATGTATTATTTGAAATTATAGAACATATTTTGTCTAGATCAACTATGGGAATCGAAGCGTATCGACTTGAAACGTTTCGTCACTGGAAAAATCCACATGTTTCCAAAGAAAAACTAGCGAAGGCTGGATTCTACTATATTCAACGGAGATGAAGTACGATGTTACAAGTGCCACGGAATCTTAGAACACTGGGAATCAGGAGGCGTACCAGAACTTGAACATGCCAGATGCTTTCCAAACTGACCGTCGAGGGATAATTCACCAACGGAAAAAAGTACCTCTCGCAAGAATGGGACATTCCACCTACGCCAAAAGCAACTACTGTCATCGATAAAAGCTTCTCACCTGCATCTGAAGAAGACGACGTTTGTGACTGTCCCTCGTATGTCAGACGATACTGCTGTTAGACATATCACGACCCTTTAACTTTCGGGAGTGATCATCTTGTTTTTTTCCACTTTTTTTATATTTTTCCCCTCAGTATAGCCATCTAGGGACCAACCATTTATATTTTTTTGTTGCGCTTCATTTCTCTGGCCTATTCTGGCAGACCCGTAGCTTTTTCGTTTTTTTACACATCCCGATAAGATAAGGGGTCATCTAATTATCTAGTATAAAAAGCCAAGCCAGCTTTAATGGGCATTCAGTTTTTCTCCAGCTTTTGTTTTAATCGTTTCTTCAAGTGTGATCAGAATGTGGCGTACGGCATTCGGTGACGCGATTCGACGTGAAGGTTAAAAGTGCACGGTACTTGTGCGGGTATTTCGGTCGAATTCGTGGTTGTGCGTGTTAACTTTGGTGTAAGAAGTTATGTGCGGTTCATTCCTTGGAAGGTTACTTGAAGAGCGATAAGTACTTTGAACATTTCCTTTATAATTTTTCTTTATTTCATTTAAATGTATTGTATAACTGAAACTCTTATGTCCCGACCTAATTTCCTGCGAGTTTAGCAGACGATTATATGCCACCCCTTTTGTTAGACCAGAAACCCCGTAGATTAATTCTTTTGTTCAAGTTCAACTGTCAGAGCAGCCACACTCCTTGACTATCTAGCCTATCAAATCCTCCACATCCGTAATTAAATATTTAAATTGGTATTGTAAAACTATTTTAATTAATGTCAGGCTAATCAAAGCCAGTTTATTTATATTTATTTTGTTAATATTACCAACCACAGTACTCTCTTTTATATATATTTATTTATCGTAATCCCCAGGCCCACCATAGCCGCGAGGTGATAATTCCTTTAATTAGGTAAGATATTACTCAAGATATATATATATATAAGAATAATAACTGTTATAGCAAGTACAAATAAAAGAGTTACTGTTTTGCATAATTGAAGTTGATTTCATTTACCTACTCTGTGACAATACCGACTCTAAGGATCCCGAACAAATAAATTCGATACATACGGCACGGGGAAATAAGTATTTAAATTTCCCTCGAATTTAGTGCGTGGGTCAGATTCTCAAAGTTGCAATTGGAACTTTTTGAATCTTCCCTCCCTTCCAATCTCCACGACTCCCCTAAAAACCCCTGAAATTTATAGTGTCGTAATAGACACTACAAATACGTAAGTTAGAACTTTTAATTATATTATTTATACAAGTTGCTGAATGTAGTTCGTTTCAACCCTTTAAATGAAATTGTATATATCCATTTCGAATTAATTACAATTATATAGATAAATTACGATTTAAACGAATTATATATAATATCGGATTAGTCATAGAACCAATTTTACGTAATCATGTAAACAAAGTTCTAAAATAAAATTAATTAAATTTAAATAACTTGTTATTATTAATTATATTCTAGATATTAGAAATTATAGCTAACGGGGGTGAACAAAGAGGGGGGAGCAGAGAGAGTCTACTGATTACGGACTTAGGATTGAGATATAATAATTATGGTTAACGGGGCGGGGCGAGGGGGCGTGCGGAGAGAATATAGCGATTATAATCTGGTTAATGAGGTAGCTCGGGGAATACAGATTCTGGAGAATGAAAAATTCTGGCAATTGGGGAGGGGTGAAAGGGGTGAGAATCTTGCTGTTACAGTCTGGTTAACGAAGATAACAGCGCTGAGAAAAATGTTCCGGGGATTATGGTTAATGGGTGGAGCAGAGAGAGTCCACTGATTGCTATATGGTTAACGAAGATAACAGAGCTGGAAAAAACGTTCTGGGAATTATGGTAAACGGGGGAGCAGAGAGAGTCTACCGATTGCTATATGGTTAACGAAGATAACAGAGCTGGAAAAAACGTTCTGGGAATTATGGTTAACGGGGGAGCAGAGAGAGTCTACCGATTGCTATATGGTTAACGAAGATAACAGAGCTGGAAAAAACGTTCTGGGAATTATGGTTAACGGGGGAGCAGAGAGAGTCTACTGATTGCGATACGGTTAACGAAGATTACAGCGCTGGAAAAACGTTCTGGGGATTATGGTTAACGGGGGAGCAGAGAGAGTCTACTGATTGCTATATGGGTAACGAAGATAACAGCTCTGGAAAAAACGTTCTGGGGATTATGGTTAACGGGGGAGCAGAGGAAGTCTACTGTTGCTATATGGTTAACGAAGATAACAGCGCTGGAAAAAACGTTCTGGGGATTATGGTTAACGGGGGAGCAGAGAGAGTCTACTGATTGCTATATGGGTAACGAAGATAACAGCTCTGGAAAAAACGTTCTGGGGATTATGGTTAACGGGGGAGCAGAGAGAGTCTACTGATTGCGATATGGTTAACGAAGATAACAGCTCTGGAAAAAACGTTCTGGGAATTATGGTTAACGGGGGAGCAGAGAGAGTCTTCCGATTGCTATATGGTTAACGAAGATAACAGAGCTGGAAAAAACGTTCTGGGAATTATGGTTAACGGGGGAGCAGAGAGAGTCTACTGATTGCGATATGGTTAACGAAGATAACAGCGCTGGAAAAAACGTTCTGGGTATTATGGTTAACGGGGGGGGAGCGGAAAGAGAATACTGATGATGATATGGTTAATGAGATAAGATATCAGACTGATTATCTCATTAACCATATCAACATCCTTCTCTCTTATGTGTTTTGATCTTTCTGATGTAGTGGGATTCTCAGCGATTTTCATTGCGCCTTGATTATCAATTTTTACTTTAATAGTTTTCCCCACAAATTCTTCCATACCTATTTCTTCTAGTAAGTGTCTTATCCAGGAGCACTTTTTGGAAACTTCGCTGAGTGCAACGAATTCTGCTTCAACAGTGCTGAGGGCGATACATCGTTGCTTTCTACGTGTCCAGCTGACGGCCGCTCCTCCTAGTTGTATGACATTTCCGCTGAATGATCTGCGATCTACTGGATCCGATCCCCAATCGGCGTCGGTGTATACTTCTAACTGTTTACCAGTTTTCTTAAATTCCAGTGAAACTGTCTTCGTGGCGTTTAAATAGCGTAGTATATGCTGCATTCCTACATAGTGTTCTTGCGTCGGATTCTTGCTAAACTGGCTCATGTAGGTTGCTGCAAATGCTAAATCAGGCCGAGTATGTGTTGCCAGATACAGCAAACTTCCTACAGCTTGTCGATATTTCATACTCTTTTCTTCATTTAGTTCATCGCCTTCTTTGCCAGGTTATAATAATAATCAGCTAGGCTAATACCCAAGGCACTACCTTAGGCCTAAGTCATCAAGCGACTCCTAAACAAAGGGGTGATGCTACACTTTTCGAACTGTCCATTCCTATAGTCTTCAACAATTCGTTTACATATAGTGTTTGATCTAGTGTAATGTTTTTCCTCGTTCTTTTTACGCGAAAAGATAGGATGTGCTTTATTACTCCTACGTCCTTTACCTCAAATTCTTCTTTCGCAGCTTTCTTTAGTCTATTTATTTCTTCTAAACTTCCGTACAATACTAGATCATCTACGTATGTTGTGACTATTAGTTCTTTTCCTAAAGCGTAGTACACGCAAGGGTCAGCTCTGGAACGTTTAAGGTCTTGTTTTTGTAGAAACGCATTTAAATGCCTGTTCCACAGTCTTCCAGACTAGTGAAGCCCGTACCTACTCTTCTTTAGTTTCCAGACGTAGTCGTTTTCTTCCAATTCCTTTCGTTCCTGTAGGTTCGACCACATGTTTCTTAAATCATCAGTTATTTCTTCAAAATATTCCGGTATTTCCATGTAAGTCTCTTAGTCTATTTTTGCGTTCAAGTATGCAGCAGTTATGTCTAAGTGATGAATATGCCAATTTTTCTCTATGGCGATTCCGAATAAAATTCTTGTGGTCTTTATTTTTACGACTGGCGCGTACGTCTTGTCAAAATCAAGTCCAGGTCTTTGAGTATGGCCCATTGCTATCACTCGCGCACGATATCTCATCGGGTTTCCATCTTCATCACATTTTGTTTTATAAATCCACTTCGCCTTTATTGGCTTCTTATATTTGGGTCGTGCTACAAATTCAAACGTATCGTTTCTTAGCATATTTTCTATCTCTCTTTCCAACGTCCACTGTTCTTTGAATCTAATGCTTCTCTCGGTGTTTGTGGATCAATTAAGTTATTTTCATTAACGATCGCTTGTTTGCATTGTGAATCTTCTTCACTTCCATCATTTTCTACCTCCTCTGTATAGTCTTTCATCCAAACAGGAGGTTTAATTTGTCGCCCCGATCGTGTACGTCATTCCCTTTGATCTTGAGTATTATTATTTGCTGCTTCCAGTGGGTGTGCTTGGTCGTTTTCGTGAAGACTTTCTATTACTGAATCGTCACTATCGTCGTCCTGGCTGTTTTCTCTTTCAACTTCAGTCGCATAATCTTCACTTTCTTCCGAGTTGTCATCCGATTCTGAAGATGAATGTTCTATTTCGGGTCTAACATTTTCTTCAGCTCTCTAATTTATTTCCTCAGGTTCTACTTTCATAGAACACCACATCGAGTCTTCTAATGATACATTTCTTTCGGATGTTTCTTCGCGTTTCTCTTTCATTGGGAAAACGTTTTCCTCAAATTTGTACGCCTTCGCATAGGAGTCGTACCCAATAAAAATACACGCGAGTCCTTTCGGAGAAAACTTGCTAGCTCTTCTTTTATTGTTGGCCCAGGTTCGGCACCCAAAAACCTTCAAATGTGATATATTTCTTGGTTTCTTCTTCCACAACTTTAATGGTATTTTTCCTTTGTTGGCATTTGTTGGGCATCGGTTTCTCACGTATGCTTCCGTGTTTATAGCATCGGCTCAAAATTCTGTAGGCATCCCCGACTCTATATAATCATGCATCTCGCCGTATCCAGAAGTGTTTGGTTCGCTCGCTCGGCAACACCGTTTTGTTGGGGAGTTCCTGGGATTGTTAGTTGCCTATCAATTCCATTATTCTTAAGCATTTCTTTGAAAGAATTGCTAATATATTCTCCACCATTATCACTACGCAACGTCTTGATTCGGGAAGTATGATTATTTTCTACCCTTTTTCGGTAGGTTTCAAAACGTTCTTCCACTTCATTCTTTCTTTTCAGCATATGTACTTCTGTATACCGTGAGTAGTCATCTATAAAGGTAGCGAAATAACGGCTTCCTCTCTTCGTAATTGGTTTTATCTGACCAACAACATCCGAATGAATCAACCGTAAAGGTTCTTTTTCTCTCGTAAAACTCTTATTTGGAAAGGGTTTAGTTTTTAATTTACCCGTCATACAAGTTTGACAATTTCAAGTAATTATTTCGTCGTCCAATGTAATTTTAGGGCATTCGGGCTTTTGCATTTGTTTTATGGCTTCTATATGCAAATGCCCTAATCGTCGATGCCATAACTCTTCAGTTTAAGACATACTTTTCGCTTGAAATGCTTGTGTTTCCTTCAGTGTTGGATGTATGGATATTGTCGTTGATGGGGTTTATTCATAAAAAATAGTACAATCCTCCCGCTAGCGTTCCATCTTTCAGCTGACTCCTTATTTAGCTTTATCTCTAGATTTTTGTCGGTCATTTGTGTCGCTGACAATAAATTTCCACGTAATTCCGGAACATACAATGAGTTTATTAAAGTAAAAGTCCATCCTCCATATTCTTCATTGAACTGAATTTCTATACTTCCTTTACCTTCAGCGAGTAGCGACTATTACCCCTTCGCCCCGCGCCTATCGTTTGTATTACGACGTTGCAGTGCGTTGATGATAATAAGTAAAAGAAAGATGATAATATCGGACAGTAATTAGGATACTCAATGAAATTCTCGATTGAAAGGCTTTTATTGATAGATTAAAATCATAAAAATACACAATATAAACGAAAAGTTAAAAATGGGACTTCTTACATAAATCGGGCGTATCCTCTGGATACCTGGCAGCCATGGTGGGGATTATAAAATATAGCGAGAAAAACTTGCTTTAAGCGCTTAAATTTACTTAAGAGATTTAATAAAACTTATGGGGAGAGTAGCTCTAAATTTAAACTGGCGTCGAGAAGGTAGAAATCGGTTAAGATATTTTTGGTTTGGGGGCTTGGTTTTTATACGGGTTGGAATAACGGGGTATTGTTCGGGGCTCTCGACACGGGGCTTTTCTCGTTCTCGGGGAGTATTGATTTAACAGGGCTTTCGGGGTTCTAGATTCAATCTTTTAACCCGTCGGGATTAGCGTATTTTCTTAAACGAAGTTTTTTCGTCTTAGGGGGGGTTTCAAGGAAATTTTCAACGTTACGGTTTCGCTGTCATGGGATGTTGTCTTCTTTTCGCTGGCTCTGTTTCTTGGTGTCTCGAATATCTGGATTACTGCATAAGCGACTTGGACGACTTATTTTTCGATAAGAAGGGGACGGAACCCAGGAATGTCCTTTGCCAGTGGGATGATTTCTCGACGACAGTTGAATTTGGAGGGGTGCCTTTAGTTGACTCGATCTGCTGATAGTTTTTCCATCACGGGAAAACGTTCTTGGATTTAGGGATTCATTTGAAATTCAACGCGATGGGCATTTCGTCTCTTTTGGGTTGACCGTTAAATTTGTGCATTATGCATCTTTTATTGGGACATCGGGGACTACGTTCTTGGGATATCGCGGCCTAAGCCCGGACTGGGTTGGGGATCTCCTCTAGTTCCGATTCTGTTCGAACTCTTCCTGTTAGATCTTGCTGTTTCCTTTGCGTTCTCTGGTTTTGTTGTTCTTCCGTCTAAGGGGGTGGAAAAGTCGGGTGTCGGAAGTGTAGGCTTGGTAGTGGTTTTTACTTGCAGTTATGGTTTCTTGGGGGGCTGGAAGGCGGCGTTATTTTCTATCGGAGGGGTCTCTGTTTCTACCCCTTTGGATGACTTATTTTTCGTCTTTGGCAACTAAGTTTGAGGGATTTTTCCAGAGCCGAATATGACCTTTCACACTGTAAGGCAGGGGTTAGGTCGGCCGCCACATAGTTAGCGTGGAAAGGGGGGGGGGGAATTCGGACGCTCTTTCTTGTTTGAAATTGTCGCCTCATGGTGCAATCTGACCTTCTGGGTGGATTTTCTATTTTTCTGGGCGCCGGATTGTCTATCGGGGGGAAAGTAACACTAAGGTGGGACAATGAATAGAATAGATTCGCTAAATTATGGTTTTAAATAAACTTTTCCGTTTTATGGGGGTTTTTCAATTTAATTTTAATATTTAGAATTATCAATTATATCTATTTTCTGGGATTTTTCTGGGGCTTTCTAACCATACCACATATGACATACCAAGTATCGTAGGGTTTAATTAAGTGTATTAAGGGTTTTTTATTAATTGGGGATTTTTGATTAAACTTAATGTACACTATGGGAATTTTATCAAATATAGGAGTATGGGGCACACAAATGAAAAACAAGTCTTAATTCTATTAACATTCACTAAGGGGATATATGAAACGAAAAACACAAACTTAACATTTAATAACGAAACAAATTGTTTGTTTCTTTTAATTAGGGGTTTTAAATTGTTAATATTATTTATTTTATTTAAATTTAGGTATATATTTATATATGCTTAGTTTTTAATTAGTTTTGCTTTTTAATTTTAATTATAGGCTTACTTTTTCTTATTTACTTATGTGGTTAGATAAATCGTTATTTTTTCTCTCGCCATATGGCGCCACAGGGGTAACACGACCCTCCACCTGCTACTTCAACGGTAGTGTGACAAGGTTCAAATGTGACGAATTTTGCCTTGTGCGATGTCATATGTTCCGTAGCTCCACTATCCATTACCAATATGCCTTTAGAAATATTATTATTCTCGCTGCAAGAAACGCGGCTTGTCTCACAAATCCTTTTAACATGGGTTGTTGGTTTACGTCTATGTTCTTTATGGCAACTGCTGCTTCATGTTTGCGTGTGGTTTCTAATCTTGGGTTTGGGCTCTTCTCGTCTTTCGGTTCTTCTGGCTTTGAATTCTTCTTATCTACGTCATATGAACAATCCGCCGCTATGTGTCCAAATTCAAGACAGCGGTAACATCTTTTATTTTCGGTTCTTCTTCTGTCTTCAGCTTGTGACGAATTTCTTCGAAATGTATTTCGTCCTCTTTCATATCTTTCTTGTCTACCTCTTTGATTCCTGTTATACGTCGTCTGTGCTTGAAAAGCTTTGGTATGTTATTCGGAATCATTGGTGACGCCTATTCTTCTTCCATTAATTTGGCTTTCAATGTTGTTAATGTTAAATCGTCTTTATCTAACCGTAAGCTTCTGCACATAAATTCGTATTCTTTGGGCAATCCCAAAACCGTAAATCCAGCTAGAACTTTTTCTTCGAATGTGAAACCAGCATTTTTTACGTTGTGGTATGAAGAGTTGCGTCTTGTTAGATATGCACTTATAGATTCATTGACTTTCTTCTCTGTCAGTACGAAATCTTTAAGCAATAATAGCCCATGCCACGTGTCATAAGTGGTGTGTATATCGTGCAATGTTTGCCAAATTTCACTTGCATAAACGCAATCTGCGATATCATCAAGGCATTCGTCATTTACAATCATATAAAAAATTGACTTCTTCAAATCCTGGTTTCACAGCGCCCCGACATCCTTTGGCTTCTATTAACCCTTGTGCACGCATAGACCAATGTCTATAATTGTTCGCATTCAATTTGTCAATTCTGTATTCGTCTCCCATTGTTTTTCAATTCTTCGCGAGTTCGCCTACACCGCACTATTTCACTTTCTCTAACAATTGACTGTCTCGTCTCTCGAGCTATTTTTCCTCACTCAGCCTTGGTTTCAACAGGGGGTAGAAACGTACGCGAAATGCGTTGTCTCATGCGATTCCCTAGTGGGAGTGGTGGGGGTGGAAATTTAGTCTGAAAAGTTTCAGTGGGTTCGTCTGCTTCGATATCTGGACCAAGTTCGGGCCTCGGGCTTATTGTCAAAAGAAACAACTCCAATCTATTTGAATCTAAAAAGGCGAATGGTTAGTATTACAATTTAAATTATCATCGATGTAGTATTAAATTGTTTCTTTTAAGTATAATTTCAGGGGTAAACTTTAAAAACGCTTCAAAATTAATATCTTTGCCCAATGAAGAGCCTTTTGTAAAAATAAGTTTTAAATGCTTAATTTCAAATGGTTATATATATATTTTTAATCTTTTTAAACAGCTTTGCTTAGAAAAAAATTTAGGCTAGAGGTCGGCGGAACGAATAAATTAGCCGGCAAAATTTCGATTAACCCTCAAAAGGTTTGGTTAACTGTTTTTATGAACATTTTATACGAATAAACAACGATTTAACATGCAAAAATAATAATAATTTTTTTGGATAATTTACGGTTATGAATAAAAATAAATAATTGGATAATTTCTTATTCAAACGCCGATCTCTAATTAAGGCAAATCCAATAAAAAATGATGACAAATGAAGCATTCCAATAGGCCTACTTGTCCATATTTACAATTGAAGGCACCAACGTTATTAATAAACTTCGCTACAATTTCAATTTAACCCAACTTATGATTAAAGATGATTTGTGAAATTGTGATAGTTCTTACAACTCTTGAATTGGCAAGATTTACTCATATTTAGTTTACCACTTGGTAAAATAAAATTCCAATCAGTAAAATAAAGAAAATTTACGCTTCAAATCAAACGTGGTCGAAACCTCGGGCCTCGTCCTCCCATCCCGATTTTTTTTGTTTAGACTGCCAGCAGCCAGCACCGACCTCGGAACTGAATTTTTCAGATTTTTTACCCCTATGCTATTACATTGCCCCCCGCAACTAAGGAATCGTGTGGTTAGACTGGAGCCCGTAGGAATCTCGCCGCATTTCTAATCTAGGGTACGTAGTCTAGATTATCTTTGGTTTCAATAACTACGCAGTACACAATAAACCTTTAAAGTATTCAATGACATCGAACGTTATTAATTAATCAACTATTCTACGACTTCTTCTTTCGCGCAGTGGAAGGGTGCTGGGCCCATAACCTGTTAGTATCTAATTAATAACTCAATGTAAAGTGGGAGAAAGAAATAGCGTGCTTTATTGGTTTACGAAATACGGCGGAACTGCCAGAACAAAATATAAATTTCCTTAACATGCGGCCAACTCTAACAGACTAGAGTTTCAATTTCATAAGAATTCTTAAAATTTTATCAATTAAAGGTAGGAGCTACAGAGATATCATAAATTTCACAATAATAATTCTTGATTCGTGCCTTTCCAAATGTGTAGTTATCAAAATTCTTTAAATTTAGTAAATTTCACTTTGCACAACCAAATCATTAACTTCAATACTTGATTCATGCATTTTCCAACTAAAATTTACCAGATTCGGTCTTGTCTTTAAAAAACAATTTAAAGAATTCAGTTACATTTCCAGTTGGAAAAAACACAATTTAATCAAGTAATTTTTTCAGTCTCTAAATTAGTTAATTAAAGAACGAGTGGAATTTTTTTGAAAAAAAATGAACCATTTTGTGGGCCACAGTGTACATGTACTTTGCTTCCTTAGCAATGGTACTATCCATTAGTGTCACTCGTTCACTAAGTATAACTTCATTTCTACTATAAAATCAATTTGAACTGAAGAATAGGACTCGGCCCGTTGATTTTTCTACTGTAAATGGAACAGAAATCCTGAAATTAGAAACAAACTACTGAGACCTCACACTGTTAACAAAAATGGGGCCAAATTGATCAGGGTCCACTATAATTTTATCCATTGCTGTCACTCCTTATTTCCAGTCTAAAATATATTAAAACTGAAGAAAAAGACTGGCTTTTCAACTGCAAATTTAACAGAATTATTTTCACAAAATACCTTAACACGTATCTTCACTTATAGTCACAGTTTTATATTCTAAATTTGGAACTCTTTTTAATTCAATAGCAACCCAGCAAACACAAACACGTCCTATGGACATCCGATAGACGTCACAATCGGATCTTGCCTTCGTCCGTAGGACATCCCAAAATCCGGGGTTGACGTCGGTTGGACGTTAAAGGACGTCCAGATGTCCGGTTTGTCTATAGCCGTAGTACGTCCCGGGGACGAGTTTTCGTTTACATTCGGATCCCAGGATGGGATAGCCTAGCTCCACACTTTATCGAAATCTTTGACCATCAAATCGTGATACAAATCGACTTAATCTTCCGGGCAGTCGGTTATAGTACATTCGCAGTAGTAGTAAAATAATACTCACAATTGGCAACTGGTAGGCCTACCCAGATCTAATAGAACGGTCAGGGGATAAAAATTGTTAAACGTTTCAAAACATTTTAGCCTTTCCACATTTAAAATGTGCGAGAAGTGCTTGGCCAGGCGATTTCAGTTTTCAAGGTCTTTAATAACGCGCGCGTAGTTTTTCATCCGTTCTCGTGACTCGTTTTATTTAGTTATTGCCGTAAAAAGAATGTTTCATTTTTTAACGTAGGCGAAATTGGGAGTTAGATTCTTCCCCACAAAGTAGGTTTATTGTAGACTTCTGCTATAATCAATAAAAAAGATAATTACGATTCATTTCATTAAGTTTTTCAATTTCTTCTCTGGCTCTATTTAATTTTTCTTTAAGCTTTATGTTCTTCTCCCTCAATCCATGGTTTCGCTGGCTGCAAACTGTTGTTAAAATTATCCAGAATTTGCTTATTTTGTTACCAATTTAAATTGAACGAAAATTTTAAGAAACCGAAATAATTAACCTTCAAACAAAAACGTACTTCAGTGATCGCCGATGATGTTTGTTTGTTTTTCTTTTGGGCCTTGGTTTTTTCTACCTTTTCAAATTGCTTCGCCATATCTACATTAGATCCTATAATAATAGAAATTACTATTTGGTTTTATTTTTTATTATATCATAATTTAATTGTAATATTTTTATCTTATCTATCACTACTACTTTCATGATATAGCACGACAGATCTTTTGAGCCAGCTATTTCTTTTGCTAACTTTTTGTCAACCAATTTCCTAATCGAGTACTGTCCAATCTTGACTATATTAGAAAGTGTAACAGTAATGCTTTTTATATTTTAGAGACCCCTATGGTTTAAAAAGTACACCTGGAAAATATTCAAAATTACTCTGGAAAACCTGGAAATATCAGGGAAAATGGTTTTTTTAATATGGTATGAACCCTGTCATACAAATTATCTTCGGCACACCACTTAATAAACATATATAGGCCGTCCTTCGGCATTTTCCGAACTTATTACACGAAAAATCACTTTCACTTTTCTACCCGTTTTATGGAATTTTGTTGGCTGTGTAGTTGTTTCGTCTGTTCTCTTAACTTTTTAACTCTACAGGCAAAAGAGGACGAGTTTTCCTTTGAAAGGGATGGTACTGGGTGTTCCAAGTAGGTCAGTGCCTAGCTAGGCAAGAACCTTCTTGAGCAGCGAGAAGGTATAATTTTCTTCATTCACACTTGACAGCTTTATAATAAAATTTTACGGAGACTTTACCCATTTGTTGACTCTTTTAAATATCTCTTTAGGTAATGGATTTTTACAAAGTGAAAAGTATTTTTCTCACCTGTAAATGAAAGTTTTAGAAGGTTTCACCCTATCGCTACCAATAGCTAGTAGAGTTTTTCTAAAAGATTTATACCCCTTTCTACCCTCTATTGTGAAAAGGGCTGATAAATTTGAGAATATTCGGCAATGTAGAGTCATCATAAGTTGATAACGCGGAGTTAGCAGGTTCGTAGTACATTTAAGACATATTTAATTAAAAGTTAAAATATATTAAATTGAAAAGGATAGGATGAAAACCTATAAAGATTATTTGTTTTCCACAAAGGGGTCGTGTGCGATATAGAAATAAATACACGGAAAAACGATCGGCCACTTCGATACAACCAGAATCTGATGATTCATCATTAGAAAGCGATGTTAGTTTAGAGGAACTTGAAAATAGGAAAGATGCACAGTCTGAAATCGAAGATGTGATGTATGAAGATGAAATTACACAATTGACGACACAAGTTCTTGTTCTTCGCTCAGTTCTATAGAAATGGAAGTTACGCGTGAAGAATCAGTAGAAACTAAAACCGATGAATTAGTAAAAAATAACGCGCATTTTTTTTAATTATATTCATATTTTTCATTTAAGTTTTAGCTTTTTACAGGGTAAACCACTGTACGAAAACTCAAATCAAACAATTAACAATAAAATAAAGTTTGCTTCTTGTAATTGGGCATATATTACAGCACCCTTCATCTGATGTAGCGACTAAAAGTTTACTAGAATTAATTTACTGGCATTTACCCAAGTATCGGTGGTTCTTTGGTAGAACGTCCGCCTGTCATACAGGAGGTCTCGGGTTCAAATCCCGCCCGTTGCGATCGGAAATTGATATTAAGACGAATACCGTAAATAATAGGTGGAAACTCTGCCATTTGGACGTTGAGACTTTTATCGTAACCCTCAGCAGTCGGTCCATCTCATTTGTCAATACGAAGAAGTTATAGAGAAAACGCCCATACATACAAAATGCAAACACAACACACTTAACACCCACAACCACCGTAACACGAACTCAACATTCCCACATTTCGCAAAAACATTACTAAGGACAAAATCTCTTATTAAAGTAAACCACTCGATTAACCATTAGCAGTTTCAAAAAACTTTACTCGTGTAGTCCGTATTTTCACGAAATTATCATTGAAACTTTGAAAAGAATCCGTAAGAGAACATACCACGTAATGAGGCCAACTGCAGCCATCTCCCACAAAATCAATAAATACTGTTAAAGACAAATTATGATATAACGCCATCATTTTATACTTTTATCTTTCTCCACGCTTTAATAGAAGAGACACACGTATAATATATAGGTACTTGAAAATTAAGAAAGCGCAAGAGAAAACGTAATGAACTAACCACGAGAAAACCAGCGATTGAAATGATAATAATCACCGAGATTCCCTTCCTTTTATAGTCGAAAGAGTAGCACGAATACCATCCGCGCATTAGCAGCGTGAATCACGTTTTCTCTCAAAAATAATCTAATGAGATATCCCCATTCCACCCTTTCTTCCTTCCCCCATTCCGTAAGGCTTGGTACTGTCCTCTAGGTCGCGTAATAGATGGTAAATCGTTTTTTAGTATGGGGTTGGGGTGGTGCCGCACGCACTCAGCGCTCGAGCGAAGTGAGTGCGTGGCGCCTTGAGACGCCAATACTTAGAAAACATTATTCGTTCCACGTGGTGTAAAATACTTATCCTCCACGCTAACTTTTTTTGGACTTAAATGTACCTTTATTTCGGTTCCACCGTCGTTGTTAAACGACTACATCAATTTACCTAAAAATACGATTTACGCTCACTTTTTAAAAATTTACACAATACGTGGGAAATACAACACAACAATTTCTTCAAATTCATACCTGTAGAGAAAATTATATTACATGATTCTAGGAAACCATTATTAAGGGATTATTAATAGAAATAACCAAGAGTTAGAGAAAACGGCAGAAAAAATGTTATTACCAATTTCGACAACTTATGTTATTCCTGCGCCTCCTCTTCTCTATCGGCAAACTCCCCAACGAATTCCTCATCTTCATCCCCGTCATCGAGTAAAATTAAAGGGGCCGGTAGACGTTCAAACCCCATTGTGGCTACCAAATCAGAATACGCCCCATCAGTTTCTTCGGGTACTCCTGATACTTATTCCAATTCGTAACCCTCGTCTTCTTCACATTGAAGACCTTCCTCGAAAGAATGGTTTTCCGAAGACGAATAATGACCATTTCTAAAACACATAACTGTTATCATCCGAATCGTCGGAACAAAAACTTTCATTTAAATCTTCTTGTTCTATCATCGCTAAGAACAAACCAAGTTTTACACATTTAACCCACTAGCAATAGAACGAAACGTAAAAATACCTATTCTAGATCCAACGAAGAACTAATCTTAAATGCAACTTACATTCATTTATATATACACATCCACGAGGCTACCAACCACTTTCTCTATTTACCCTGTTGGTAGAGATATTAGCAACTATTTAATATTCCCGAAATCTTTAATGTTACCAGCGCCTAAATATTATTTCCAAGCTAACCAATCACTTAATAAATATTGTCCAATATCTACATAACAATATCCTCACTAAGCAAGGTTACCAACCTCTAAATAACAATATCCTAGCAAAGCAGGGTTGCCACTCAATTACTTACGTTCCCCCTTACCAGCCAATAAGTCTTCCCAGTTTGCTGTATCTCCACAATATTTTATTTATTTCACCTTTAAACAGTGTTGACGAATAAATAATCTTAAATATGATGCTACAGAAATTGTATGTTATATCGCAGGCATTGCCGCATGACAACCTATACCAACGCCTTCTACTCACGGTAAATTTTAGCAAGAACCCAAATCGTGGCACGTACTGCATTCATTATTACCTTACCAAACGCATTGCCCAGCATAATCAGCACACTTTTATACAACTATTTACACAACGTATCGGCATTGCCGGAAACGGGGTAACGCGGCCGCGGTAATGAACACTTTTCCGCCTGGACAATTTTTACAATCTTTAGGTGTTTTTTTGTATTTAAATTTGGTAAAGAGTATTTGTCCTGTTCGATTTGGACAGTAAACTTAATTTCGTGATGCAAAGACGCGCTGTAATGTAATAACTGTTAAAATTCAATGTTTTAAAATATTAAATACATTTTCAAGACTATTTACTTTTATTTAAATTATCTATTTTTTAAAATATACATAGTGATTTATATAAATTTATAATTTTTCCCATGTTGATTTTTAGTTTTCGTCACTTGAAATATTTATTTCTTAAAAAAATATATAATCGCCCTCGAACAACATGGGCATAAAGTTGAGAGGCTTTTCCTCACCTGTTGCTTAGTGAAGAACCATCTTCTTCTCCTTCGGTTGCTTTCTCCTTCACGTCAATGTAGTTCGGAATTTGGCCTTCCTCGTTAAAAGGTCAGAAGTAATCATGGTCGGGATTTATAGGGGAAAAAGGGCCCAAGATGAGGCGGAAAACCGGGAACTTCAATATCGTCTTCCGTACGACCAAATAGCGAGGACAAACTATCTGTATAATCCAAATCTTCTTCGTCAGAAATTGATATCATCGACCTAATCTCGCCATCGCGCTCGGTGTCTGAAATTACTAAATGTAAAAATATTGGTCCCACCATATATAAAGTATTAAGTAAAGTGCAAAATCACGATTTAGAGACCAGGAAACTTACCTCCGCTCTTAACAAATTACCAATTCCAAATACAACATATTTCTCAATCTTGGCCACAAAATTAAACAACGCCATTTATTAAGAAGCGATCATACCCAGTTGGGCAATGTTACCAACTAATAATCAATTATTTCCCATTTCGCGTTGGTACCAGCCACTTACGCATTCCCCAATTTTACAGGGTTACCAGACGTTAACATAAATTCCCCATATTACAATGCTACCAGCCCCTACCTTACTTTCCCTCATTTTCCAAGACTACCAGCCACTAATTTACATCACCCTCATTTTACAGGGTTACCAGACACTAACATAAATTACCCATATTACAATGCTACCATCCCCTATCTTACTTTCCCTCATTTTCCAAGACTAACAGCCACTAATTTTCATCACCCTTAATTTACAGGATTGCCAGATATTAACTCAAACTTCCCCACTTTGCAAGTTTACACACCAATATCTCGAACTCGCCCACTTAACAACATTACTAAACAATAAGTATTTTTAGCTTAAGAAAAAGCTATTTTTATATCATTAAAAATTTATTTTTTCATCTACATCTATAAAAGTTCCGCTCTGTCACATGTTTGATGACCTTTTAAGCGGTATAATGATTGGTGACAGATTTCAGTTCTGCCTTTTTCTGGCAGCCAATACCTTGATAGAGTTAACTCGTATCAAGTAATAGTGGCTGATCTTAGTTCCGTTCGTAGGGCCTATATTTATTAAAACTATTTTTAAAAATAAAATTGTTTCCAGAAAAGCTCTCGAACTTAGTTGAATCCTGTGAAGGTACACTTTTAGTGACAAAGAAGGATAAAGAAATCTAGCTCTTCGTTGTTTCTGTTAGCGTATACCATTTGAAGAAATCCTTTTCGTTTATGTACTAGTAAGGAAACTTAGTTCTCTGCTAATTTAGTTCAATCATAAAGACTTACAAACTATTTTTTCGATAACTAATGATGTCTGAATCTAGTTATGTTTTGATTCAGTTAGCCTATTTAATTGATTTGATTTGACTCGCTTACAACGAAACTTCGGGACCTTACTACCCAGGGTCAAAATCTGAAAAAGCCAGTGAAACGTAGATAATCATTCTTAGAAAGAAGGGATAAACCCTCGCTATTGTTCGGAGAACGGTTTAATATAGGTCCCCTCGAGTTGAGAGGTTATTCCGTTTTGCGAATTTATACAGTTAGGATTACCTTTTTTTTTCATGCTTTACCCTCGCCTTTATCATATTTGAGTTAATTATTTGCCATTGTTTAATTGTAGAATATAAAATTGTAGTATTATAATTGTAGTATTTATTATTAGTGTTATTGTATATCTGTTTCTGCCCAATGCTTATTTCAAACCCAAGATGCCTGATCTTAGCCTAAAGGCCGAGAAGCTTCGAGTCGCTGTTGGACTATATATATTTTCCCAAGAGACAAATTCAACGAATGCTATTTTAACTAAGAAAAACCTAATTTTTTTTGGTATTTACAGCCCAACCGGACATTAAACAAACACTAGCAGCGCAGCTGGATGGTAAACAAGGTAATGTTAAAATTTACCTGCCAGAAATAACCCTTTTTCTAGGAAAAAGGATTAATAGTGAATATTTAAGTCCTAAAAATCCCCGCAAATGGGAAAACCGTTCAAATAACAAAACTGCGCAAACGGGGAAACTGCGCAAACGGGGAAACCGCGCAAGCGGGAAACCGCGCAAGCGGGAAACTGCGCAATCGGGAAAAAGCGCGCAAATGGTAAATTGCGCACACGACAAACTGCGCAAATGGGGAGCTGTGCAAATAGCAATTCCGCAAATGGGAAACGCGCAATTGGGAACGTGCGCAAACGAAAACTGCGGAAGTGGGAAGTGCGCAAATGAAAACTGCGCAAGTGGACCCAAACCTTATGAACACCGGCACTGATCCCACGAAGAATTGTAAGAGATAATATCATTAACAAATTTAAAGCTAAAATAACCTTAGTTGAGATGGCCCAACCATCACTATTGTCAAGTGCAATTATTCCCTTGAGGTCAAAAGACAATAAGTACCCCCGCATTTTGATAATTAATGTATAGTGTTTTATAAAGTGGTAAATAAATATTTGGAGATTGATTATAGGTTTTTCATTCTGAAATGAAATCTCTACTCTTTCCCTTCTAATGTAAGCCCCTCTCTCAGATTTAGTTCACGCCACGAAAGGCCACGACTCTTTCCCCGCCTTGGTGAATTAAAATCTTTGAGCAAGGGTATGAATATTTTCTAGACCGTAATCGTTATTCAAACCGAAACGATACGCGTTGAGAAATATCGTTTCATTTCCGAACGAAATGGTTGCAGTCTGTACTCGTCGTCATGGCGTTTTTGCTCTAGTGAAAAGGGTCTTAAACGGATTTATAATGGGTCGAATAAATAACTGCGTAAAATAATTAAGTAAATTCGGATCTAGATACGTTAGATATTAGCTAATTTAACTTAAGCTAGTTTCTGAAGAAAGTGCTGCTTTTTAAAAAAACACCTTTTTGTATCACCCGAATTCGGTTAAGATTTTTTGTGCTGTATTACACCATAGATTAAATAGGGATAAAAAAGTGCGTAATATATTTCAAATAATGTTTTTCTAGGGAATATCAATTTACACTGATAAAATTTATAACCGGCCGAGTTAATTTTTTTCGTAACTTCCTCAATGTGACCCATCGGCATAGTTTATTTAGAATCCGCGATAGATGAGTCATTAAAACCAATTCATGATTTAGAATAAATAGTAATTTGTAACAACGCTTCAAAGAAAAGAGCGACAATAATGGTCCGTAAAGATAAAATCTATTTTCCTCCAAATCCCAAACAAAGGCATTACATCTCAGATTTAGAAGCTTGTAGTGAACAAATTGTTCTCAAAATCCTGTGAGAGTTATCATAACAGCCAACAAATTAAAGACCATCCTATCATGATAGGATTTCAAACATGTATTCCATTGTGCTTGGCACAAAGTGTTAAAACTATTCCTCGCAATAACTATGGACTAATTATTTAGACCATGCATTAACTCAATTTAGTCTTTAAACCGGTGCGGAGTGAATATAAAAAATGTCGTTCTTTGAAAATATGTTGATTTCCGAAACAACTGCTTTCAACCGTTTTTTAAGTTCTTTGATAACTTTGTTCTTATTCATATTTTGGTCTATCAAAACTTTAAAACATTATAATCTACTCCACCAAAGACCTAATGAACAAACCAACGACAGAGCAAAGGACATATTAGCCAATATTGATCTTTCGTTAGTGCCCAGCAAACACAAAAACGTCCTTTGGACATCCGATAGACGTCAAACTCGGATCTTGCCTTCGTCTTGCGTACTGGGGTGGAGGGCCTCGAAACACACAACTAGCTGAGGGCTCTCCTGTAAGGTGGTCTACTCGGCTAGATACCTTATTAAGAACTAGTGTGACAAAAATCTCACCTTGAACCTACTTGAAGATAAAATTGCAAAAAAATTGCACCAATTATATCTACTCTTAATTCAATTTTGACAATAATAATAACAAATATTCGATTGAAATATTTCGGGACATCAATTTTTATTTTTACGTTATTACAGTTTTTTAAATTTTGTTTAATAGTTTAACACTCTTTGGCCAAGTTGCTACATCATTTTCTTGCGGTCCATAACCTTTAAAGTAACATTCGCATATAAAATCATGATAGGTTGTTGTCCTGTCCTCTTCATTTCGAAGTGGCAATCCATTTGGGAACCGATCAGTTTTAGTTTTAAGGCAGAAATCTCGGCAGTTTGGGTTTTCATTGAAAACGGCTAAAAATAATGAAGTAATTTTTGTGAATAACCATTTCTTAAATATATTAATTTAATTTGGCCTTCATATGATAGTGAGAACTAACCGGAAAAGATCATTATTGCAAGAAAATTAAATTTCAATTTATTTTAATTGACGTTATTTTAAATGCAAAATTATAAGTCTTTTTTAAAAATCGATAGCTTATATCGATATCTATATATATCATCTCTATCTACTATTTCTATCTCTATCTATTGCTATCTCTATCAATCTCTATATCTATCTCTATCTATCTATCTATGTCTATGTCTATTTCTATCTATCTACCTATATATCTATCTATATATCTATCTATCTTACGAGCTTTATTTTTTTGATTTGGAAATATTCAGAAAACTTTGAAGTTGTAACATATCAATGATCACTTACCATTAAAATAGCACTGATGTCGTTTTTTCTGTTTCATTAATAATTCTATTGTCTCGGGTTTCAGCAAAGCTGTGTAATTTATGATATGTTTTTCGTAACTATTAGCTTTTTTGTCATCCATTTTATATTTTCGGATCGCTACGCAATCAACGGACTCTTTGGAAAGAAATTCTTGTTTGTATGACGAAACGCGTAATTGCGAAACAATCTGATTACAATCATACTCCTCATCTCTTTGGCAACCTTAAGATACATATTAATTTTTAAAATTAAAATTTATTGATTTAGCACGGACACAAAAATGTGGGTGTTATTTAAAGTGAAATACCAAAATAGTTGTAATTAAATTGCCTTTTTTAACTGCTCATCTTGAAAGCGTCTTAGTAGGTCAAATTTTAACCCTCTTTTATGCAGTTGGATTTTCTTAATTTAAAATAGCTAGGATCTCATATAATGAAATAAAACTTCAGCGGTAAACCTTTGGTTTAAATAAAAAAATTATGACTGAGATAACACTAACATGTCTACGGTTAATAATTATATAAGTATTTTTTGCTCGTTTGACATTAAGACAGCTCTCCTTCATTGATTAGAAATAATTCCAACTAACAGCGGATTCTAATTGTATTTTCCAACTAAACGAGAGTGACTCGCAAATCACAAGAGGAAACTTCCACCTGAGCGAGTTTGATTCGAACCTGAATTTTGATGACTTTCTACCAACCAGAAGCCACTCTTTCCTGAGCCAATTCCAATTACCTGAATACACGTTCAACTTACTTAAAATAATCAGAATCAAAGCAGCTTCTGTAAATCGCAATTTCTAGATCCTTACCAAATAGATATAGGAATCAGATGGAATTTTAAAACAATATCTAAATATAAAGATAGAAAGTGCTGGCTGCTTAATTAATTAAATGTAGTATCTTCAGCAATATATTTATGTAGGCATTATATTTATTCTAAAGAGCCGATGCATGACTATCGAGTCCTGAAAGACTTTTTACAACATTGATTTCGAATTCTAAGTAAAAATAATTTGTCATTACCGTCTTTTCCAAGAAAAACTCTTTTTTTCGCATTGATTTCGATCATTCCAACCATTACCAAGAGGACTGTACTGCAGAAAACATAAAGTTTCATTTTTCTGACCATATTTCGTAAGCTGAAAAACAATAAAACAATTACTTTCTTTTATAACTCATAACCAATAAAGAAATACGTCCAACTGATAAATGATAATTTTCTAAACACGCAGAATTCTGACAAATTTCAGAGTCCCAATTTGCGCATCTTCTTTGTATAAAAAACGGATCGATAAAAAAATAAATAAGTAAGAATTTGGAATACCTTTAAACAATCAAAGCTATTATACTACAGGTTACTCAACAGCGACTTTAATAAAAAAAAGTTACTGAATAGTTTAATCTGAAAATCGCCTACAATAGTTTCATTTGTTAACCCTTTTAGATTTCTTTGATACTTGCTTTAAACGTTTTTTAAAAAATTTCCCAAATAATCTTGCTTTAACCCTTAAAAACATTAGCTATATATTTAATTAAACAATAGCACGAATTTGATTTAGCTGTGCTGATTTTTAAGAAGTTGTTTTTGTTGAAGTTTTAGAATTGCAGCTTCCAAACCGTAGCGATAAGAATTATAACGACAACTTTCAATAAGCATAAAATAATATTATGAATTACATAGTAAATACAAATAACGGGTAACGATTGATAATTTAGTAAAACCAACCGCTGTTTTTATACATAATAAAAACGGGTTTAAAAAAACCAAGGTTATATAAAAAAAACAACCCATATGAAATTGGAATTGTAGTCAATATTGAGTATCCTTAACAGTTTTGAGTATATAAGAAGTTGTTTTGAATTTTGTTTCTTTCGTTATTATGCATAGAACAATTTAAACTTTTTCCGAAATTAAAACATCTACTCAAGTGTTATGAATTATTATTTAAATTAGATGTTAAAAACTTAATTTTAAGTTATTGCAATCTAACTAGTATTAAATTAAAAAAAATACTTTTGAGGGTTGAGTTCTTTGTGGGCACATTTGGTGGCTAATAATACGCGAAACTAGGCCAAATCCTAGTTTTTTAAAAACGGTATTTTCTGGATGACCAAAAAATCGAAAGCGATGTTGGTACTACATAGGCTTCCTTCCAATGCTGTTTTCAATAACAAAGCATTTTGGTCTGTTAGAAGTGTCGTATAAGGCCGTGCTAGACTGGTAAAGAACGGATGATTATATAATAGCTGAAATATTCAAAGTTGTAAAACACGAAGGTTATCGTTGGAATATCATTCCGATTGTAAGAAGATTAATAATGGCTGTGATCAATATTACGGCTCCCTGCATTGAAGATAATTAGTAAAGTAAAATCTTTTAAATCAACGGAAGGGCCTCTATAGACTGGATAAATTGTTAGGGGTCAAACTGTTCATCCTGAAACACCTGATCATTCTTCTTTTGTGAAATTTTAAGAAGGTTGAAGGAGGGATGTAATAGTCTGAATCTTTGATAATTCAGTCGGATGGTTTCAATACCAAGTGCCTCTTATATAAGTGGAATTTATGAATTTACAAATCTTAATATTATTATAGTTTAACTTGTTAAGATTAGAAAAATTGCACGGAGAGTTATAATAACGATATACAATGGAAGTATATTTATTAATGAACCTGATTGATCTAATTTACATCAGAATAAAATAATTATATCATGGCTCAAACTTAAAATATTTTGTTTATTGTTCCCATTTCATTATATGTTTCGTAAGAATTAGGAGCCAAGTTCAATGAGAGGAAAAGCATTGATTGAAACAAACATTTCTGAAACGATGATGACAAATAATAGCTCTCATTAATTATTATAACTAAGAAAGAGGCTCAATCTCTTCTCATGTGAGAATCCGCAGGAAACAACAAAATCAACCGCTTTCTTAAGTGAAGCTTTGATTTTAAGAAGTAATGCTAATGAAGAGATTTATGAGTAAGACAAGTGTATTTATTTTGGTTCAAATTAATAATAAGGAGAGAAGAAAAAATATGTCTCGGAAAATTATATATTAATAGTTTTTTTAAAGCTTTAATCATATATGATTGCTTAGGAATTAACACAAATTGTAGAAGAAATCAATTTTTAATTTTAATATCTTCAACTCAAACTTAAGTTTATAACTTAGGTAATTGCGTGCCAACCGCTGCGGTTTTGCGTTAAGTTTATTTAAAATTGTTTTTGGACGTTTAAATTTTGTTTATAAGAGTTATTTAAATTTTTTAATAGTTAAAAAATTTAGTTAAGCATCGGGACTATGATGTGTTACCCTTTTATAGTAATATCGAGAGTTTCCAGGAGTAAATGTAAAATTTTATAAATTGACAGTGTTTTATTCTTTTAGAGGAACTTGTTCTCTACTGCAAAAACCATTTTAAATCTTAATTTATTTAAAAGAAAATTTTAAGTTTAACCCTTTTTTATTTCGTTACCCCAAGGGGGGGACGAAATTATAGTTTCCCTCTGAATCGGGTCGACTTGGATAGGGGTGTTGGATAGGATTACCTCGCCGTGTTCGTAAAGGCGCGAGTTCAGTGGAGTTTGCGGCTGTGAAGGGCGCTCCGGTGGTAACGGTAGAGTCTTGGCCGACCGATCAAGGGGTGGTGGTGGGAGGGAGCAGGTCACCTCGTACTAGCCGCAAAGGCATTTTTCGAGGGTCGGAGTTTAACGCAACAACTTCGAGGTAAGCCTGCCCCTCCGCTTTTCGTTCCAATTGGCGCCATCGTTCCAATTGGCGCCATCGTTCCGCCTGGCGCCATCGTTCCGCTTGGCGCCATCGTTTCACTTGGCGCCATCGCGGCGGGTTGACCTTGTAGAAAACTATGTTATGAAAGTTTCAAAAATTATCCGCTAACACCGCCGAAGCGGCGCTGCGGTTGTGAAATCGCTGTCATGTTTATTAGTTAACTTAAATATTACTTAAATAAAAAAGCTCTTGGTTTAAAGTTATTAGAATATTTTTTAAGTTATAAGAATATTTTTTAAGTAACGTAATATCATTAAACATAGATGGTGATAGCATCACTAACTTTTACTTTTCAAACTTTATCTCTCGAACGCGTTTCCTGGTCAAGGGGTGATTCCCCCCTTTCCGCGCCCAGAGGAAAGGGGCGAGAACCGCTTGCGCGGCCTGTGTTCAGTGATTTTCTTACGTTGTAAACATTAGTGCCTGGTAGCATATCACGGATTTATAAAACGTTTGCGCGGCCTGTGTTCAGTGAGTAGTGCGTTGTGAAGTCAATATTTGGCCAATGTGCGTTTTCTTCTCACGAGGACAAGCTGGAATTTTGATGGTTTAAGCCCGTCATTCAGGCTGTATTTCTTATACTTCATATGAAACAGTTTAGTTTTTTTTTCAAGGTAGTTTGGTTTTTATATTTTAATTTTTTATTTGTATTTCTATTTTTCTTAATTTGTTTTTCGTTGTTTTTGGATTCTTGTTTTTTTTGGATTTGTCTTAATTTTTTATTCGTATTTCTATAGCATACTGATTTTGAATTTGTATTTTTATGGAATTCAATTGATATTTCTGCTAGGAAATAATTTTGCAAAAATCGGCCATGAAACCAAAATCTTCAACAATATTAGCTGAACCGGCTAATAAACACACTCGGCCAACCTCTTTGCCGATAGGTGCATCACCAACTGGTTCAGAAATTGACCATAGGCAAAGAAAGAGGGCTACAGATAGGGAAAGGTACGCTGCCAAAAGCCAAGACCAAGACCCTGCTTTCCGGGATCGACAAAATCTCAAAAGGCGGATTTCTTATGCTGCCAAAAAACAATTTACCTTTCCTTCATCAACTTCTGTTGCAGAGTTGAAAAATGGGGAAATAGATTTATCAACTTCTGTTGCCGATTTGCCAACTGGGGAGATAAATACAGAGTCAACAGGTACAAGTCCACCAGTGTCTTCAAGTTGTTCACAAATTGCAGAACCGTCTAACCTTGCAGACGGAGAAGTCGGTGCAAAACCACTAGGTGCAGAGCAGCAGAACCGTTTGACCTTGAAGTGCAAAGTACACCAATTCCTGGCCATTGTTCTATGGGACCCACCAACGTAACTATGTCTTGCCACGGATTTTACTCAGCAAAATGTACGATTTATTGACAAACTAAAGTAACACAGCGTTTTTGGAAAACCTAACCTATCGTTATATTATAAACTTCTATTTTCGACCTTGGTACGAGGGGCTGATCACTCCGCGTAATCGGTGTACAGAGCCGTACCTTTGATTGTACTAATGGTATTACGCGTAATCGTTGAAGTCCCTGCCTTTGGCAGTGCTAATCTAAGCGTAAACCGGTGTACAGACTTTCTAAGAGTGGTTAGCCCCTCGCCTTGGTAGTATCCGTAGCGCATGAGTATCCGTAATGTTTTTTAGGCCGCATAATAAAGTTGGAGCATTGTTGCCAGCCGTACGATAATTATTGGTACATGTCGATAATGTAAGAAAATGGTTAAAAACTACATTTTTAATATTTCATTTCTGTTTTAAACCCGTCATTTTGAATAAGCATTTTTTTTACTTTAACAGAAAATGGTTAAAAATGACATTTTTAATATTTAATTTCGATTTTAAACCCGTCATAGTTTTAAATTAGGAACAGTTAGATTTCTTTTGAAATGTTAACTACATACGTTTTCAGTTTATCACGCAGACTACTAACTTATAATCTTCCAACAAGCCAAAGGCAGAATAAATCATGTAGTTGAATTATTTTGCGTTATTAATTTTACTGGTTTGGTTTTGTTTCCTAAAATCGATCATTTTTAAGCCTGGTTCAATAATTTTATTTTCACGATCTGGCAAACGCTGAAAGCTTTAGCGGTAGAAGTCGGGAAAGTGATATGATAAATAACGTGTTCCCCTCCTTAATGTGGCTTTCTGTAATAGCTTTGCCTTGTACAAGGCGCTATTTGAATATGGCAAAACGAAGAAACCACTCAAAGCCAGCGGGAGCTAAGCTTTTAATGGTTTGAGGACCAGCGACGACTCTTTTATCTTTTTAAATCTGAAGTGGGTAATTTCTGTGAGGTGAGCGAGCCGCTTCCGTTGTTTTGTATGTGCTTCACTATGTCGTCGAGATTTCCTGGGCCTGAACCCTTCCAACGAATTCGGCTGGTATTCGTGGCGCCTATTTCTTAGAATTTTGAAACTCCGGAAACCGTTCGCTCGTTCTTTTTCTGCACCGATTTTACAACACACAGCTATTTCGATTTTCTGGTACTCTAATCACGATATAATCTTTAATCATGATTAAATCGGATTTTATCAATATAATCATGATTAAAACGAATTTAATCGATATAATCATTAATAAATCGGATTTAATCATCTGAGGGGTTCGTCGTTGATCAAGGAAGTGACCTGCCCTGGAATAATTGTTGGTATAATTAAAATAACTTTTTATAACCTCGTGACACATTTGTACTTAAACTAAAATGAAAAGTGTTGAAGTGGGCTTTTCCTTTGGGTTTTTCAGTATTTACTAATCCGCGTCCGTTTCTTTGGTCCGTCTTTTCGCCGAGCGTTCGGACTGTAAAAATGTTCACCTACGAGGGTTATTGGACCCTCCTAGGTAACCCTAGCTTCTCCGTGCGAACAGGGTATAATATTGCAGTAAGAGTGTATTTAATTAACAAAAAAAAACGAATTCCGACTGAGAAAGATTAACGGAAAATATTTCTTTGTTAAGCTTTACTTCCGACGCCAAACTTTACCCACTAAATTTTCGATAGGTTAATTCTAACAGATTTTTACGATGAGTTTCTGAAAAAAAATACACAATAATTTGGCGTATGAAACCCAATATGATTTTTTAAACGATTTTTGTAACAACTGACCTATCTTCGGTTCGTTTACATAGGCAAAGAAATAATATTATCGCCCTTGGCGAACTTGTTAATAGAAGAGGTGGAATTTTTTTTTTGAGTTTTCTGATAAAGCTTAGTTATATTATTTCAAATCGAGGGGATGCTTATGCTAAGTTAAAGATGAGTTACTGGAAGATGAAAAGATTTAACAGATATTTTTTTATAAAATAGGGTTTATTTTAAACATTAGAATCTTAGCCAAATTGGAGAAAATGTTCAGTGAATATTAGTTTTGGTAAACAGATAACTTGTTATAAAGGTCTGAGCTAAATCCTTTAGCGAAGATCTCAAGGACAATTTCAGAAAAAAAATTAGCCCCGTGTAACATTTCAGCTTACTCTTGTCCTTTTTTTGACCGGGGGATTTCTTGCTTATAGAGCAGAAGTTATGAAATTCTATCTTATCGGAGCAGATTTTTTTTAAATGCTCTTAAAACTATAAAATAAATTATGCGATAGAGGAATAAAAAAAATAAATATTCTTCCGCTTCAAATGTGTTTTCGGCAATCTACTATAAAACCGAAGCTGTATGAAAAAATATTATAAAACTTACTGAATGTTACTGGAATAGTCCTAATATCGTGAATAGTTAACGAGTTAACGTATTGGCTTTTACGATGAGCTCGTCTTATATCGACGTACAAATTTAATAAAGCGAGTCGTTAAAACGTAAACTTAAGGTTTTCTAGCACGTACACGTCAGAAGTTTGACGCAGCATTATAATTATGCTAATCGTCAACAAAAATAATTACCATCTAGCACGAACCTGTCAAACCTTGGAAGCGGCGATATAATAAATTAAAATTTTAAAATTTTAAATAAATGGTTTAACGCTTGACAAGTGTAGGGGTTTTTCAATTTTTATTTTTTGAACGACTTGAGTTAGTTCACAATTACACTTCCAGTCTTAAGCACGCACTGTTCAGACACTTAAGTCCATTCACTCACGTTCCAAACGCGAAACACAATTTAACTCTTTTCTTGACCGAAGACCGAACATACTAATTAAAACCGCAAAGTTACCTCATAACTTTTGACCGACAGCAGGACCTCGTATTAATGCTTTGTTCAGAGCTAGAACCTGTTAATGGTGAAACGGTTGAAAATGATGATCATGTAGAATTCGCCGAAACATAACGTGGCTTACACCTAATTGTCTCGCAACTTGCGATGTGATTGTTTCAGGATCGTTTTTGGTAATGGTAAGAATCTAAAGTAATTTTTGTTTTAATCCAAATTGTTTCGTCATGTATTCGAAAAGATTGATTTTATCATAAAAACATAAAAGTTATTCCTTCCATGATTTACCCTTAGGGATGAAAGCTAACAAATCAATTATTTTCGTGGTCCACCGATTTCCAAATATTGATTGCCAAATAATCCCAAATTTATAGTATCGATGGAAGTATTTAAATTTGAAAAGATCTAAAATATCCATCCAACTTCTTAATGTAACCATTCTTATAGTGGTTGTTTTGATGAAACGGCTTTTATGGATCCGAAGCTTAGTGTTTACATTTTTGGCGGTAATTAATGCTCTGTACTTTTTCACAAGGAAATGGATGTAAGGCCTATTCAATTTAATTATTACACCCTTATTTTTCACAGAACACCATAGAAAAGAGGTAGAAGCAAATAGTCAAATAATTGATAAATAATTAACATAACGTCAGCCTAATTGCAAAAACCTTTTTTTTTTACTTTTTGTAATAATGAATTTTTTGGCTTAAAGGCCCGTTTTCATGAGAGCGATTTTTGGAGCGAATATTGAAAGCGAGAGCGAAATAAAATTCGTGCGATTTCGCGGGCTATTTTTTCGTGGTCACGAATCGCCAAACCCAAAAAAATCGCGCGAGTTTTCCGTTTTCATTATAGCGACATTTTGCAGCGATTTTAACTTCGGTAAGCGATTTCTAGGTGTTTTAAAATGGCGGTCTTTAACCGAAAGAAGAATTTGTTGAAACTGTTGTTGTTAAAAAAAAGCCTTTATTTAAGAAAATTATACTGTTCATGAATGCGAAAAATAAGAGGAGCTATACTCCAAAACGCTGGTGGAAAAACCCTATTTGGGAAAATAGAGCCATGGAAGGAGATTATGAAACACTGGTAACTTTAATTTTTCTACAAATGAATATAGGCTTATAATAATGTTTGCTTTTTTTTAAGCTTCAAAATGTGAGATAACATGAATGTCCCCAGAGCAGTTTGAAGAAAACACGATATAAAAAAACCGAGACAAAAACTGCGGAATCTAAATAAATACAACGCAAATAATATATCGTTTGTACAACCACGGAAAAGTCCGTCCGTGGTACAACGCAGTTACGCGACGCAAAACCTTTCAATTTAAGTTGGTGAGCTTTCATTGGCTGAAGCCTATCACGTTATAAATCACGTGAACAACGTTTCGCGAAACTCGCCCAGCGAGGAGCAAAAAAGTCTACTCTGGTTAGAAGAGAGCGATTTTCCGAAAAACGCCCTCGCTCGGATGTTTCTCTCTACTCGCTTCAAAATATCGCGATCATGAAAACACCAAGAAATTTTCTCGCGCGACTTTTAAACATATCTCTCGCAAATAGCTCTCATGAAAACGGGCCTTAAGTCCAGTTAAATTACAGAAATAATTTTTAAATTCCAATAGTTTTACACTCAGAAATAATCCCAATAACTAACTTGGCCCATTTTTGATTTACTAAAACCAAGTATAAAAATTATTGATAAAATCTCCGCAAAAACGTTTTTAACAAACCTTTATTATAGCGTTTTTCGATACTCAATAGCATAAAGTTAGATAAAATATTATTCGAGATATATTAAAAATATGTGAATTTTGAACATCATTAAACATTTAATTGGCTTATAACAATTTGAAACCTTTGATCAAAAAGGGTTTTTAATTAATTCTAAAAACGTTTACTTAGAAATATTTATATTTATTTATTTTAATATACTCTCTTAAGACTATTTCTGTTGTTAATCATTTAATAATTAAAAAAATGTTTTGCTAAATGTTTCAGAGAAAATATAATTTAATTTTCACATGGTTCATTTGGATTATCTTGTTTTTCGCATCGTTGGGAATGATGCAGCTACCTTTCGTGCGAGAGTAATTGTTGTTGCGAAAGTAGGCCATGTGGGAGTGGCTCTAACAGCGAACGGAGAGAAGATCCACGTCGCAGATGTTTTGTGAAAAGCTGATTTATCATCAGCTTTGATAAATGGAAAATAATTTTCAGAAATATAATTTTTAAGAGATATTCCAACTATTTTAATCATGAAAAAAAAAGGCCGCGCAAGGTCTAACGTATTTGATGTCAAGTAGCGTGATACGCGGGCTTTTCTTTTCCAAGAGTTATGAACAGGCCCATATAGAACTAGTCCATATTTATAATCTAAGACCTTGCCTATGGTTTGATTTCACTACGTTCATGGGCTGAGACATTAGGACGAAGTGTTGTGCAGAGGACCTTGCGAATTTTAACCTTAAGGATTTTGACTAGATTTCATATATTTTTGTAGTTCCAGAACAATCAACCACTCTGCCACCCCACCTTAACCACTATTCCACCCGGTAAATTTATATTTAAAAGTATACTATAGCTACTATAAGCATATTTGTGTCGGGAAATTTAGTTGTATAAAACACAAATTCCCATAAGAAACCACAAACAATCATCCCGACACTTTGGGAAATTTGGACATAGACCTCTCTTATACTTAATTGGCACGTCTAGAAAACAATTAGACTACGCGAGAAACTTTTCTTTGCGGTTTCGAAATCTTTTCATAAAACTTCCACATCCCAAAATAAATAATTTTTAGACAATAGATAGTTTAAGCTAACCCCCCTCCTAAACAAACTTGTAGGGGAAAATTATATGATTTTAGATTCAAAAAGTACGCTTACCATTTTACAATTTCTTACCTGGCACGTCTTGTAGTATTTCAATAATTATAATGAATATTCATATTATTCAGCTAAATAAAAATATAATTTAATATGTATTCAAATTATTCAGCTAAATAAATAAAGTGGGAGTTAGGTGAAGCTTTTCTTATTAAATAAAAAATCGTAAATACTATTTTAAATTGAAACGTTCTATAGTTTCGGTCAAAATGGTTATGATAATACATTTGTAGATAAAGCGGAGACACGAAACCCCAGAAACAAACCTGTTCTGTTTAAACGCAATTCAAAAATTTAATAAAATATTGTTGTGGGGTTAAAGGTTTTCCTCATCAACTCAACGGCGGTTAGGCACTGAGACTAAGCCTTTGGAACGCTACAATGGTATAGCAAGTGGAAGGTAGTCACCACTTTTATGCAAATCGGACAAGTAGTTTTTGCTCTAGAGCGGTCTGCAAGAAGAAGAAGAAAGAAAAAGCAGAAGATGAAGGTTTTTTTTGGACGTTTTGGTTATCTTTGAGCTACGTCACATTATTAGCAAAACAGCCCTAGATTTGTAGGTTTATTGTATGAGCCGGGTCTTTCCAACGGTATATTGCTTGTCTCGCCACACCGAGTTTGTATGTAGAGATACAAGGGGCTGAAATCAGCCCTTAGTTGTTAAACGGACAGTGAATTCCCATTATTTCACAAGTATTGTAAAGATACTCGTATCTATAAGATTCGCGATCATTAGCATTGTATGACTCCTAATATTCTTAAAGGGATGGTGAACCAATTTATATTAAATTAATAATAATAAATACAAAATAACAGCTAGGCTTATACCAAAGACACCACCCTAGGCCCAAGTCATCCAGCTTCTTTTATTGCTATAAACAAGTGACCGGTTTACATGCTCAAGAGGGTTGTGGTAATCTCTTCATGCCACGTGAGCCAAACGCTCCCTACACTAGCTTTGACCGTTAACCTTAACAAACTGTTTCAAGGGCTTAGTTTCTGAAACAGACTGGTGTTGTATCTTGACTGCCATCAAACGTAAAAAAATCAGTAATACAAATGACTAGAGCACGGCACGCCATTAGTTTTAGTCAGCACTGGCGTCATAGGCGTAACGAGTAACAATTCACGTGATGCTTTCCTTGTTGGTGCAATTTATGAAATACGCATTTAAAGGCTTCTCTCTTACATAATTACTGGCAGTTAAATTCAACCCTTTTCAGTTCTAGAAAAATATGTGTAAAAGGTTATCTTTCCGATATACAACTGCGCGCAAAGAAATCCGATGGCTTTAAAGTTTGAGTGAGGGGCCGGATATTAACTTAAATTACGTTGGGATTTCAAGTCAGATTTCAAGATTCTAATTGAGAAAGTAAAGGTTATTTTCAATGTTACGGCCTTTGAAAGTCAATTATTATTCTATTGTTTAAAATTTTTTACCAGTTACTTAAACAAAGATCTCTTTTCGGTTATTATCAACCTTAAGAAATTTCTGACTACAGTCTTCAAGTTTAAATGCTTTTCTTTGATTGTATCTCGTATGGTTTTATTATTTTTGCCAATTTATATTTAAAAAATTGTACACCGGGGTCAATATATTTCAAACGACCAGACAAATTTTATTTTAATATTATTTTAAATTATAACTATTTAAATAATGTTAAATCAATTATTTTATTCACACAGTAGGTATATCTATATCTCTGTTTTCTAAAAAAATATCTATAATTTATTAGGTAAAATCTTCACTTCAAAAAATTTTAACTTTCTAATAATCAGGGAAACAGTTGAAAATGAGCGCATTTGCATTTGATCTGTGGTTTAGCTTAGGTCGTATAACGTATAATCGATACATATTGAATCTCAAGCTCTTAAAAGCGTTTTTATGTTAATATCTTTAAAAGTTAATCGACGAAACAATTAACGTAAAAATTATATTAATGATATTCCATTCAAACAATTTGTAGCTAAAAGTGTTTGTCAAAAGTGATGAAGTGCCGTTGCATAAGAAGGTAATAATCATTGAGTTGTTTCGTAGCTATGGCAGATATAACAGAGCTTTGCAATTTTTTTGTTTAGTTTAGAAATCCGGTTTAATTTTAAGGAAAATTTTGCTTTTTATATATGTCATACGAAAGTCATTTGCAATCATGTGAAGTAACTGTTTGTTGAAATAAATTGTTATTTTAACACTTAATGACCCACCCTGAAAAGGAACCAAAGCCTTCGGATTAGTCCCGCTGACAAAATTCTTCATTGAAACAAATTGAGACGGCGAGCAACATATGTTTTACTACTACACACGAAAAATGCACAATAATAGTTATTTTTTATTTATTTTCTATTATGAGGTGTTTTCTGATGTGACAAAACGTTGATTTATTTATCCAAAATTTCCAATTAACATAACGCCATTGATAGAACGAAGTACAAAATTCATAAAGCTGCTAAGTTTTGGTATATTTAATATATTTAAATGTAATAATCAAAAGCTTTTACCGTTGCCTGAATGGTGAAATTTAAGAAACACAAAATAGTTGTGGTCCCAATATAACGGGTTATGATATTTAAGTGCCTAAAACGATCTAAGATTACTCGCAGGTTCCACTTTTTAACACGATAAATAAAGCTAATATATTAAAGCTTACTTCTTAAATTTAAATAATATCCGTTTAGATTAACCTATTTAAAACAAAAGTTAAAATATTAATTATTATTCAAATAAACTAAAGAGTAGATACTTTTTGACTTCGGCCTTGGGTGATTAGACTAGCTGACTATATATTTTAAATTCTAAAATATTAAAATTGGGCTCACTTTCTTACCGTGGTCCCTTATAAAACCACGTTTTGAGTCTTCAGAATAAATTTAAACATTGTAAGTTCGCGAAATTTTTAGCTACCATCTAAAATACATTTTAGGCTTAATGGATTTCGTCTCTTATGTAATAAAAATTCGATATAATATTATATATGTGTCGAGTATTTTTTTCATTTTTTGTTTCTAAATTAAAGTATGCTTATTATCAACTTTACGAGTTCTGAAAATGTGTTAATTGCCTACAATAAGGAAATACTAAAAAAGTCAACAAATCCAAAAATTTTATCTAAAATATATGAGGGCATTAGAAAACATATTCGCACGAATTCAATTGCATTTGCAGCATTTTTCTCTTTAAGTGTAAAGATAAGAAAAATTAATACCACGCCTACAAAACCACTACAGCAGCGATGTGTATTTTACCTCCTTTCGTAGAATTTATGCGGAAAAGATGGGATTTTATTTCATCGAATTCATCCTCCCAAAGAATGTAAAAGTAGCGGCACATGTGGTTTTCACCACTTTCATGCTAAGCTCTGTCGCTCAATGGCCTATTTAGCGTATGCGGATGTAAAAGCCGAAAAAAATTATTTTGCAATTGAAATATTTTTCTTTACTTACTTTTTATAAGCCAGATGTTCTTATTTGTAAAGATATTAAAACTTCGGAAATAAATATCATAAAATACGATTAAACAGTTTTTCTTCGGAATTCATGAATATCTTTGTGTTGAAGCATCAGCCATTTCCAGACTGATTGTTTCCAAGATAGAAGATGTACGCTTACAAAATCTAGTACCATATAATCTACCCTTAAAGCATTCAACGGGAAAAATTAATAATCCTAAGAAATCATTATAGAAGTGGTTATAAATGTTGAAAAAGTTTGATGGTTTTATTACTAATGTTTTTAGAAAGATAATGATTTGATGGCATATACAAATTGATTAACAACTGCAGCCAAGAAATTCTATATGGACGATATAATGTTGTTGAAATCGGAACTACGGTGACTTTTAAACATTGATATTAATTTAAAAACAAATGAATTGTGTTATTGTATGAAGTAAAATTTCGGTTGGCTATTTTTAGATTTACTTTTGGAAGAAAATTTATCTGCCAGTTTCGTAGGACTCTGAACATATGTTCCATATAATTATTTTGTTTTTCGCTTTGATGGAAATAAAACAGATTTTGCTCTTTCTGTTATGTTTTCAATCCTAGTTCGGAGGATTTGCCGATTTACGTATAACGAAATGAAAAACATTCAGATGTTGCACGAAAATGTTTTTGGTGCATTATCTATTCTCTTCAATCATAAACAAAATGAAAACCTCAAAATGCACCATAGATACTTGTTTTGAGACGTTGCTTCTAAAATGTGTTTCAAAATTGTCAATTATATCTTAAAATAAATTATTTTGGTTAAATATAAGAACCCGGCCGATGGTATTTTGTTTCACAAGTCACTAGTGTTGTTCAGAAATAATTTAATTGTTTAGATTTCCGGTAAAATCAAGATCCTTAATCAAAATTTGAGAACCAAATTAATTCACTTTTACTATCAGCCAACTTAAAGGACATTTTTAGAGCGGCATTTCATAAAATGTTTTCGAATAGTAGGTCCTTTTTTAAGAAATCGTATTCCTTGGCAATGGAAAAACACAATATTTAAGAAATTGGACCAATAAGTAAAGTTTTTAAATCAAACCATCCGTATTTGGCATTTCAAGCAACAAAAGAAATCTGCCATTATTTCGACAATTTTCTATTTTCGGGCGACCAAACGCAATGCTTTCTTTCAACGGCAATGATGACGCAAGAACTGTTACCGAGAAATCGAAAACGACGTTAATTTGATTTAATCGACCGATTTAAATTGTTATCTCTTATCAGTCGATTTCGTTAACTAAATCATATTAAACTTTAAATAATTATAAGTCTACAGAATATCTTATTTTTTTGTATATTCTTAAGGTTTTCTGAATTTTCCAACAGCAATGAAAATACGTTTCTGTAGCTTATATGTGCATTTATAGAAATTTTAAATTTTTCTTAAATTAGAATAGTTATTTCGATTAAATTTAGAAAATATGTGAAGCAAAGTTGTGTCTTTTGATCTAAAGAAATTTAGTAGCACCCAACCGTAAGTTGGATTCTTTTGGTAATGAAATTTATATTGCGCGATCATTTTCAGTGTTATCAAATAAATGCTTTGTAAAGATCATATAATTTTTTTTAAAAAAGCGAAATTTTAAATATTATATACAAGTGCTATCATAAACCTAAATATTTATAAAACTAAGCCGAATTTCTTTATAAGTGCAGAGTGAAAATCAAAATAAGTTGTTATAGTAAAAAATGTGTTTATTGAATAGTGCAGTGTAAATACTGTTTATTCTGCTGACATATAAAACTGATTTTGCTTCGTGAATTTTGCAAGGTGTACTCCGCTATCACTCTTGTCTTTGGCAAATGGAAAATATATTACAATTGAAATATTTAAATATGTTTAACAAAAAAAAAACGCGTCCGCGTCCCAACAAAATGATTTTTAGTGAGTGCGTGAATATTTTATGTATTCGTAAAAGTTGCCGAGAAAGATTTTATTTCCGGCTGCGTGCCGATGTTATTGAATGAAACCGCTTATTTACGTTTAGGTATTAAAATGCAAAGTTAAATGAAGGGGTCATCCATACATCAATCGTTTCGTATCTTCGAAATGGTGACCTAAATCGGAAAAATTCCATAGAACACTTTCGTCTTAAAATTATCTGTAGAACCCGTAGACGCTCGGTCCTATACCACCATTTAGGATACACCCTGTATATCTTACTCTTGAATTTGGTTTTTTCTTACAATTACATAATGAGGTTGTCCTTCAGTTTAGTATAACTATTCGAAAAGTAGGTAAGTTAATTTACGATTTAGAAAATATTTTTGATTGAATAGGGAGATTATTTATATTCTTAGGATCTTTTTGGCGCCCCCAGTGGCGTAGCAAGATATTCATCAAAGGGAGGGGGGTCAAATTAGGTGAATGTTAAAAGGGGGTCGAGAAGGGGGTGGAAATTTAGTACAGTCAAAGGTAGGCCCAATCGAGGGGTCTGGACCCAAAAACCCCCCTGGTCTACGCCACTGGCACCCCCCTTATGTATCATAAGTTGGGCACCCGATACAAAAGGAAACTCGTGAGCCCTCCCCCCATCGGTGCACCTCTGTGTTAATACGTCAATGGGTCAAATCTTAACCTATTTCCATCAATTAATCGGCATTAAGACTTAGGGGTTTCCTCAGTCATATATGCTTTGTATAAAAGTTGTAAGGAAATAAATCTTCGTTACATTTCATGTTTAAATATATATTTAATTGTCTAAACGGTTTTGTAGTGTTTTTTTTCAACAGCAGCAGATACTATAAATCTTACTATCAATGAGCTCTTTACTTAATACAAAACCACTTTTATGATTTCGGTCTACGTCAGTATAAGTTAGAGAAGGGGAAAACCTTTATCGTCGTTTTTTTTTATTTTTATTTTACATTTTTTTTGGTGAAATTTACTTATGCCTAATGCCATTTACATTATCCCTGTTCAAATAATCGTCTCAGAATACAAAATCGTGAAATAATTTATATTTACACTGTTCACATAATTATTTTAAAAACGACATTTCATATAAAATACAATAATAAAACCGGGCGCTACGCGAACCCCTTGAAATAGGCCGTACTTCTCCGCATTACAGAAATATATGCAGTTTCACAAATTAAGTCAAAAAGTGGTTAGTTTTGTTGAAAGAAACTACCTCAAGTTAAGTGAAAAAATTATACTTTGGAAAATATAGGGTTTTACTTAGTCTTGGTGCTATGAAATTTAAGATTAATTAATTGTTAAAGATTTCAAAATACTAGAAAATTACTAATTTACTGTAAAAGATGACACAAGAACTGTTTCTGTAAAATTGAAACCGTTCAAAGAGAGGAAATTTTTATTTCATCGTAAATTGACATTGCAATTTCTCATCAGTAAATTTCGATAAACTTAATCATGATTAACGTAAAATTATCTCAAGTTTCATTTGACTTTTGAAATTATAATAAGTCTACACAATATCCAATATCTAGTTTATAATCTAAAAGGATTTATGAATTTTTACAGAAAGTCTCAAATATGCCAAAAGTATGAGAACTTTTACATTTAACGTGTATATATTTATTCTTATTTAAAGATACAAAAATCTACCTCAATTTTATAACTTGGCCCTTAACAGCGCCACGCTGTGAAAAGGGCACCGTTTGAAAAAAAATCCTATTGGTAATTAATAATTAAAGGCTTATTGTGTTAGTACTTTTCAATTGGTTTCGAAGTGTTTTGAGTAATGTGTGTTATTCACAAACTTTTGTGCATTGAATATTACCAACGACATGTCAATGCCTATAGGTTTAAATAGTTGGAATGATTCTTAGAAAGTGTTTTATTGATAAACCAGGTTAAAATATTTCTGAAATTTTTTTTCCTTTTATCAAAGCTGATGATAAATCAGCCTTTCACAAAACATCTACGACGGGGATCGTATCCCCGTTCGTTGTTTGAGCCACTCCCACATGACCTACTTTTGCATCATTCCCAATGATGTGAAAACAAGATAATTAAAATGAATCATGTGAAAATTAAATACATCTCGAATAAAAAATCTTTTGCAGATATTTTGTCAATAATTTTATACTTGGTTTTAGTAAATCAAAAATGGGCCAAGTTAGTTATTGGGATTACTTCTGAGTGTTTACACTTTTGGAATTTAAAAATCATTTCTTTGATTTAACTGGACTTACACTCACACTTTCAAGAGGTCTTATTTAAAGATACAAAAATCTACCTCAATTTTATAACTTGGCCCTTAACAGCGCCACGCTGTGAAAAGGGCACCGTTTGAAAAAAAATCCTATTGGTAATTAATAATTAAAGGCTTATTGTGTTAGTACTTTTCAATTGGTTTCGAAGTGTTTTGAGTAATGTGTGTTATTCACAAACTTTTGTGCATTGAATATTACCAACGACATGTCAATGCCTATAGGTTTAAATAGTTGGAATGATTCTTAGAAAGTGTTTTATTGATAAACCAGGTTAAAATATTTCTGAAATTTTTTTCCTTTTATCAAAGCTGATGATAAATCAGCCTTTCACAAAACATCTGCGACGGGGATCGTATCCCCGTTCGTTGGTTGAGCCACTCCCACATGACCTACTTTTGCATCATTCCCAATGATGTGAAAACAAGATAATTAAAATGAATCATGTGAAAATTAAATACATCTCGAATAAAAAAGCTTTTGCAGATATTTTCTCAATGATTTTATACTTGGTTTTAGTAAATCAAAAATGGGCCAAGTTAGTTATTGGGATTACTTCTGAGTGTTTACACTTTTGGAATTTAAAAATCATTTGTGATTTAACTGGACTTACACTCACACTTTCAAGAGGTCTTATTTCTCGCATTTTTGATCTTTTCTTAAAAAGTGGACGCTCGAATTAAATTTAAGTAAACTCTATCGTTCTACGATTTTTCTATTTAAAAAGACACTATGAAAAATGCACTTTAATTGATAAAGAATAAAGCGCATTGTTAAATCTGAGCTTAAATTGGAATTAAAATTAGAGTCTTCTAAGAGTTAATTATATGAATATTAAGAAATGAATGGTGAAGGCCGACCAACTATCTTCAACTCCTTCCTGGACGGAATTCACGAAACTTCCATTCAGAAGATCGCTATCTTGAAAGTCGAGGTCTTTATTTTTAAAGTCAAGATCGCTCTTGGTAAACTCCAGGTTTCGGGCCTAACAAAGACTACTTTACGCTTCATTTAAAGACTTTGGCAAACGGGTCATTCCAGGACAGATTTTCCCACTTGTTCACCCGACCATCGCCAAATTTCGTGAAAACTTTTAGTTAGGATTATTTTGACCGTAGAATTCGATTCTGAAATTTGAGGAAGATATGTTGAGCGTTGCTGAGATACGGTGAAGTCACATTTTTGAAAATGACCTTGAACCCTACCATTAAGCAATATTTATATCAGCTTCTACTTAACTGAAAATTTCGAAGGAGTGCTCATTTTAAAGGAATTGAAGAGTGCAACGTAAATAAGCACTTACGTTCATGCTATATATAAGAAAAATATCAATAAATTACGTTTTAAATAGTTGACCTTTGACTCTGAAAACAGCTCATTTTTAATTTTCAAAATTTAATTTTTTTCTGTATACCCTATACGCGCTTTAGTTGCAGTTAAAAATCTGCGAGGAAAATATTTTTGGTTTTCGAGAAAACAAATTATTTTGTATACCCCTCCTTAAAACAATATATTAAAATTTAAAAATTATATTTTAGAGTAATGCAATGTTTTTAATTTGAGACATAAAATAAGATTGTTCTATTTTCGAACTATCTTCCTTTTTCAAACAGTTTTTACTATCGATTTGGTCGATTAGCGATGGGCATTTTATTTTGCCTATTACATTTTCAAGTGGAACCCAGCATCGGTCCATTTTTTGGACCAATACAAATTATTTGATGTATTAGCAGGATACATAAACGTAATGAAGACATCTTCAAATTCCATAGAACTGTCCAACACTTTTCCGATATAGCACTTTTTGTCTAAAACCGCAGCCAAGAACTCTCCTTCCACAAAAGTATCTTTTTTTCAGTTTCAGTTTCGATTACTACACTAGCAGTAGATATGGAAAAAACTTTACCTGTTTGATTGCTTCTCGTCGTTACAAGTAGGCCATCAGAAAAACCCCACCCCTAAAGACGTTCCACATACACAAAACATAAATCACATTATTTATAAACATTCTTTGAGTATAACGCAAAATTAATTATTGTTTGACCTGTAAAATACAAATAACTTTAATGTAAATGAATAACCTCACTGTGAATCCAAATTTAATCAACTGATATTGTCGATTCCAGTAAATAAAATTATCAAATCCAACTTCAAATATAAGCGACCATCATAAATATTTAGTACCTCTTCTACCATGCTCCATTTCCCCCTTAATGCGTTTGGTTTTTTCAGAAAAGCACAAAAATAAGTATTTTTGTTTTAAAATTATCAATTATTTTCTTTAACTTTTTCTATCCTTAAAATTTTCTTTAAACCAATTATAAGATTTTGATAAAAAGTCAAAAGGAATAATACAAGATAAAAATGCCATTCAAAGCCTGCCACTTAGAACATGAAGCGAAATACAAAGGAAGTGAGACCTCAGAGATTATTTCCCAAAGGTGAATAACTTCGAAATATTTTTTTAAGAGATATCAAAATTTTTATTTTCCACTGATTTTTAAATCTTATCATTTTTTTCCAAAAAAATACAATATTTCATTAATATTTCTAATATATATATAAATTATTTAAGATATTACTTAGCCAATTTCTATATAAATAGATTGGGTTTTTTTTACCTTTTTCTTGACACTCCCAATATTTTTACGGAGTTTCTGAGACTTTTAATATTTAACCTTTTTCTAGATTTCCGTTAATAATTATTTTTAATTTTTGCTTCATGTTCACCAGATTTCCAAAAAGCTCAACTGCTTGATTTGTTTAACACGAGCCTGATTAAAAAATAAATAATAAGATTAAAGATAATTAAATAAGAATCCAATTTAGCAAAGGGTCAATTGTTTGAATCAATATTCAGAACTAATGTTTTATAATAGATAAAGTAAAGAAATCAACAACGATTATTTCTACACCATAACACATATTAATAATTAAAAAGAAAGAATTCAAACTGGGTTAAATGTTTCGGCAATATGCCGTGAACGCCGCCTTTCTCAAACGCTATAAGAAGTCTAATGAACAAAAGTCAAAAAACGTTAAACGAAGAAAACAACTAAGTAGATGCAGTAAGTGTATCTACACATACAGAAATTATAAAAATGTTCAAAGCCATAATATTATGATTGTCTCTTTCAATTATTTAATACGAACACTAATTTGGGAGTAGAGCATTTCAGATGTTAATGTCCGAGTTCGGGCCAATATCTCTATTAAATATTGTTAGATCCCACGATATCAGGGTGTAAATTAATTTTGTATTTAAACAAAAGGGCAGTCTTATCCCATTGTTTAATCTGAGATGGGTTCGAATTAATATGATTGATTAGCGCTGATTGTTCAAATTTTTGGTTCAGTTTGTCCAATGTAGCATCTGTCACAGTTACTGGTAATTTTATAGGCGCCAGGATGATCCAGTAGAACTCTTTTATCCTTAAAATTGGGGAAGGCCTTACCTATTTTATTTATAGGTTTGAAAGCAATGCGCCTGTAAGTGGCCCTTGAAATTATATTACGCAATTTGGGATAAACACCTGGATAGTATGGGAGGGATATTCTACGATTAATAGGGGCTTTCTGAGTACAGAGTGTGGTTGCATTACTTAATTGCAATTTGTTATTGAATTTAATAAAAGCACAAGCTACGATCTCGGGGTTGAAACATCTGTCGAAAGCTATTTGTTTTAACTAAGAAAGTTTTCTGTTAAGGTATACCTGGGTATTACAGATGTTCTTCATCCTGTGAAAAAATGTATGAATGCCGACATTTTATTTGGCTCTTTGGGTGCGATTATGTGAAATGGGGGGAAATACAAACAGAGATTGGTTTTCTATATACAGTGTGGTCCAAGTAAGTGTCAGGTAGCTCTACATTAGAATTTAGGAAAGGGAGGCTATAACTATTATTAGTGCCAAGTTCAACAGTCAATTTTATAAAACAATTAAAATATTAAAAGCGTCCATTATATTTTGAAACCTCCTTTCGTCTCCCCTCCACTTAATGAAGGTGTCGTCAACGTATCTTAACCATTTGCGTTAGTCTATGTATAGTGTACTGAAAAATCTAGTTCTTGATAAATCATGAAGATATCGCATAAGATGGGGTAAAGAGGAGAGCCCATCGCTAAACCCTTAACTTGTTTGTAGAAGCGACCATTAATCGTAAAAAAAACTTCCTGCACATAGTTCAGTAAGTTGTAAAAAGTCATGACCTTCTTGGGCTTTAATATAATTTTTTATTTGATTTCTTTCAAGGACTGAAATACTGGTTAAGAGGGAGATTATGTCCAGGGTAATTATTTGGTCTTTAGAGCAAATTCTACTGATATAAATTTAAGTTGAAACACCTTACGCTACTTAATTGAATTAAAAATAAAAAACCACGAATTTAATGCGTTTAAACAAGAATAATTTATATCTTCAAATTTTATCTCATGATTATTATTATTAGTTAATAGTTTTAAGAGAGACTTCGCCGGGTTTTTTACAATGCAAATCCTTCACATTTTGATTTAGACGTTTTTTTAGAGTTTTGTCAGTTTTGCCTAAACATTTACTAGTACAAGAGCAAGAAATTGAATATATGCGTAAATTTTTCCGCATCTGATATTTTATCTTTAGTAAAACCTGTAATATATTGATTTTTTTGTACGGAAGTAAAAATTGGTTGCATTTGAAAAAATATGGCCAATCGTTTCCGCTATTTCCGGTAAGTATGGTAGAGAGAAAAATCGACTGTAGTTAAATTTGTAAGATATAATTGGAGTTTAGTTAGTGGTAATTTCAATAGAACTTTTAATTTTAGCTCTGTCAATTATCTTTTGAAAAAGCAAAGCGGAGAAACGTCTATCACGAAAATTAATTTACTAAATATTAGTTCATAATTTAAATTGTTCGCGTTATCATTTTTTTTTTAAGTACGGTGAACAAAGATCTTAAATGTGCATATTTTTTGGGTTATTGGATGACACGTTTTTACATGAGGGGGCATAGATACAGAAAAATGCTTACGATATACAGTAGAATTTAGTTGGTTAGACGGAGTTCTTTCGACATATACGTCCAATTTGAAGATATTAATACTGCTTTTTAATTAACCTCTTACATCTTGATGTGCTCGACTCTTTAAAAATCCAATACGCTTTTTTAAATAATGGCTCTTTAAGCCAAAATGGTGGACCAGCGAGATAAATTAGATTTATAATATTTTGGATACGTAGTATTCAAGATTTTTGGTTATGAACATTCACTTCTTTTCGCCAATGAATTTGATAATCGAAAATAACACATCCCTACTCTTACTTTCATAACATGGGCCATAAATTAGAAAAAGATAAATAATAAAGTTTTCAATTTTATTAAAAAGTATAATTTGAAGAATGTATATTCAATTCTTTGTTGAGACAACCGCCAGGCATCATTGTTATGAAAAGGCAAAAAGCCACCGGCTTAAGCTTCAATCGCATAAAAGACTTAAGATTTAAAAAACGCAATAAACTTCTGAATCAATCACAGTATCTTGAAGGGAGGGAGATCACTTTTAGAACCAAGGGGGATTTGGAACAAAGCTTAAAATGTCTCAATATGTAAGGTCATTTCCCTTGATTATAATTTAAGACAATTTAGGTCTTATTTTCAATGGTAATTTAAATTACAAAAATTAATTTAAGCACTAAAGGTATATTTGATCTCTATGAAGAATTTAAGATCTGTTACGTTAATATTATATCAAACAGGATCTATTTAAACCAAAAAGGCGTGTGGTATTTAGGCGAATAACTTCTAGCGATATGATTCAAAAGGAGTCATATTGTACTGGTTTTACTTTTTCCAGCTTGTACGCCAGTTTATTGCGTTCTATTGCTTAAAACGATTTAATTTAATATTAGTCATAAATATAAATAAATTTTCGTAAGCTTAATATTGAATATAATTTCTTGATTATAATTGATTGAGCTGATTCGTAAGACTACAAACATACGTCCCATATAATTATTTTGTTTTTCGATTTGGTGAAAAGTATACAGCTTTCGCTCTATCTGTAATGACTTCAATGTGGTGACGCCAATTCGTGCTTTGAGGTCAACGGATTATTTGCTGAGTCATGTTGCACGAGGACAAATATATCCAGATGTTACACGGAAACGTTGTAGGTGATTCACCTATTCTCTTCAATCATAAATAAAATGTCATTCATTTTTCCCCAGAAATAATTCGAAAAATATATTTTTTTAATTATTATTTGATTACCAACAGATATAGTCTTAAGAAATGTGTTTAAATAAATAAATATTTATAAATAAAGGGATCAATTCGTAAAACGCTGACGTTGGATTTAATGATGTTAAGTTCGAGATTCAATTATCTTTTTATATTTTATATAAATTTATATAACTATATGCATATACATTACAAAAAAGGTTTTAATTTATGTAAGATATGTAAAGCTTTTACGGAGATTTTAATAAAAGATTTTATATTTGGTTTTACTAAATCAGAAATGGGCATATGTAGTTATTGAGAATTAAGCCGCGTTCACACTAGATACTTTGGGAACGTTATAAAACAGTTTCGAAAAATCGAATTGTAAAATTTTGTTGCCAAATTTATTTATTGTATGCCTTTTAATACAGTTGTCGTGGAATTTGATCTTTCGCAAGCGTTCTAAACCGCTTCCAAAGTGTCTAGTGTGAACGTGGCTTATGTCCCAGGGAAAGGCTTTTTGAATTTGAAAATTAATTCTGGTTTATTAATGGACTTACACTCACACTTTCAAGAGGTCTTATTTAACGCTTCGTTTTGTTATATTTTTGATCTTTTCTTAAAAAGTGGACGCTCGAATTAAACTCTATCGTCAACAATTAAGAGACTATTGAAAAATAAAGCCCTTTGAATGATGAAGAAAAAATTGCTCTGTTAAGTCTCAGCATTAACAGGAACTAAAATTTAAGCCTTCTACTAATTATATGAGGATTGATAAAATAGAACAAACAGTGGGCTAATTTTTGGAATTTTGAAAATTGTTTGCAACATTAACATCGCTCTTTAATTGGTTTTTATTTCGTACGAGAAATGTTGAAAGTTGGATTTTTCTGCCGGTGGTGTTGTAAGATGGGCGGTTTCCCACAAAATTGGGCTACTTTGGTAATTAAAGCTTTGGGCAATGTACGACGACAAAATTTTTTTTTTACTTCTATCGAAATGTTTAAAATTATTTAAAATTTTTGGTTCATAATACGATATTATGTAAGACGATAAATATTCTTTAAAATTCTTTTTTATTAAATTGTCGTTCAAAAGGCTATAAACATTCCCTGGTTCTATTACCAAAGGCTAAAGGGCATTCGTAGATCACTGCTTTAATCATCCGGCAACAGCGATTTCCTTGGGCTGGATTTGGGATGTATCGACTGGAGAACAATTTTGGTTTGGGGGAAATTTTCAGCTTTAGTTTCACAATTTTGATGACTATAACCAAGTAACGTTACTCGTGTAGTTCGGTTGTGTGTGTACCACGTAAGGTAACTAGTGTTGTTCTGTTGTTAAATTAAAATATGAACGAAAAAGATTACTAGTCAATTTAAAATTATTATTATATTTATACAGGGTGTCCACTAAAAAACGATCCAGGTAGAATAACTCAAAATTGGTTTTAGTTAGGATTTTGAATTTTGCGGGTCACATAGCACGCCCAGGGGCCCATTGCACGATGAAAAATTCAATGACCTTGAACCATATCATCAAGGTCATTCAAACTCTATCTCGAGAACCATTGGGTTTAGGGATTTAGTTCCAATTAGAAAAGTGTGCGCTACCACAATTTACATCTAATAAACTTTGACCCGATGTAAATTGACCAATTAGAAGCCGATAAATCGAAGAAAGAAAACAAGTTGGTTATCATGTTCATAATGCTAAGCTGACTACGCGAAAGTTATTATGAATCGGACAGAACTTATGCTATGTTCACGAAATTTTAAACTTGAGGGTATTTTTCTTTGCAATTTTAATAAGAAAAAAATTATTGACCTTGAAGACACGGTTCAAGGTCATTGAAAAATCTTCTAGAGAACCGTTAGATTTAAAAACTTGGTTCCAATAAGAAAAATGTACTTCATCAAATTTTATGTCTATAGAAATTTGAACCGACTGAATTTTATTAGTTGGGAGCCTAAACATTTCACGCCGAAAACTGAGGAGCGCGGTTACATGGGGGTTCGGAAGGCGATTTCAACCCGCGTTTGGCGAAAAGCGCTTCAGGCGAGTTACATGCGCGCTCTTCGTCATTTCTGGGTTTTTCCCCTAAACTCTCACCTGCAATTTTTGGGAGGTCTTTTGAGGTTTTCAATTGCTTTCCTCGTCAGTCAGTAGTCTCCGTTGTCGATAGAAGTTGTAATCATTTTCTGTGCTTCGATGGATGAATCAATTGAAATTTGTGTTAAGGTGTTTATTTTGGCTTTTCAATTTCAAATATTATCTCAACGGAGAAAGCAATTATTTTTAGACCAAATTCTCAAGCAAAGGGCAGCAGTTGTAGGAAGAATTTTAAAAATTGGAATTCAACCTTCTTACGATTTGGCTCATGAAAAAGGATTTATTAGTTCACTAGAGTCAGCTGAAATCGCGACTTCCTTATTTTGTGAAAAGAGAAAAAAGCGATTTTGGATGAAGGTCAGAAGCGGTGATTGGTGGAATAGATTAGTAAATATTAATTTCGAAGACAATGATTGGATAGAAAATTTTCGAATGTCTAGAGAAGGGTTCGAACAACTGTGCAAAAAAGTAGGAGAAGGAATGAAACCGTCTGAAAATTGTGTAAGAGAACCAGTTCCAGTTCGAAAACGTATCGTAATAGCAGTTTTCAAACTCGCCAGCTGTTGTGAATTTCGGGTTGTGGCCAATCTATTCGGAATTCATAAATCTACTGTCATTAAATTATTCAGAATGTTTTGCCAATTAATTTCTCGCACTATGCTTTCGGATTTTATGAAATTTCCTACCAAAGAAGAAGCAATTGAAATTGCAAAACAGTATGAATTGCAGTACGCAATTCCGCAAGTATACGGGGCGATCGACGGGACGCACATTCCAATTACAGCTCCCGAAGATGGACAGAGGTATTACGTGCTTATAACTCTTGACGTTTAAGAAATAAATCTCTAATATTTATTTTAAATTTTTTTGAAACAGAGATTTTATAAACCGGAAGCAGTATGCATCATTTGTTTTGCAAGCAGTGGTAGACAACAAATTACGGTATATTTTCTCCAGGCCTCCGGAAGATTATAATACTAAAATATGATGATTATTTATTTAGCTTCCGAAATATTAGCTGTAAGGTGCCAGGTAGCGCACACGATGCACAAGTTTTGAAAGAGTCGGAGATTTTCAAAAAGGCTCATCTATTACCGAAGGTATTATTTAAATTTCCAGATTTATTAAAGATACGTTTTGATCGTACTTAAATAATCTAATCTTAAAAATTAACTAAATTTTCTTTGAACGAAAATTAAAACTTCAAATAACTTTCTTTATTTGCCTCATTATTCTAGGCTCCTCGACTTATTAATGACGTTGACATTCCGCTAATGATATTGGGTGACCCAGCATACCCTTTGTTACCTTGGTTAATGAAAGCTTTCAAAATTGATGCTTCATTAACCAAGGAGCATGAATCGTTCAACGTTTATCTGAGTTCTGCTCGAATGACAGTGGAGACAACATTCGGAAGACTAAAAGCTAGATGGAGAATGGTAATGAAACGAATGGTTGTTCACTATTCTCTGGCTCCGGATGTCATAGCGACGTGTTGCGCCCTTCACAATTTTGTTGAAGGGCTGAAGAATGACACCTTTCAGCCAAGATGGCTGGAAGAAATTGAAGAAAAAACTTTACCCACAGCCAAAAATGAGAGACAACAATTCTGAAAACCCGGACGCAATAGTGGCACGATTGGCGTTGAAAGACTATTTAGCCATTAACTTTCCATTGAGAGAAAGCTCTCAATTTGCTTGTTAATATCTTTACGGATAAAATAAATAGTTACAATGCATTAAATTTTGTTTAATTTAAAATCATTTCGATCAATACAGCTAATAAATTTTAAAGTTGAAATGGTGAATAGTTTCTTAATTCTGGTCTTGGTTGGGGGTTATGATAAACATGATTCATAAAAGAAACACTGTCTGAATGTACAAGAGCATTTCTAGGTGTTGGGGAATTTAAAATTGGACTAGTTAGAATTCTATTTTGGTAATTTGTTAGTGTATTTGCTGGAAATCTATTTTGATAATTTAAAAAGGGATTTTGTTGAACCTGATTTTGAAAACTTTGAACTGGAGAAGCCATTTGATAACTACGAGTTGGTGTTGTACAATTTTGATAATTTTGGGATGGCAAAGTAACATTATGGGGTGGGGAAGTGATATTATGATGACTTTTTACATTTGAAGAGCTACTATTAGTAGGTTCTTTAGTGGCTCCAGATTTTTTCGCACTTCTATTGGCATTAGCTTTTTCTTTTGCCAAACTTGAGTCTGATCTACTTGAATGTAGTAGTTCCCTAATCGTATTTTGGAAAATTTCTATTTGATTTTGGGATTCTTGGTGAAACTCCTTCATTTTTCGGTCTTCCCATTCTCTCTGCTTCTCCAATTGTTTTTCCCCCACTCCTGATAACTCATTTGCCTTACATCATTAATTTTCGCCATTTCTTGCGCATAACTCAAAAGAGCTTTTTCATTAGTAGACTGTTTAGCGCTAATTTCTAATAACGATAAAATGTATTATATAATTTCATAAAATTTTCCATTAATATTGTGTTATATTTACTATATTTTGGAGTTGCAGCCGTTTTATGAGCCGTTATCAAATCTGTTTCGTCCCCATCGGCTCCATCGTTCAAATCTTCGCATATATCGCCGCTCTTTTTCCCCACCTTTTTTTTCTGCTTTTCTAAATTTTAAATAAAAACCGTATCAATGAAGTGGAATTAAACATTACATATCAAATTATATTTGAAATAATATACTGACTTGCACTTTCATTCTGTTCCTGCTTTTCGGCATTAGAATCTGAGCAGACTTCGATTTCTGGCTCCACAATTTCTTCTTCGTGCTCTGTTTAGATATCCAATGGATTTGGTGTTGAATTTTACGTTATGTATAATATCAGAAGTAAATAGGGGGAAGTACGTTTATTAGTAAATTTCGCGAGGCGTCACTTTCTCGATCCCAAATTTTCAGGGACAGGGGTCACCTTGCATAGCCCGAAGCTACAGAAACGTACTACCCCCCCCCCTATTTTCTTCTGATAATAGCAAGAACGCATTTATGTTACTTAAAACGTAAGATTCGGCATCTATGTTTTCAGTATGATAAATATGTTTTTGGCAATGTATAATAACGAAATTTTACCATAATTAGACAAGCTAGATTTTGCCCTCTTAACTTCCGTTTGGCTCGCATCTAAAACCATTAGAAGTAAATTTAATAACTGGAAATTAACAACAAAATGAACAATTTGATGGAAAGCTAAAATAATGTCTATATCATCATAAAGTAAAAATCATTGTATAAAACCTATTTAAATGACAGTGAACTACATCTGTTTCAAAACACAATCGGAAAAGGATTGGTTAATAGGAAAGTTTTTGGACTATGAACCGGCGTTCATACTCAAATTATTGATGAAACATTCTTTCGAATTAATTGGCTTAATGAGAAATTTTAACGCGAACTTATATTTAAAAATATTCGTTTCTGTAAGGAAATCAGAGATCAGGTCTGGTTCGATTCTATAGTTTACCAAATATTTTCAAGCAGGTCTTAATTTAATTTTAGCCATAAAAGTCGTTTAGTTTTAAATGGATAATATCGTCTTTATAGTAGGAAAAAGTATTGAAACACTTTATCGGAATAATAGGACGCGTCATTCTTCAAGTCATCTATTGAAACTTAAATTCTAACTGTAATCTTTTTTCTAGTGAAAAGATTAAAGTACGAATTTAACTTCTATATAAGTGAATTGTAGGTAAATTATGATTAACATATATTTTAATAATACAGAACTTTAATAATTTATTCATGTGCGATCTATTAGTATTCATGTTTAAATAATAATCAATAAAAATAATCAATTACCAAAATATATTTTATGAACAGTCCTTTCCACTGAATACAAGGGGTTCTCAGATAAACTTTAACGTGGGAAATACTTATACACAAATTAGACATAAAAGTGTGAAAGTTAATGTAATTGCTGCTTTGAATAATTTACCTAATTACCTAAAATCATGTGAAGCTTTTAATTTATTTAAAAAAATCTAAATGAATATTTAAAATGACTGAGTATATTGTATTCCTTAATCTGCTTATTTTTAATTTAATCTAACATAACCTGGACTCTTTTGAAAAATAAGCGTAAGCCTGATTTATTTATTTAATAAAAGTAATAATAAATGTAATTATTTACTCACCGGAATCAGATTCTCCATTGAGGGCACTATCAATTCCTCCGTCTGACGATTGAGCAATCCGGCCTCCATCCGAATAGTTCGTCCAATTCGTTATAAAAAATAAAATTTGAAGGAGCTTTTCCCGAAGTGTTATTGTTTTTCTTCGCGGCCAGATATTTACTTTTTAAAAATTTATATCTGGTTTTAATTTGATCCCAGTTGTACATAACACCCCTAGCATTCATTTCAGCCTCAACTTTTTTTAAAATATCTTTGTTCCGATGTTTTTTACCATCTAAAGCTTGGATAACATTTAATTATCCTATAACGTTAATCAGAGTGCGCGTGTCTTGGTCCTTCCATGAAATTCTTTTAGTTTCATCATCATTACTACTTTTTTTATTGGCCATATTAATGTAAAATAACTAAAAATCCAGTTTTCTTAAAGAGCGAACAAAACCGTGGCCGAATAAACGAAGTACTACGTTTTCTGTTGAATTCTAACCCCTTGCCCCGGTTGGTTTCGTCAAATGGCCCCAGCTAAGGAACTTCTTGTTTATTCTTGGAAAGCGCTCTTTGTTGTTACATGTAAAAGGAAAGGCGATTTGAAGGTCGGGTAATCCACTTTTGACCGAAAACTGGTTGTCCGAGGTAGTTTTCGTCTCTGAAACGCGCTTTAGCAGGTGTTACATGAAGGGGGTTAAATGCGCCTTCCGATAAAGCGCTCTTCGAACCCCCATGTAACCGCGATGATTTTAAAATAAGTGGGGTGGCGGACTGGGTAGTACTTTCGCCTCGCAGCAAGAGGAGCCGGCTTCTATCTCAGCGTGTGGCACTGGATGAAAACTCGAAGCAACTCCTTCCGCGTTGAGCTAACTCTCCCCACTGGTTTAAGGTGTTTTCCCCCAAGCTCTTCGGTTTCCCCTTCCATAAAAACTTGTCGAGGTTAACGGTAATAGTAAGTGTAGGGAGCTGTTGGCTCGCGTGGCATGAAGGGCTTGCCACCACCCTCCTACGCATTGTAACCCGGCCAACTGAAATAATGGTTTTTAAAGTCGCTAGATGACTTAGGCCTAAGGTAGTGTCTTGGGTATAAGCCTAGCTGATTATTATTATTATTTTAAAATCAGACGTTCGGAGTTATGGGTTGCTAGTATGGAAAGTTTAAACGCCACAAATTAGTTAACAAGGAAGACTTCAAAGGGCCTTTGTCGAGGTTGAGACTTTATTAAAATACTAGAAAATATTAATAAACTACTTCGCTTAATTACTTGTTTTTTTTTAGTATTTTCTTAAGATTCCAACTTATTTGCATCTTGTTAAAGAGTTGAGTTTTAAAATGCTTTCAAAATTATTGTACAAATATGTTTTGCCAATAGTGGCGAGGTTTTGATCCTCGTCACAAGCAGTGTTCCATTCTTTTAAATTTAGAAACGTCTCGTATAAAAATTAGATCTAATCTATTGCGAGATTTTTCTTGCTTCCTATGTTTAAGAAATATTCTCCATTTAATAATTGTTTGGTCATTTTAGAACATTTGAAGTTCAATGCATCTTTAAATTATTGCAATAAAAATTGAAAATGTTTAATAAAATAAATTAAGTATTGGAATATACTGATTATAACTTTTCAAAAGTTGTCACTTAAATATTCTTATTTGAGATGTTTTAAAAGTGTGCAAAAAAGCCATTTACAATAGGAAAATTTTCAAAAAAAACTAAAACTGTTTAATTTCATTAAAATTCTTATGTACTAATATAAAAAATATAACTTATATAAATTATGATTTATGGATTTTAAATCCTAACTATTCAAGTTCATTAAGCTGCGCCGTCGAAACAAAATGTTTCGGTTTTTCTATTATCATCTGATGAACACTTCACTCGCATTAGTTCAAAACTTCAAACTTCAACGAAGGATACACCACATGCTAACGAGTTGATATGTTTGGTTTTTATTTGATTAATTTTGATGGAATAACGCGAAACCCTAACACTCGGGTCCTTCACCCGGCGTTGGTACAAACCGGAAACGTATGGTGTGAGAGCCGTGTCTACGTGTTGGAAATAATAGGTTTATGTGACTAAATAGATTGGGAAATCGTGAATGTAGCATATTTTCAAATATATTGGAAATGCACGCCCACAGTCAGTGATGGCGTCTAGGGGTAGGTAAAGTAGGCCCCATATACAACTAAGGGACCCAAAAAAATTATAATTAGCTAAAATATTTGAAGATTTATATTACTGATATTTATAACACAAATTATAGCTATTGAAAATTTTAGAATACTTTACTTATCGAAGTACCTATTTAGGGTTCGGAAACATTAATTAAAGATGCGATATTTAAATACAGTGTACGGCGAAAATCCAACCAAATTCTATTGAGAATTTCCATTTCAAGGCGAACTAGGTTTGAGCGTAGTAAACTAGTTACCAAATTTTAAGGGTTTTTAAGGACTGGTCAATATTTAATGTCACCCTTACACCTACCTTCATTTCGGGTTAAGTGAACGATTCGCTAGATGTGAAACTACAAACGTTTCGTTGGAAAATTAGATTTATTTGTGAAGCAGCCAAGCTATTTTGGCTCAAAAGTGTTTCTTTTTATTTTCTATTCGTCGCCTTGAATATAGTTTGCAAAAGCAGATACGGTACTCAGAAATGAATATTGGTTTAGAAAGTGTTTAGCATTGTTATCCCGCAGCAAGAGAAGCCAGGTTCGATCAAAGATAGTGGCCCTTAGTGAAAACCTTGAACCACTACTTCCGGGCTCTTTAAATTCCCCTTCTAATATAAAACTTGCTAAAGTAATAGTAAGTGTAGGGAGACTTGGACTGCGGCTCCTACGCAACTTTACATGATGACACAAGTCACTAGTTCACTTAGACCTGTGTGGTTCCTTAAGTGTTAGCCTAGCTAATAATTTATTATAATTCTTAAATGTACTTGAAGAAATTATAAATTGTCGTACTCTATATTCTCCGGGCACGAGAGGGAAAGGTAAAACGTCACTAGGGGGCGCTTCAATCGGAATAAGTAGGTTTAAGGTGAGAATGCGGGCTTAGCTGAATTTTTTAAAGGAAAAAAGCTAAATTTTATAGAATGAGCAATGTGTTAAATCGACTGAACCCAGGCATAATCCCAAACTGGAAATAGATACGCTCTTTTTTCAACTGAAGTCCGTTTGCAATATTTTTAGTACGTAAATTTTCATTCAGTTATTTATTTTAATAATGTTTGACCAATTTAAAAGTGACGTTTGGTTTAGTACGGGAATTGCCTGTTTACCCGCTGCGCTTCGAAGAGAGAGAGAGAGATAACAAGACGTACGACGGTCAGAATACACGCAATCCTTCTAATGTAATGTGTTAAGTTTGTTTGAGCTATTCACAGCAATCTGCAACGCCGGTATCGCAACCAAAATATATCCACGGTCACACATATATACATATTTACACTTATTTGTTACTTCTAGTCATACTTTGAAAGCATCGAAGATTCCTTCGATCAGTGTCCTTTTTATTTTTTACTTCTGATCACACTTCTTTGTTACTACTAGTCAGCCGTTGAGTGTCACACTTATTTCTTCTAGGCACTTATTGGTTACTTCTGATCACACTTTTTTGTTACTTCTGGTCATACGCCGAAGACTAGGCCGATCAGTGTCATACTTAATTGTTACTTCTGCTCATACGTTGAAAGCGCGGCCCACTATGAACGGCCTTGAAAAACGCCAGAGGGAAACGGGCGCGTAGACCTCTATAAACACGCGGATTTACAATGTTGGAAATTGCGGGGGTCCGTATACGCTGCCCAAAAAACCTTACTTAGAATTAAATTTAAGGAACGTATTTGCTATTTTAGGTTAAATGTAAACCACAGCTATTCAAAAATATAACTTTCATGAAAATCGGACTTAAATTAAGGAACGTTATGTCGACTTTCAGGCGGAAATATAAAACCACGAACATTCGGGTCCGGTAAATAACCCCGAAAACTTTACTTAAATTTAATATTTACTGATATAACCGAAGTTGTAGTTCAACCGAATCCTAACCTATCCAAAAAATTTTAACGTTATCAGACTTAATTTTAAAGAAAATATCTACCACATAAAGGAAATCACCGAAAATAGTAAATTGGGCAATGCCCAACTTTTTGGGCTCCGATTTGAAAACTTTATGAAAGGCTATCAATGGCTATGACTGTACATTCGAACGAGATATCATTGACTCTTCTAGCCCTAGCCGTTGAAGATATATGCGTGACACGGCGGCATCGGCTACACTGTACGTGAGACTAATACACACAAATCCTTAGGATTGTGTGTAAAAACGGAACACCTCGGTTTCACACGGAGCGACGCAAACGGTAAGGAAGGTTCGCTGTTTTTAAAGTTCATTTTGGACCTGTACATGTTTCAATTTAGTTTTTCAAGTTTATTATTCATTACTCTCACTAAACGGTTCGCCTAAAGCTTTATTTCATACTGTTATATTTTATATATTGAATTTGGAATTCCAAAAGTAAGATTTGCGTTGAATTCTCCGAAAGTTACGGAAGTCTCGCTGTTTTTAAAGTTCATTTTGGGCCTGTACATGTTTCAATTTAACTTTTTAAGTTTATTATTCATTACTCTCACTGAACGGTTCGCCTAAAGCTTTATTTCATACTGTTATATTTTATATATTGAATTTGTTATTCCAAAAGTAAGATTTGGATAGATATTAAAATTAAGCTTCGAGAAACAGCAATTTCTACAGTACATTTTTCATCCGATAGTCTTAATTTTTGTTTAAGGAATAGTATTAAATGGCTTAGTTTTATTTTGCTTCTGATATAAAAATTAATTTTATTGTTTTTTACATTTGTATAAGGAAGGTTAATTATTTAATTTTTTATAGTTTAGATTGAAATTTATTTGGTTATATAAAAATTAAATAACTATATAAGTTTTGTAATTTATATGTTAACTGCTAATACTTAAGGTTCCAACTTTCGAAAACTTATCGTAGAAATTTAATAACCTTATATAATAAATTTAAATTCTTATTTTTATGCAGAGTTCGAGTTATCACAATCAAATTGTACACTTGGTGCTGGATTTTTTCCATTATGTTGTATTTTAATGTTTTGAAATAAAATTTTAATATCAAGTTTGGCTTTTTAAATTATTGGTTCAGAATACGATATCCAATGAACGTCCTAGTTTCATCCCTATTGAGCCATTATTGAACCAAATTAAAGGCCCAAAGACATCCAGGGGACGACCGCCGTAATCGCCGTTGGACGTCCGAAAACTCGTCCCCGGGACGTACTACGGCTCTAGACAAACCGGACATTTGGACGTCCTTTAACGTCCAGCCGACGTCAACCTCGGATTTTGGGATGTCCTACGGACGAAGGCAAGATCCGAGTGTGACGTCTATCGGATGTCCAAAGGACGTTTTTAAGTTTGCTGGGATTAAACCCGGCTAAATTGGTCATGTAGTCTCCCGATATCACCGAGCGAAGCTTTGGTGTGTCACTGGCAATGTTTTCATAACGGCGCTGTATCCAGAATTTATCCATAGCCTTAAATATAAAAAATATTTATCATTCGAGGCAGTTTCTAAATAAAGAATTTATATATATTATTCAAATCTGACCAATAAACCGCTTTAATTTCCTTTCTGAAGTCTGGTGGCTTATTTTGATAAGAAAGAAAGATAGTCCGACTTCAAAATCATCTTAAGCCCAAATCATCATTGATCAAGCGACTTTAAAAGCCATTAATTCCAGTGGTAATCGCTTCATAGCACGCGTGCCATATACAATAACTATCCCCGTTAACCCAACAAGTTTATAATAATAATAATAATAATAATAATCAGCTAGGCTAATACCCAAGGCGTCATCATGCGACTTTTGAAGCCCTTAATTCAGGTGGCCGGGTTACAATGCGTAGGAGGGTGGTGGCAAGCCCTGCATGCCACGAGATCAAGCCAACAGCTCCCTACACTAACTATTACCGTTAACCTAGACAAGTTTTTATGGAAGAAGAAACTGAATAGGTCGGGTGAAAACCCCTAAAACCAGTGGGGATAAAACTTGCAAACTCTACGCAGAAGGTGTGGTTGCGAGTTTTCATCCAGTGCCACAAGTTGGAATCGAACCCGGCTACTCTTGCTGCGAGGTGAAAGTGTTAAATATTTAAATTACTCTTTTTTAATCTAGTATTGTTACCCACAATCATAAAGGAATTAAGCTTTTTTCAAGTCCCCAGCAATGGTTCTTCCCAAATGAGACTGAAATGAGTTTCATTAAAATATCAAACAATAAAACTCTTTTAGTGAGACTAAAATAAATTTTATTTAGGACCCACAATTTTGGTCTCAGTTTTTTATGCTTACATAAAAAAATCCTTTATCCTAAATTGAGGCTAATTGGCGAGTTAAATAAGACCCCTATTTTGTTAAGGGTGATTTATCTGTGATTTAGTGATTCGCGTCGTTCAATCGGAAGAGTTACAAAATAAATGAAGCCCATATTGGTGTGATTTTTCTTGTTCATTATGTGACAATACTATTGTTTTTCGTACTTAGGTCAAACAAGTAAATATTTCAAAGGTTATTCAAAGATTTACAAGAGGAATAAAAGAACGATAAATGTTTGACCTTGAAATGTGTTGTAGAAATGCTGTTTTGCATATGTGTATATTTTGATACGCTCAATATTGTTTCAATAGGACGAAACTTCGAAAAATGAACAGTGTGGTCTATTAAGTGCCCGAAAGTTTTGAAAAAAAGTGCTGTAGGTTATTTGCTAAAATAAAACGGTACCAATTTTTAGAAATGGTAAAAAATACAGCTGAATACTTTTTTTCCGTTTATGATTTCCTCGAACACTTTATTAAGTATTAAGTTTTCATTTACATTGATAAATATTATCTTAAAACAGTGTATTCCTTTCTATTTGGGGTAAAGAAAATGTTGAGTCAAACCGTGGGTATCTTGGATAAGTTTTCCCCCGGGCACTAATAGACATACCAATGCACTATCAGGTCCATAAGAGTATCATGTAGGCAATGAGCACATTTTTTGTGGATGATGGACAACGTTTAAAATCAATTGAACTGATATTATTTTCCTGGAGTATAAATAAAATATAAAAAAGGCACCACTTTAGGCCCAAGTCCGCTAGCGACTTCTAATGCTCTTTAAAAGGTGGCTGGTTAACAAAGCGTAGAAAGGTGTTGACAAGCCCTTCATGCCACGCCATCAAACAGCTCCTCAAAGTCACTATCTACCATAAGTCTTTACAAGTTTTATTGGAAAGGAGAAGCCGAAAAACTCTGTTATTGAAAATCACAAAAAAATTATTACAAAAGGAATAATTTAAAGATACACTGCAAAAAACGGTTCACTAGTTAATCACTAAAAGCATGCTAAAAGTGCGCCACAAAATCGGATCACTATACACCAAGAGATAACATTTGGAACATAGTACTTCGTGTGTGTAACTAGTGTAGTATAAGGATCTACAAGCGTGAATAATACGTTCTTTAAGCAATTAAAAAGTGTGTACAGGTGGATCACTTAAAGATCACCAGCGCAACAAAATTGGCACACTTGCTCACTTAAAGCACACTTAGGAAACACATAAGAGAACACTACTGTTTAAGTGAGTGTTCTTAGGTGTGTTTTTAGTGTTCCTTAGTGATCTTGTAGTGCTTTTTTGGCATTCTGAAAGTGTTTCAGAAATAGTTCGAAATAGAGCACTAAAAGATCACCCGCGCAACAAAATTGGCTCACTTGTTCAATTAAAGAACACACAGGAAACACAATAGAACACTTAAACAGCAGTGTTCCCTTATTTCTTTAAGTGAACATTGGAGCCAAGTTTGTTGCGCAGGTGATCTTTTAGTGCTCTAATATTGAAAGGCACTTCTACAAATGGGCTGATGTAGTGCATTATTTTGGTCAAGCACGTAAAGAGCTGTTATAGATTCTAATTTTCAGTGTTCAGTAAAATTTATCAACGTCAAAGTTTAGTTTTAGTTAAATGTAAAACTTTATTATATTTTGACAATTTGTTTAAAAAATCTTGGTTTTACCGATATTGTCCCCTACTCACTTGTTAGGAAATAAATATGTAAAAGCAATAGGCCCCTGGCGTAGATTAGATATTGGCAGCATTATAGCTATCCGCAGTGAGGAAAAATACCACATTTGGCTCTCATTTTCGTCTGCTTTATTAAGTTTACACTATAGTCCTTGGATAAATTAAAAGTTAAGCAGACGATTTTGAATTGACTTGTATTTACTCTTTTCATGCACGGGGCCTATAGACGCCGTGCGTAGAAAAACAGGAATAAGAGTCATCGCCGACTGTCCGTGTTTGAAAATAAGTGTGTTAGCCATACTGAAACGAATCTAGGTGGCGCCAGCGACGCAGAAGCTTTAGCTTAGCTTCTGCTAAGTGGGCTCACCTTGTATCAATCGTCTGCTAAGCCCCCTGCTCTAGTAGCTTTGACTTCATTACGTATTTGTATCCTCTACATGTTTTGGATGGCCGCCGAAAGGGGGCATAACGAAAGTTTTCAGTAGGGAATGGGGATAAAACAAAAGTATGAAATTTCAATTCGCCACCGAAATGAGACTAGGTGGCGCAGCGACGCTCAAGCTTTAGCGTCTGCTAAGAGGATATATATAAACTATTAGATGTTACGCATAGTGTACCAATTTGCACTATAAATTTAAAGTGTTCGAAAAGAGATTATGTGGTGTAGCAAATTTTACTACGTGGTGTTCTCAACGTGATAATTTAGTGTACCAAGCAATTGCTACTAGTGTTCTAAATGTGTTATGCGTTCTTTAAGTGCACTCTGATCACTTTAGGATCACTGATAGGTGAAACGAGATCACTTATAAGCGATATTTTCAAAAGAGTGAACACTCAGAGATCGTAAAAGCACACAGGGGAACACTTTGTAGAACATATACAGATCACATGAATGAGCTCCCAATGTGTACAATAGTGATCTAAAGGTGAACGATTTATTTGCAGTATACGGATAAATTAAGAATTTGCTTGTTAATAATAAATCGGGCGTATTCTCTTTAAAGTCAAAAACCATTTTTACAGTGGTCTTTCCCTTAACAGAGGTATTTTAGCCAATATCATTTAGCTATAGGATTCAATATGAGTCAATCTATTTTTTTTTGGATTATTCGTCTAATTGGAACAATATTGAGAGTAACGAAATCTCCACATATGCAAACTTGCATTAGAACCATACATTTCAATGTCAAACGTACGGCATCCTTTCATTCATCAGTTAAAGCTTTGAATATTTTTACTGTATTATATCTGCCTATGCCACTGTGATTTATTTGTGATATATTATGGATTGAGCCTGGCTAACAAGAAACAATCACCCAAATACGCAGCCTGTTTACATTTTATTTATACTGTAACGACTGAATTAGGTGAACTTCTAAAATACAGATAATCGACGCCTCGTTTCTATTAGACTGTGGTAGGCTAATCTCATAAACGCGCAGGGGAAACCGTTTAGAGTGTACAGCTTTTGTACAATCAAATAACAACTACGCTACTCAAGTTTCTTCTTTATATTTATAAAGGTTTGATATCATCTCTATTAAGAGGTTTTATTCATCATATAGGGAACAATTACAAATAGGTTAACCATTTTGTAGGAAATTAAGCTGCATCACATTATCAGTTGGCCGTGGACCTAGTCTTCTTTGGGCCTTTCGACATCGTTCCACTCGTTTGGATGCATAGACCACGCTTCATAGTGCGCCTATAGCCCTCAACCTAATGTCAGATTTATAAATTTTGCGGCTCTGAAATTAAGCTTTTATATTGGAACAATTTAAATTTTCATTGCATAAGCCTGAAAATCAATTGGTGACACTGTTTTTAAAAATCTAGGGTGAAAGTCCTGGCGAAGTTATTGGAATAGAGAGAGGGGTTACCCCCTGGAGGACGAGATAATCAGACTGATATCTTATCTCGTCCTCCAGAGGGTAACACCTAGAATCTCTCTCGGCTTTCCCTCCCGTTCTCCAGAATTAGTTTTCCTCGTGCAGATTTCTGGAGGATGGACTTTACCCTCCGCTTTCTCCCGTTCTCCAGAATTAGTTTTCCTCGTGCAGATTTCTGGAGGATGGACTTTACCCTCCGCTTTCTCCCGTTCTCCAGAATTAGTTTTCCTCGTGCAGATTTCTGGAGGATGGACTTTACCCTCCGCTTTCTCCCGTTCTCCAGAATTAGTTTTCCTCGCGCAGATTTCTGGAGGACGGATTTTACCCCTCCGCTTATCCCCAATCGCCATAATTTCTTATCGTTTCCAATCCTCGCACAGATTTCTGGAGGATGAACTTTACCCCTCCGCTTTCTCCCGTTCTCCAGAATTTGTTTTAATCGCCCAGATTTCTGGAGGATAGAATTTACCCCTCTCTACTCTTAACCCCACTGCGTTAACCATAATTTCCACTATCGTTTTCTGAACCCCTTAATTTCTAATCTATAAGCAATAAAAACAAGAAATATACATTTCCAATTTTATTTTACTTTTAATTACATAATTGCGTAAACAGGTTCTAATATTAGACCGGTATTAGACCGACAATATAAATAACGCGTTTAAATCGTATTTTATCAATATAAAAAAAATTAACTCGATCTTCGTAAGGGACATATACAATTTCATTTAAAGGGTTGAAACGAACTACCTTCTGCAAGTGCAGTATGAATAAATAATTTAATTAAAAGTTCTACCTCACCACGCCTAACCGGAATAGATATGAAATCGTCCTCCTCCAGTGCCTCTGACCTTGGTGGGGCCGGGACCTCCCATTCTTGCGAAAGGTACTTTTTTCCGAAGCTGAATTATCCCTCGACGGACAGTGTGGAAAGAATCTAGCATGTTCCCATTCTGGTACGTCTCCTGTTACCCAGTCTCCTAAGATTCCATGGCATTTGTAACATCGTACTTCATCGCCCCGTTGAATATAGTAGAATCCGGCCTCCGCTAGTTTTTCTTTAGCAACATGTGGATTTCTCCAGTGGCGAAACGTTTCAAGTCGATACGCTTCGATGTCCATACTGTAAACTGTTAGTTTCTATAAGCTATTGCCGACATTCTTAAGCCTAAATGGTTAAGCCTTAATTTCAATAAATTATGTTTTTCTATTTATTTTGGTTAGACTCTAAGACTATTTGCCTAGAATCTAAGTCTATATATATACGCTACATTTTCAATTTAAACAAGGCCTAATTTCCCTCTACAGAAAAATAATAAAGTCACTTACTTTTACGGAAATCCTTAAGCCTTTGCCTGTAAATAGAGTCGAGAAGTCGGCGTACGGAGCTCGAAAATCTACGTGACTCTTCTCGAGGGGGTCCAGGAACTAAAAGAACGCTGAGTCGTATATCTAGAGATCAAATAACACTCGAAACTACAAGTAAATCCTGATTTCTCATTAGCTGAAACAAATTGACGTTACGGGAGATTGTAAAACATAACCAAAAATAGAGATTACTGCTCATCGGTTAGCGATAAAAAAAATTCGTCACGTGTTAAATTAGGCAAATTAGAATAGCTGAAAATACATTGAGCTTACTTCGCCCTAATTTACTTCTGATACAACTTTGATAAAAATTAATCCTGTTTCGTGGGTCCCACTGGAGGAAATCTTAGAGACTATTAACTAGGCAGAATACACTATTTTAGCAATTGCATATAATCCCGGTTATTGTAATGGCTGATATATACTGAAATGATTATTGTTGGATAGGAAAATAAAAGAATCGTGATAAAAGTTAATTTTTTTATTATAAAATAATGGGGATGGTGAGTAGTATCCTACTACTGTGGATTTCACCCCCATCATCCCAGTATAACTGGTGCTCCACAAATTGTTGAACCATCCTGGAGCCTCCCTTGGCCTCTCCCGCCTCAAGGCTAACAGAACAATAAATAAAATTTTAACTTTAGTACAGTATAAATAATTCGTGAAATTTAATTTATTACCTTATTCTAACTTCAAATTTCACTGAGTCGTCGTTAGCGCTTTGTAAAATAACCCCTTTCAATTCTTCAACTCTACATGAAGAAAATTAAAATCTTAAATTTTTTTGTTCTAAAATAATATTTACCTCATTTTGATTTCGTTTTGGTTTCCTCCGATCAAAGAAAAAGGTTGGAATAATTTGTTCTAATTTTTTCTACCCCGTTTTTATACCATTCTCCCACCACACCAATTCCTACCCCCCCTATATCCTATCTCGTTCTTTCCCTTGATGAAATCTAAGTTAGAGAGTGTGGAATCTATTCAGTGTGTAAATAAATAAGTGGGTAAAGTCGGTAAATTTTTCCATGGGTTAAATAGTGTTCGTAGATAATTAATTTCGCGAGACTGGGGATTTCCACCATCTTCCTCTTAGCGTACGTCACGAGAAGATGGTTTAGGTTCGTGCAAAGTCTAACAAATTTACAGATAAGAGTCTGCATTGCAGTACGTTCTTGCAGAGGAGTGGTTGACTTAACGAAATTCAGGAAAAAAGGGGTAAGTTTTTTTCAATAAAGAGTCTTTTTTTACGTTTTAAAGTATTTATTAAGAGTGAAAAAGTTACATAGGAAAAATTGTTTACAATTATTTTTTCGCGTACATGAGTTTACATTATTAAATAAAATGGCCGAGTCAAATTTCAATCTTTTTTATCATTACAAGGCCCAAAGCTAACTAAATCTCAGTTAAATTATCTAAGGCAATGTTTTTTTTACCAATCTTATTTTGTTAGTGACAGGTAGAAAACAACTTCCAATGGTTCATGACGGTAACAGATTTCAATGACTTTTAGAAAGTACTTTAAATAGAACGTGAGGGAATAATGCAATAATATATTTTTACCAATGTTTGGTTTTCATGCTAGAATGCGTAAACCACCCCATTGTCCTAACTATTATACCAATACTTCCTGATTCTATTTGCATTTTTTTGTTTTTGGATGGCTTATTTTATTCGAAAGTAAATGGTTTGGCGCTCGTAGAAGCGCGCGCATGTTTTCGAGAGAGGTCGGGTCATATCTCTAAAAGATACCAGATGGCGTGGGAATATATTGTTTTATCCTCTGGAACCGGATTTTTTCCAGTCAGTCACCATACCTCTCTCTCTAGCTAATGGATTCGCCAAATTCGATGTGATGATTTTTCTAGCATGATTTGCAAAAGATAAAAATATCTTGTGGTCGTTTTTTTCCCAATTTTTGGAAAACTTTTGGTAGTACGTTTTTGTACTCTGTCCTTTAGTTCTATGCAAAATATACATTACGCAATATTCACCGCAAACGTTACTAGTTAGTCCTTGCAATCGTCTTCTACTAAATGCCCACGTCTTACACATTGAATTTAAATATTTTCTAATTGGTGGTAAAAACGGGGGAAGCCACATTGAATCAAAGTAGAATCCTCGTTTTCTGCCATCGACGTAGACGCAAATCCAATGAGAACCTGTTTCGCCCTTTTTATCAAAATTAATGATAAGCGATTGTGGATATTTCGCGACGGGTTTTAAATTATCGGAAGAAAAAATGCCTAAAAAGTTCGGTGTTTTATACAGAGCCTGAGTTAAGTCAACTTTGTCGTAGTCATTTTAATAGTCACGAATAATGTTCCTATTTTTATCTATCTGTAAACAAGATTAAATTTCGGCGTACACGATAACGACCGTAGATTCTTTTAAAGGGGTACCAAATCCTAAATCAAAACGTAGTTGCCCTCTCTTTACGGGGTTCCAAAACGTAACGTCACTAGCCGAATTATCAGAGGTTAAATCAAAAGCATATAAGGCAAAGCCTAGAGGAAAGTGAGCCAACGCGATGTGATTTCCCTCGTCTTTCGTAGTGTATCCCGGTTCCCGCGAAAAGCGAATGATAGGCTAGCGTAAATTGTTTACTATTAAAATTAGGTGTCAACGCTTTCGAAGGGATTTGTTCGTTATCGACGTATAGTGCCAAATAATTAAGATCGAAATTTTCAAAATTATAAGGATTAGACTTAACGGAACCCTTATACGCTTTGTTGGTGGCTAAACCAATAATGACTCTGTTGGGCATTGGACCTAAGAATATATTGTCAAAACTATCGTTCTGAATTGAACTAGCCAATGTTTTAGCTTTAATTTCGGTACGAGTAAAGGGATATTTGGCATTACTACGTAATAATCCTTGCTGATGGGCTAATAAAATTTTAGGCATAATTTTAACTTTACGTACGATTAGAGCAGCGTCTATAAATTCGACTTTATACGCGTCGACAGTGTCGCTAAAAAGGGTAAAATTATCGCTATTTCTAGTTAGTGAAACCTTAAGTTGTACGCCATTAATTAAATATTTGTTAAAATTAAAAATGTCACAAAAAATGTTCCCGTAAAGTTCAATTTCTTTCGAATCCGAGGCGAGGGCTTGACGCTTCGTGAATCCGGTGTTCGTCAGGAGATCCATACTTCCGGCTGTATCATTGTACCATCCAGATGTCGCTAGGTGAGTGTTTTTCGCATCGTTCCCAAAGTTGAGCAAGGTTTCGATATACGCCCGATAAGGGTAATTCGCGGCCGATGGTGAAACCGTCGTATCATTGAGTTTCACTTCGCATTGTTTGAATAGCGAATGCAGAGAATTGTTCACGAGCGAAACGTTAGACCCGGCATCCAAGCTGTCACCGTTGGTCTTGACGATTTTGACTTTACAATATATCATTGTCATTGCCACATCTGTGTAAAAGTCTCCCGTACCAGGTACCACGAATTCGACGATAGAACTGCTGTCGATAGATGAGATTGGTTTGTACCATACCGTTTGACCTTTTTCAACGCTGAGTTGAGTCGGTAGTTCGTTGAAAATATTTAATTCGCTTTTAAGTACTTCCATTTTTAGAGAGCAAAAATATCTCGAACCGTACGCGTGAACTTGCGGCGTTTAACTGAACTCTTTTTCTTTGCGAGGGCCTTCTTCAATGCTTTCTTAGTAGTTTTTCTTCTCTTGCGACGACCCGAACCTTCTTGCGCAGCCATTTCGTCCACAGTTTCTGTCATTCGTTTATTGGCCGACGTTTTTAAGTCCTGACCTTGCAAGACGTCTCCGAGTACTTTCTTTCCTGTAGAAAGAGCCCTTTTTCCCACGTATTTGGCAGACTGCTTTAGGAATGGGAATACAAACCTAGCTAGCCCTGAAAAAAAGCTACCAATTCCGTGTCCTTTTTGTCCCGCAAACCCAGAGAAATAAGGTAAATCTACTCTGCCCCCCGCCTGTTTTAAATAAATTGCATGTAGGGACAATTTCTATCTACGTACTGATAAGCCATTTTACGGAGCTCGTCGTAAATAAACTTTACACGTGACTGAACCAAACTGAAATGGCACGAATTCACCTAAACTAGTTCTTATATTAATGTCGATACTGTCAATATAATTTCTACTCAGTTTAAGGTAATGCGGAGAATCGAAAGTTTTTGGAACGGTTGATCCATGGGGGGCGTTTTGGTCTACAACAATTGTTCGCAAAAGGGGGGCTAATGTATCCCCTACCATTTCATTTCAAACCAAATCGGAATACACGAACATAAGATCGGGGAGGAATAAGTTTAATTGCATAGGGGAATCTGATCTGATTGTTAGCGTAGGTGAAATATCAGTAAAATTATCTCTAAATCCTAAAATTTTCCTCAACTCCGGCGTTAACTCGAGTTTGCAATAATGTTTACTATAGGAAGTGTATTGTACGTGTCCACTTTCTAAACTATATTCAAATTTTCCTAATGAATCATTATCGAACTCTGAATTAGCGCTTTCCTTTAAATCAAGGTTCAAACTTTTAATACTTTCATTAAGTACAGCCAAAAGTTCATGAGGATTTTTGTAGTAACCCTGAGGTATCTCGCGGAAGTCGTTCGTATATTTGTAATCTACTATGTGGGCTGGAGGGTTCGATAGTAATTCCTTAATTTCTATTCCGCATCCCATTGGTTCGCTTACGTTATAAAAAGATAAAGGATAAATAATTTCTACCAGGGCAATTTCCCAATCTCCGCGTAAACTAATGGGTTTGGCCATCGTTGTAGAATACGAGGCTAGAGTATTTTCTGGGTTGTTTTTATTCTTTTCTCTAGTATTACTATTAAGTGTTATGTAAATCCCAGACGTCATCTTGATTAACCCAACTATTAAACGATGGAGGATATCCTAGCCAACTAACGTACAATTGTTTTACTCCGTTTTTCGTTCTCCGCCGTAAAACCTGGTTTAACTTGAACGAACGAGGTGCGCTGACCTTTTGAAGCTCTCGAAAATAGAACGTCCCTTTTATATCGGTTCCCGCGAGATCTTTTATTTTATAAACGGGAGGATGTCTTTTAACTATAGCTACGACTTTAAATATTTCTTCGGTATAATTAGCTTCGAATCCCTTTTGAAATATCATTTTAGTTGTATTTTTGTTTTTAACGTATTATTAAACCTTTCTACGATAGAGGCTTTTATTTCGTCATTTTCGGTATTAAAAAATTTAACTTAATTCTTTTTAAAATATCCTTGTACTTCTTTATTCCTAAATTCCGTGCCCTTATCCGATTGGAATTTATCCGGAATTCCGTCTTTTTTAAAAACATGTTTAATATTTTCCAAAACCTCTATCCCCGATTTAGTTTTAAGAGGTAACCCCCACGCTTTTCTACTAAAACAGTCTATAATTGTTAAAATATATTTGTATCCGTCATTATCAGCCTCTAACGAACGCATATCGTTAATATCCGCCTGGTATTGTTCCCTTATATTACTAATTACTATTTTATTTCGTTTAAACTTTTTATATTTCGGCCTATGCATCGTAAAAGCGTCGATTCCTCTTAACCATTTTTCTACAGTTTCCCTACTTACGCCATGAGACTTTACGGACTGGAATAACCTTTCAGCGCCTCCGAAAGACGCCGGATGCTTTGTGTCAAAATATATTTTTTCTAAAATAGCTTCTCCCATACTTTCGAGTTTCACGCGCGACTCCTAGTTTGATTATACGAGTGATGAGAAGAGTCCCCGTCAGACGTGGAGTGATCTCGGTCGAGGCTACGAGTGGAGTGGGGCTTATCTGTCCTGCGCGCGCCCTCTTTCCGTAGGAGGATACTCGCACTTTACCTTACGCTTAACGGGAAAACTTCGTTTGTTGTTGCGCGCTCGGAGCTAGCGGGCCGAGAAAGCCGGGGATCGTCGGTGAAGAGTTAAATTGGTTTAAATTGGTAATAAACGCGAAATATCCGATAGGTTTTGGGTAGGTTTTAGGATTTAAATACGCTTTGGCAATTTCGCTAATATTGGAACCTTTAATCGGTCGACCGTTTATTACGAGCTCCCCGTTTTCATCCCACCGTATTCTATCGGGTACAGTTTCCAACTGATCAACCATGTTTTGCGCTTTATGGTAATATATCAAAGGTAAATCGTCTATCCAGTCCCTACTTAGCGAGTCGAGCGCGGGGGCAATTTCGATTTCTTTAGGAGCCAAGGCCTGTTTACGTAGATTTCCGTGTCTCATTAAAGCTTGTTCGTATAAAATCCATTTCAAGGCGTCGTCTAAATCTTTCATATTTAATATTTGGTCCATCTTAGCGTCTAATTCAGAGACGGTCAGAGCGAGGGGGTGCAAGAATGGGTCGGGCTTTAAAACGTCGCTAGGGACGAGAATCATTTTTCTGGCGTGTTTCATTGTTTACTGCCAAATATAGAACCAAGAAGGGTTGAAACGACGGGTAGAAGAAACGAGAAAAATCCGCCCCCAGACTGAACTAACAATTTCTTTTAACTTTTTACTTTTCCAAGCTACACGTTTACTGGCTAATTTTCTAAGGGTATTTTTATGACGAGATAACCTGGTTTTTTGGGTATTTGATAGTATAACGTTACCAATTAAAGTGTTATGATTACATTCACGGATGGTTTCTATTAGGGATTTGTCGGCTTTAGCTAAAATGGCTTTTCGTTGAACGGGTTTGCAACGACCGAGATATCGAAGAGCGTCTCTCTCGATACGTACTCTACGAGACATGATTCATAACTGATTGAAATTACGAAATGTTAGTTCTATTTATTTGGGGAGATAGACATAGCACGTTTCTCCCGGTAAAATATTAGTTAAGACTCTGATCTTCGGGACAAGTTTGAGTTAAATTGAATACTAGATAACCGTGAGGTCTGGAAGTCGCGTCTAGGTAGGCGTCTACTACAAAACGCCATTTATTAGGGAACATTTGCCTAGCGAGATAAGCCACTTGATGACGGTCTCGGGGATTTTTCAATAAAATTATGTAATGCGAATTCAAGGAAACGGTTCTGCTATCTTTCGATTGATGGAATAAGTTCTGTGTAATAAAAATAACGCTTAGAGAACGGTGATGGGTTCCTTTCACAAATAAATCCCCAATTTGACCTTTACTCTCGCTCATCTGGTCGTCGATAACTAATAATATATGATCTTTTCCGTCAAAATCAGATAAAACAGGCAATCCTTCTTTAAAAACTACCCTGTGCTTCATTTTATCGTATAAAGCTTGCCATTCTCCGTAATACCAATGTATTTCTTTGAAACCCGGAACAAACATTTCCTCTTCGTGATTAATTATAGATTCAATTAAATAGCTTTTGCCACTCTGACTCGGTCCTGCCGTTACGCAATTAAACGGATGAATAAATTGCATGGTTATCTCCCTTCGAGTACTAGCGTACAAATGAAAATGTAAATTAAAATTCGGTTAAATTTATGGGACTCTTCAGCCGAGAAAAAATATAATTGAATAACCTATTTCGTCCCTTACCCCGTATAGGTTTTATATTCACATTAGAGTCGCAAGACTATATTCACTTTAGAGTCGTACGACTGAAACATATATTCACTTTAGAGTGGTGAGACTAATTTTTAGCGAGAATTAGCGATTGGCAGCCTCTACGTCCCCGTCCTCAGGACCAATTAGATTCGCTTTATAGCCGTAGGTTACCGTAGTTAAGTCGTCCAGTAACCGTACCTTGTCTACGACGGGTCTATAGATTTTAGTACGGTCGACGGAAACAACCGTATGGTCAGGAAGGCGTAAAATCTGCCTCGGCTGCGGCACGATTACTGGTTCGTTCGTTTCTCCGTCGATGCCTATCAATCTTTTAAGAGTGTCCATATTAACTAAAACTTTAATGCCTTGATTTATACGGAACCCTTTGACCTTCATCTCGTAGGAGGCTTTACCGGTCGTAGGGTTCAGTACTTTAAAGGCGTAATTTTTTGCGCCACCTGTAGCCAATTCTTGGATATACGAGCCTTTTCCGTACTTTTCCAGCTCATCTGTCATTTCTCCGAGATAGTTTCCAGTCTCAATCTCTATCCCATTACGTTCTTTTAGATAAATGCAGCTGTCCGTATCATAATAATACGAAAGAAGGCCTAGTCTCCTTAAATAAGAGTATAACTTGATCCTAGCCATTGCCGTAGTATAGGCGTCCCTTACCCCGTATAGGTTTTATATTCACATTAGAGTCGCAAGACTATATTCACTTTAGAGTCGTACGACTGAAACCTATATTCACTTTAGAGTGGTGAGACTAATTTTTAGCGAGAATTAGCGATTGGCAGCCTCTACGTCCCCGTCCTCAGGACCAATTAGATTCGCTTTAAAGCCGTAGGGTACCGTAGTGAAGTCGTCCAGTAACCGTACCTTGTCTACGACGGGTCTATAGATTTTAGTACGGTCGACGGAAACAACCGTATGGTCAGGAAGGCGTAAAATCTGCCTCGGCTGCCGCACGATTACTGGCTCGTTCGTTTCTCCGTCGATGCCTATCAATCTTTTAAGAGTGTCCATATTAACTAAATCTTTAATGCCTTGATTTATACGGAACCCTTTGACCTTCATCTCGTAGGAGGCTTTACCGGTCGTAGGGTTCAGTACTTTAAAGACGTAATTTTTTGCGCCACCTGTAGCCAATTCTTTGATATACGAGCCTTTTCCGTACTTTTCCAGCTCATCTGTCATTTCTCCGAGATAGTTTCCAGTCTCAATCTCTATCCCATTACGTTCTTTTAGATAAATGCAGCTGTCCGTATCATAATAATACGAAAGAAGGCCTAGTCTCCTTAAATAAGAGTATAACTTGATCCTAGCCATTGCCGTAGTATAGGCGGCAATTACTACGTTCGTGTTTGGGTAAACAAGATCGATATGTTTTAAAAACGCCCACTTGACCACGCAATGCGTTTGACTTAAGGGAATAACCGATTTAACTTCTATGTCGGGGTCTAAGAATAAATCGAAAAACTTTTTAGGTTCGCTAATAATAACCGATTGGTCTTTGCGTGGGTTAAGACCGAACCGTCCCCAAAAAGAGTTAAGGCAAAGCTTCGCGATGGTACGAAGTCCTGGGTTTTTTTTAATATTGGTAGGATTAAGTTTTACTCCTTCCTTTTCGTAATATTCGTCAACGTATTTCTTAATCTATTCATCGGTCTCTATTCCCGTGGGCAAGCCGCTGGATTCCTGTTTTAGTTTAAGAAAGGCGTTGACGTATTCGGAGAAAAGACCGCCCTCTTTCGATATCGGATCGTATTTTACTACCTCGTATTCCCAAATTTCGTGAATAGAAATGACCTTGTAACCCATTTCGATTGCCAACTGTACCTCGTCAGCGACCCAAGTACCAGTTATTTCTCGTTCAGAGTCATCGTGGGGACAATCCTGCTGGTTTCGAGACTCGCTACATTTTTGACAGTTGGCAAACACTAGTTTTGATCCTATTCTTTGAGGTAAAACAGGATGATAAAGAGATTGAGGCGGTAACATTGTCGCTTTTATTAAACCGTTTACGGTAGAAATGTCAGGGAAAGGAGCTTTTACGTGTATTTTAGGGTGTCCCACGGGTAACTTGCAATACTTGTTACACCACGGATAGAGTGAACAAATATCAATGTATTAAATTTCCTCCCCCTCTTTACACTTGTGATGTAATTTCAAGGCTGACGTACGTCCTCCGAAAAAGGCTTCGCAGGGGCGTATTGGTTCTAATGTTTTTAATTTTAAATTTTGAGTAGACAGATAGGCATCGATGGCAGAGTTAGTATTCCTTTCGGCTTTGAAGGTACATTCCAATTTTTCATGGACAATGTATCCCAATTGTTTCAAGCGGTTTGTAGTAGCAACGGTTGACGCGTATCGCGAATTATGGGTCTGTGTGTGGTCGCCGTATAACGCTAAATTTCTATTGATAGGAAAACACTTTTTACAGCCGTGATAATAACAACCGTGATATTGATACACTTCGTTATCGAGAAGTCCGTCCACGTTAATGTTAAGGATTCTAGATTCAAATCCATTAAAAGCGGACTGTATTTCCTTCCCTCGTAAGTGAGATTCCCATTCAAGCCTTTCGATCGCGCCAAAACTCTGGTTGCAGTTCTTACGATAGCCGAAAGGGGGCACTACACCAATCGTATCGGGCTATAAAAAGTGTTTCCTAAAGATAAAACTTTATACTCCCGCAATCGTTATCGCGGTTAAGAAAGGGTCTATTTTGAATTTATTCATGAAAATAGAACGATAAGATAAACAGCCTTGCAAAAGAATGTTTACGTCCTGACGGCAGTACCGGATTAAATATCTTTTATAATCAAAATAATTAAAGTTGGGGTCCGAATTACTGCTAGCTTCGGACAGGGAATCGTTATACCACTGGATAAATTCATCGTAGGCCTTACCGCTTAAACGATTAGGGTCGTACGCTTCCATCGGAGGCATGTCATTATGTAGTACGTAATTGGTTTCGTTCGAACGGGCGGGATCAAATTCATGGTCTACGGTATTAAACAATAAATGCGGGAAATGTCCCTTATTCAAATTATTATCTAAACCGAATGTGGAAACGAATTGAGAAAGTGCAAAGGGCATAAAATTTAGGGAATCTAAGAATTTTAATTTTTCATATGTACATTCATGAATTTGGTCCCGTCTGTCAAGACTTTAGGGGTCCATATTAAATCGACCATTTTAAGTACTATAAATTGCGCATCGTAACCTTTAGCGTTATGGGCGATACATATTATCTTATCAGCCACTCTGTTAAGCGTACGAAGATACTCCAGAAAGTCGCCGACGGGGTCTTTTGAGAGAAATATTTTCTCACGAGGACCACCACCGCATTTAATGCACGCGTACCGACTACCTTTTTCTTCGAAACAGAATTTACACGATTTTTGCAAGACGCCTAAAATTGGTTCGTGAATCAAAGCATTGGCATCAGTACGCTTTGTTTGTATACATTCAAAGTCATAAAAACAAAGACTTCTGTTTTTGGAGTACTTCTCTTGGTCGGTGGTGATCGTTCATTGTCTGAGTCGTGGACCCGTTTATTATTGCTATTTATTCGAGAACGAGTATTTTTTTCGGCAGAATCTTTACGGTCGGTCTTTAAAGGTTGCATGTAACATAAATGACCTGCGGGGTTAAACTCACTACACGATAGACAATAGCTCTCTCCGCAAACGTGTACTGCCTTACGCTTAAACATACTGACAAATTTTCCGCAAAGATTACAAACGTAAATTTTATTACATAAGGGCTCGGGTCCTGATAAATGATAATCGTAACAATTTTGATTAGGGAAAACTCTTAAACATGGTTGACAAGTTATTTTAGTCACTCCCTTTATGCAATCTTGCTTTCTAAAACAAGCGTGACAGAAAAGAGCCTTTATGGTCAGTGAGATGATTATATCCTATCAAAAATTTCTCGCAAAATCTATCAAACGCGAAAAGGGGCTTGGGGTTAGTAATTACGTTGATATGTGTGTCAATATTTAAAAGGTAAAGCCGTTTGCGGAGGGGTCCATTGCATTCCATCTCTTCGTCTACGTCACCGAAAACAATTAAGGGAGTCGGATCGCGTAATCGAAACACTATTATACTGTAATCGGGCAAGATTTCTTGGAACCGAGTTAAAGCGTCCGGCCCCGCGCATTCGTTATCTGATAACGCAGTGTAAGCTAAAAGTTCCCTAGCCTTCTTGGTCTGTAACTGATTTTCTATATTTTTTCCTTTACATTGCCGAATCGAATTATAAGTAGCTTTAAGTGCAGAATCTGTTTTGTTTTCAATATATTACCTATGAGCCATGGCTACTACAAGAGCTCTAGCTAAACAAATTTTATCCTGGTTATTTATTGTAATGGTACATTTTTTTAAAAAAGAAAACTCTTTTTCGAGGGAAATACCTAACCCAACTGGTCTAGTTCCTCCCTGAGGTAGCCTGACTCGGTTAAAAGTAACCGTAACACTTCCTTCAAAAAAGCTACCATCGTTCTCGGATCTATAGCTTTTTTCATCGATATACGTCATCAACCATTGCAAATCTAATTGGTCCCGACGTCGAAAACTGACGTGAATTTGAAAGCCGGGGTTAGTGACGTTCACGAATGAAACCGAAACCATATCGGAAGGTAAACAGTCTTCCAATAGGGTTTCCATTAATATATAAATACCGTTTTCGATATTATTTTCTAACCGGACATTTAAAGTCCGTCCCAATAGTCCAAAATTTGGGAAATTTTGGACATTATTATTTAATATTTTTACAGAACCCGGTAAGTTAGGAAAGGACGGAGGTGTTATTGGAACGTGAACTAAACCACCTCCAACTTGAGGAAGAGACGAAGTGGGGGCTGCCAAATGCGCGTTCTTGGGGTCCGCGTTTTTCTCAGCAGCCTGAGACGGTGGAGTTGAATATTGCGGAGATCGCGAGGGGCCTGCGACAGCTATGGGGTCATTATTACGCGGAGGGGAAATATTATGAGGGGGCCTGCTACTACTAGCCGTACGGGCTGCTAACAACGCTTTAGCTTCCTCGAACATTTCGGCTGCCTTAGCGGCTGCGGCGGCAAGTTCCTCCGCGTCCCGTCGGGCAACTTCAACGTTCTCCGCTAAGCGCTGAAGGCTTTCCGTACTTGTGGACAACAAAAGCCCCCAATCGTCTTCGGAAAAGTTAGGCGATTCTAAAAAGGGAGAGGCGGTATCCATAGGCGTATACGAAGGTGAATTACGTACTTCGTTAGGTGGGATAGAACTAGGTCTTAAAAGGGGTAAAGGTAAATTACCGAAAGGGGCCGTACTGATTTGACGGGTTAGTTGATATTCGCTAAGATAATCTCGTACCATTGTCATTTCTTTTAAACGTTCCAATTGCGAATCAGTTACTGTAGCTAAGGGAAGGGTAGGGTCTTGAATATCAGTTAAATCTATTATTTCCATTTCTGAAGAATCGGGTAAAGTAATTATAGGTACTTCAGGGTTCTCGGTATCAGTTATATCAATCAATTAAGGGCTGTCAACTAAAATAATTTCAGGGTAATGTAAACCTTTCATTTTATTGCCAATTTACTTTGAAAATGAAACCTAATTCCAAAAATTATGATAAAATAATCAAAATAAACTTACGTAGAGAGAGAGAGAGCTTCAAAAATCCTGGTACTAGACGCACAAAGAACAACAATAGAGTGACGTTCCCCGGTTCTGGCACCCCCCTTATATAGGGCCGAGGGGGAGATAGTAAGCTTATCTTTTATTCCCAAAGAACTTGTTCACTTCTCGAGAATATATTAGGGTTAGGCTAAAATTTATACTTATTTACGAAAATATTCCATTTAACTTCATTTCCGATATGGACTCTGAAGTACAAACATCGGCCATAATCACCGTCCTGAAACAACCATCTAAAATTATAGCCGTAGTGATAATTTTAATTGCAATTTTCTTATTTGAGTTCATTTTATGGTATTTTGAAAACGTTTGTACCGCCAAATTGTAACTTTTTTCACTGTAGTTCACTAAATGGTATTAATAGTATACTAATTTAATGTAAATTTCTATTAATTACATTGTTTTGAAGGCTATGAATACATCAAAAGCTCTCGAGAGGAATCTACATTGGGTTTTTTTCAAGTGGGTTAATTATATGACGTCAATGGGAATCATTAGATGCAGTTTCGAGCACGCGACGGTTTAATCTCCCACGCGTCATTTCTCTCCGAGACGCTGAACTGAAAAGAAGTGCATCCGCTTTGCTCTCTTCGTCTACCGTAAACATGGAAAAACGTTCTATTCACGAATTATTATATGGTAAACCTTTCGAGGGTTTATTTTTGTACCCAGATCAATTTAATTCGTACCATAATGTAAAATCTTATTTTGGCTGTTTTAAATCACCCTCGGAAGTACTACATGATTTTTCTAACTTACTAGTAGATAATCAATTAACCTGTAAACTTAGTTACTTTAATTTGTTTTCATTGTGTAATGTACAAGATAACCATCTAATGGAATATCAGATAGTACCTACTAACTTGTAAACAAAGTTCTAAAATAAAAATGATTAAATTTAAATAACTTGTTTTTATTGCCTAGAGATAAGAAATTGAGGGGGTTCGGAAGCGATAGTGGAAATTATGGTTAACGCGGTGGGGTTAAGAGTAGAGAGGGGTAAATTCCATCCTCCAGAAATCTGGGCGATTAAAACAAATTCTGGAGAACGGGATAAAGCGGAGGGGTAAAGTCCATCCTCCAGAAATCTGCGCGAGGATTGGAAACGATAAGAAATTATGGCGATTGGGGATAAGCGGAGGGGTAAAATCCGTCCTCCAGAAATCTGCGCGAGGAAAACTAATTCTGGAGAACGGGAGAAAGCGGAGGGTAAAGTCCATCCTCCAGAAATCTGCACGAGGAAAACTAATTATGGAGAACGGGAGAGAAAGCAGAGAGAGATTCTAGGTGTTACCCTCTGGAGGACGAGATAAGATATCAGTCTGATTATCTCGTCCTCCAGGGGGTAACCCCTCTCTCCAAGATCTTTTTGACGCTGTTTATTCTTAACGTAGTCTTTTATCTTGAACTTGTTATTTGTCTTCTGTGGTCCAGCTTGCTGATACTTGTGTATTGTTTTGAATCACGTTAAAAAACTATTCTATTCTAATCTATATATATATATATATATATATATATATATATATATATATATATATATATATATATATATATATATATATATATATATATATATATGTATATGTAATACTTGTTGGTGTAGAATAAATTCTGTTAATTTATATTTCGTGTTTATTTATATTTCCTTTTTATATATTTTTATGTTGAAACGATTTTAATTGTGTCCTAAGCATTTTATAATTTTATTATAACCGTTTTTACCCCTTATATACGAATTTATGAAACTACTAAACTCTGTAACGTGTCATTTCTTGTACCCGGGGATATATATCACTTCAAAAATTAGCATGGCATTACAAAAACATCTAAATGTAACCTAATGTAAGCGACGAATGTTTTTGTAATTTAACTGTGTAACAACTTGCTGGCTTTCTCTGTAAACTGTTTTGTTGCATTATAAACAAGTTTTATTATTATTATTATTATATATGTGTATATATCTGTATATGTATATGTTTATGCTTATATATATATGTATATGTATATATATATGTTTATATATGTATATATATATATATGTATATATATATGTTTATATATGTATATATATGTATATTTATTTAAAAAAAGGCTTTAGAGGCGACCCCTGTAATTATAGACCATTTCTGTCCTAAATGTGCTTTGAATTTGTCCTTGTACGTACGGATATCACTGTATATTTGTAGTATTTTAAATATTTTAACTTTACTTTTTTTTGTTTAAGAAGGATTTGGTTTATTATTATGACAAAACCGCAATCTTGCTAATCTCAACATCTTAATTTAAATTAATTTAAATTACTTTATCCGTGTATTTATTTTTTGCTATATCTATTTTCCGGGGACTTTGTATTGTTGTATATGAACGCGCAACTGTATCATAACTTGCTGGTGCATGCATACCATTGAAACCATCCAACGTAAAGCCCTCCGTTTTGTTGCCAACATCGGTTTCTCTTGGAGTACAAGCATGAAGCTAGTCTTGAAAAACTTTAAATGTGATTCCCTCTCGGACCGTTGCCGCGTCAAACGCCTCGCAATATAAACAGTATTATTCACCACTCCAACGGTACTTGTAAAAATTAAAATAAATAAATATAATGATAACTGGTCGGTTATATCATAATCATACGGCGATTTTTGAATAATAAGTCAGGGAAACATGCACTTTGAAGGTATACAGAAATCTATATCGTAGCCATACACGCTGTTGTTTATCTTAACAAGTTATTGCACACTCGCTATTTTTTTGTGTTTATTTGGTAAAATACTGGATCATTATAGCTGTGTACCTGGCTGGGTTAGCTGTTTACCCTGGAATATAATTAAGGCGTGCTTATAGATCGATGACAAAAGAAACAGTCATTTTATTCTATGTTATTCTAATTCGAGTTACTTGTCTAGTATATATTCTCGGAGAAAAATAACTGAAATTAGTGCACTTAGCACATTTTTTCGTAGATTAAGAGGTGGTCACATTTTAATGGCGTTCGGTTAAAATTGGCCCCATCTGCCACAAATCGTGACGTTTAGGTCGGATCGCTACCGTTCCCCCAGTTTAGCGATTTCGTGGTTTGTTTAAACGGGTTTTTGGACATTGGAAATCGTATTATTTTACAACATGAAGAGCCGGAACAGGACGAAACCTGTTGTTCGATTCGCCGCCACTGAGGCACTTTTTTCTGTTTTCACCAGTACAAAACATTTGTAGAAAAACTCTTTTATCTAAATATAACTTTAAAGGTTATTCAGCCAGATATACATTCTATAGAAACCCTTTATAAAAACCTTTTCTAGAAATATCCATAGAAAACTCGAAATTCTGTCGGGCGATATATTCTTAATAGAAATTTTTAATAATGGCTTTCTCTAAGGGCTTTTTAGGAATAGCTTAAGAAATTTCCAAAGGTTATAGAGTCTCATATATAACAAGAAGGGCTTGCCACCACCCTACCACGAATTGTTACTCGGCCACGTGTTTTAAGACATTATAAGTCGTTAGATGACTTGGGCCTAAGGTGGTTCCTTGCGTATTAGCCTAGCTGATTATTATTATTATTATTACATCAGTATAAAAACCCTCAAGAATGACTTTCTCTGAAGAGCTTTTAGAAATATCTATAGAATACTCCAAAAGTGGGGTGGCGGAGTGGTAAGCACTTACACCTCGCACTGGGTGGAAAATCGGAACAACTCCTTCGGCGTTGAGTTTGCAAGTTGTCTCCCCCGCGTGTTCAAGGAGTTTTCCCCGAGTTCGTTGGTTTCCCTTGCCACTAAAACTTGTTGAGGTTAACGGTAATAGTTACTGTAGGGAGCTGTTGGCTTACGTGGCTTGAAGGGCTTGGTAACACCCGTCTACGCATTGTAACCCGGCCACCAGAATTAAAAGCTTTAAAAGTCACTTGTTGACTTAAGCCTAAGTTGGTTCATTGGGTTTTAGCCTAGCAGATTATAATAATAATTATTAAAGAACCAAATAAAATCTTTATAGACTTTTTATACAAAGGTTTTGTACGTAAAATAAAAGTATTAACTTTTTGGTTGTCGTTTAAAATGTCGTTTTGTGCAGCTGCCTCTGTATTTCAGTTATGACGAAGTAAGGCAACGGTACTTGGGACATATCGGAGATATTTTAAACTATTACATCGAAAATTATGATATCAAGTAAGTTGGATATGTTTCACCATCCTAAGATATATTATCTTAAGTAACAACACGAAATAAGAGTGGCAAAACACGAAATTGTTTAAGGGTAATTCCCGGACATATTGAAACGAATTGTCTACTTAACCCGCATCGATTTTGATTTGTTTCTGAGGTCCGTACCCGGGTTTCAGAATAATCTACATAGTCGGTTGAGATATACAGTGAAAGAGTTGATAAATGTGGCTTATGTAATTTTTATAACGTTAAATGAAATTTCAAAGTACTTTCAATATTGCTCGAGATCATAAATTACAATTTTTTTTATTTTATTTATTTATCTTACGGAGAAAAACAAAAAAACATTACAAATATTTTCGGGCTAAGTCGCGAGGCGACTTTTATGCCACAACACCGAAAACAATCAAATTAGATTACATTTCCGGAGCAAAACAAAACAAAAAAATGAAAGACAATACAGAAAAAAACATAATATTAAATATTTTTACATTAAAGACCTGTGTATAACTTTAGATATTTTTAAATTAAACGTGTACAATTCTAGATATATTACGAGTTTACCAGGAGGGACCTTTTTTTACAAATTCTCGTGCATTTTTTTTAAAGTTATTTAAACCAATATTATTATTGACCCTTACAAGAACTAGTTTTGAATGTGATTCTTTAGCTTTTTCGAAGTGTCCACCCCTGATTTCCTTATTTACAAAATGATAAAATGTTTGGATTTGTAAGATATTGTTTTTTGTTGTTCGACCTCCAAAGGCATAGTAACCAGGCAGCTCCAAAGAATAATAGCAACTATTTAACAGTCTTAAGAAATGTCACGATTTACACGGTCGTTCGTGAAACAGACCGGCATTAAAGGAAATTAGCGTTCGAACGTTTCACAACTATAACTATTACCTTACTTAGGGTAGTATTTATAAGCAAAGATCTATAATTTTTCATTAGTAAAATATTTGGACTGCTATATGTTACTTATTTAAGTATTTTTTGTTAAAGTAAATGGCACAATTCAGTCCGCTAACCACTATGGGATTAATCAGAGGTGATATATTTGTAATTTCCACGCGAACGGGGGGACAGGGGTGAGACACCCGTGGCGGAAGTATCATAGATCGAAATATTTTGACAAACAGATAAATTTATGAAAAGTACTTATTTGCTTATTGTTTGTTAAATTTGTTTAATACATATACATATACATATATACATATATATATACATATAAATAAATATTAATAGAAAACAAATTTAACAAACAATAAGTCCATAATTACGTCACATAATTTTATCTGTTTGTCAAAATATTTCGATATATGTTTGGAGTGCCGTAGAAGTGAGGTGGCGGAGTGGTGAAAAAAATTGAAGCTGCTCCTTCCGCGTTCAGTTTGCAAGTCCTGTTTCCCACTGGTCGAAGGGGTTTACCATCGAGTTCCTTAGTTTTATCTTCCATGAAACATTGTTGAAATTAACGGTTATAGAGTGTAGGGAACTGATGGTCTCGAGTGGCATGAAGGGCAGTATAATCTGGCCGCTGAATCAAAACGAAATACAAGTCCCTAGATGACTGGGGCCTAGGGTGGTACCTTGGGCACTAGCCTAGCTGACTATAGTTATTTATTTGTATTTGAAGAAATGGTTTATCGTATCGTGTATTCCAAATTAAAACAATAAATCCTACACCTCGTCACGGTTCGCTACTCATTAGGCCCAGCGAAGTGATCTGTAGACCACCAAATACGTGTGGGCATTGCCGAAATAAGTTACAAAATTAACACGCTGAATATAGGGAACTGACAGACTTCTTTGTACACAACTATAAACATATGGCATAACGATGTCTTTCAATTGATGTTTGAATGATAGATGCGTCGTAAAAAATGAAGGCTTTGGAGTATTCGGGGATATAACTGACGATGGTCGAGACGGCACTGGAATCATTGGAAGCCTCATTAGAAATGTACGTTAAACTTTAATATCACTTGACACGAGTAGAAATATGTCACCACTTCTTCCCGACACGACGCGTTGTCATTTGTAAAAACGTTTTTAATATTAAGGTGCTCTCTCTTAATGGTTAATGGTTTCACGTTTATGGGGAACCAATATCAAGATACGTGTTCTGCCCCCAGATGGAGCAAAGACTCCCTCGGAATGGAGTTCTACTTAATAGACTTATTCTCAAAGAAATAGTTCATACATTTTTCAAACGATAATGTGGAACTTTATTTGATATTTATTTGCAAAATAAGCAAATTATAAAATAAGAGTTGTTACACGTTTAGAAACTAATAATTCATATTAGTTGCTAAAGTTTAATTTAAATTTATATTTTAAATAGTTTTAAGAAATTAATAAAAGTTCTTAATTTGAAAATGTGCTTCTAACAGATAATACGTTATTATCTTTATAACAACACAATTGTATTAAAAACGTGTGGTTTCGACGTTATTCGTCAAGTTTAAGGTTAATTAAAACCATATCTAGAGCGTCAATAAAATTTTTCTCTGAAACCTTTTGTGAATACGGCGTACCATAGATATATATCCAAAAATTTATAATTATACCAAAACACAAAAGGCAGCTGGAAACTAATCTAAAAATTACGTATATCTAAACATTAACCGTTTTTCCCGCTAAAGAACATTGCCCAATTGCGGCAAATAAAATAAAATTACGAAGAAAATAAACTATATTTTCAGGAATCGGACGTTTCCATAGTGCCTATCGTTCCCAACTACGAAAATCATCAGTTCTTCAAATTTAGCAACACCTTAAACGTCCAAGACGCCCAGATATTGACCTTCACTCTAAATGACGAAACTCCGGTGACATTCTCCATCTTTTCCATCTACGAACCAATCACTTGGGTTCTGATTATCTTCTTCATGGGACTCTTGGCGACCATATGGAGTATTTCTGTGTACCATGATTCTAAAAAGGGGGTTAGATTATCACGGAAATCGCCACTTAAAGCTTTTGAAGACCGACTTTTCACTCTAATTGGGAGTTTCCTCTGACAACGTGAGTTGAACGATAACTCGCTACTTGCAAACGAGAGTTTTTGATCTAATCAAATTGTTAATTGAGGTTCAGAGACAGTGAAGTCAGAGTCAGTGTAAAGAAATTAAAAACATTAGTTTAACCATGACGAACTGTGCGTGCCAATTCTTCTTCATATTATAAAGCAAAAGATGTTTTCATTGAAAGACGGAAGATTATTTTTGCAGGGTCTTTTCAATTGATCGATCCAAGCATTTTTCTCAAAAACGATGAGACGGCAAATTGTGAAATTTTCGGTGTGTATACAACGCCTGGTATTGAATTGAATTTGTAAATTTCAGAAAAATCGAAGCATTTATGTGCGTTTAGAAAATTTCTTTTTTTCCCCGGTAGGTTACAGAGAAAAAGAGTGTCAATGAGAAAGTAGAAGAATATAAAAAAGTAAGAATACAATTGGTTTGGTCAAAAAACGTTCATGTTTCCCCGAGTTTTGAGGGCTTAAAAGAAGGCAAGTTGGCCGTAGGAGGCAATAGCTTCTTTGGAAACCAAAATAAGCAAATAGCAAAAATGTACGTTTGTTGGAATTAAAGCTTCAGATTTTCGATAAAAACGTTAAACGTTTATTGTTTAACCTTTACAAAAATGATTCAAAGATATCGCCGTCCGCTGCGATATATATTTGGGTACGGCGAAGCATATTTCGAAACGAGCTTTGTATTTTTAGAGATACGTGGTTTTGTGTCAAGAAGTGATTTGCACAAAACCACGTATCTTAAGTTACGTGGTTTTGCGCCATTTTCACTAAACCACGTATATCAAGTTACGTGGTTTTGTTGAACAAACTAAGAAACTTAATTTAAAAAATATTAATTTGATCAAATTAAAAGCCCATTGTTTTTCATTAAAACGTTTATTAATGTGAGTTAGTTAATATAATGTGTTTATGCAAATATAGTGAGTTTAAAACACAAGTTTATATTTATAACTAAACAATTCTTTCAGAAGTACACAGCGGTGTTTCAGTCTATTCCTCGTTTCTATCACTAGCAGTAAGGTTTTTATAGAAAGGAGCTACATCTCTTTTTCAAGAAATTACATAGTTTGATTAAATAATTTTTCTTGTTCTTGTCTATCGCAATTGGGTTCTCATACGCTCTCGCTTAGTAAAATTATTTCAAGCGTTCGAATGTAATTCCACATTTGAAGTAGGAGATGGGGTTATTTCTTCCACTGTCTGTAATTTCCTGTTCCATAGAAACTTTAATAATTTATTCATCTTTACGATAGGTTAGCCACTTGGCATTTGAAATTCCTTCAAAAGCATTTTTCTTGAATAGTTGATCATTACAAGAACCAAAGTTTAGAAATTTCTCATGTGTAAATGATGCAACTACATAGGGCTTTTTCAGACACGTCAGAAGGGAGATGAATGTCTATACTTTGCACTTTCCTCTAAATGGAGTCACACTCCATAAAGGAGTGGCCAGATTCGAAAAAGTTCTGTTGGATTTCTGTGATGTTTTTAGACCTTGCAAGCATTAAAATCATCATAGTGCAGACATTCCTGTTCCTGTTTTGACCACTACAGGTGTCACTGTATAAAATCTTTTTCGAATAACTTCCAGTGTCATCTATATTTAGTAAGAATGAAAACATTACTAATCCAATATCATTTGAGCTACGACCACCTTCATTTTCAGGCTAAATGTAAGCGTATCCCTTCTTCATGTTGAAGATAGTTAAATTGTAGACTGATAATTTGCAAAGGTAGTACGCTTCGCCAACATTTTTTTTTGAGAAATCAGAACAGCCTCTAGATCAAAAGACACTACCAGTATGTGGACTGTTTTCTTCTTTATCTTAGGTTTTTGATTCACGAGCTTGACTCTAACTTCCTCTTCAAGTGGTTTTCTTGGGCTTGTTTCGTTAAAGTTAGGGTGTTCGCTTTTTTCTTCAGATCATACACAACACAAGTACCTCACTGATCCTTCAAAGGGCTGAAAAATGAAATGTTAAGCTTCCCTTTAAAAATGTTTCGGTATATACCATATTTGACTTTTAATTGTGGTGAAAAATCTGATTGTTGAAACCACTTTTCATACTGGCGTTATAACTCCGCTACACTCAGTCATGTTTCCAAATACTCCTCTCAAAAATGAGACTCCATTCTGGGATAAAGTTTGACGTGTCTCAACTACTAAATCTTCTTGATCTTGGACTGTTTTTCTTTTAGATTGCCTTTTCCTAGTTGCCTTCGTTATTCCAGGAGGGTTAGAGGTTTTACAAGAACGGTGAACAACAGCATACAAAATATTCAGTGTATTATGGAAAAACGCTTTGCAAACCCGAATCTCTTTATCATTAATTTTTAGAAAATACTTGATAGAAAACTTCGTTTCTTTAATAGTAGCTGTGGTGGTTGAATGTTTCTTGACAGCGTGTTTTACTGTGGAGCTAATTAAGTCATGACGACGTTGTGCATTTCCCTTTCCAAAAATATCCATTTATTTGTCGTTGTCCTTCTCGGGTAATATTGATTTTACAATGAAACCCGCACTTTTCCGGATTCGTGCAAGTACCTCGTACCATTCTCCTTATTGTATCTCCATTGAGGGTTTTCAACTGGCCAGTATTATAAGATTTTGAGTCACTGAATCACCTGGAAACGTTGTTGTTCGCTTTAGCGACCTGGCATTGTAACTTTCTTTAAAAGAATAATTGCTCGATTGCTTCGAAACTAAAACATGCACCGTATTTATAATAGATTTTCCCGCTATAATAGATATATTTATTGCGCGACACGTCGCAGAGTGACGCATCTTGTCCAGAGAAAATAGACCGAATAAACACAGAAGAACCGTGTGACGTCATTTTAACTCCTACTCCTCTACTAATAGGCATCATAATGGTTCTGGTTACCGTCAATAGGCGTGTCGCTTGTTCGGTCACATTCTAGCGCTAAGTTCAAATGTGTCGTACTCCATATTTTATTACGTCCAATGAAACTAATTGGCACTAGAGTAAGACGAAACAAGCGATATCCCTAGCGACGGTAATCATAATAATCAGCTAGGCTAATACCCAAGGCACCACCTTAGGCCTTAGTAATCAAGCGACTTTTAAAGCCATTAATTCAGGTGGCCGGGTTACAGTGCGTAGGAGGGTGTGGGCAACACCTTCACGCCATGCAAACCAACAGCTCCCTACACTTATTATTACCGTTAACCTCCACAAGTATTTATGGAAGGGGACACTGAAGAACTCGGGGGAAAACCCCTTAAACCAGTGGGGGAGAGAACTTGCAAACTCAACGCAGAAGTAATAGTTCCGCAAGCTGGGATCGAACCCGGCTCCTCCTGCTGCGAGGCGAAAGTGGTAACCACTCCGCCACCGCAAGATAACGATGAACACTGGTAGAGGAGGAGCGGTGACGACGTCACCATCTGCCTCCTCCCGTTTACAGTTTCCAGCAAACTGAGTGCATGTTTATTTAAATAATATTCTGAGAGAACGTAGGCCCATCTTCCGACAATATCCGAAAGAAAATTGCATTTCTACGCCCTTTTATTTCAACAAAATACTGTATTTACTAAAGAATTAGCGCTATAGTTGATAGTTCAATAATAACTTATACAAACTAAACGTATTATATTTTATTGTGCCATAATATCTTATACAAACAAAACAATTTTATTTAAAAATAAAAATATAGTATAATAAATGTATAACCAGTTTAAATCTCGTAGCGTTGCCAATGAAGACGAAATGGTTTTATTTTTATAAATAATACCTACTACCATTCTACCAAATTCGAATTGAAAAATATCTAATTTGTCGTATTTTTATTAGACCAGACATTTTTACGTAACCGAAAATTAAATTATATGAAATAGCAATTATGGGTTATCTGCTGCATCATAGACTGCTACAAAAATAAATTTGATATCAAAGGTTAGAGGTTTTAACATTTATGGGTTGTGAAAAGAAAACTATTACGTCGCATTTGTAACCAATTATAAAAATATGCCGATTTTCTTAATTTCATTAACTAGTTAATTCCGAATATCAGTGGAATTTTCAAATGGCTGTATTTTTTTAAATATTGATCCAAAATCAGATATTCCAACACTTTTACAATATAAACCGACCCCAAGGAATATGAAAATTGCATTAGAAATGTGATGAATTTCAAAATAGAGAAGCTGTTATATAGATCAGTAGACGAAAATAGGTCCAAACGTGCATATTACAGAAAACGAAAATATTCACTTTGTAGGCCTCAATTTTCTCTTTCTGAAACACCTAACACTATTTTTCTATGATTTCTAGAAATTACAATATTTTCAATAATTCGTCAAAAATACAACGCGTCAAGACTTTTTGAACAGAGTGTACCTCTTGATGACTCGTTAATTTTCTTTTCCCCATTTACTTCCAGCGCCATATCTGTTTGTAGACATTTACTACCCCTATTTCATTTGCACACTCTACAAATTGAAAAAATCCATAAACCTTGGGAAAGAAATAAAAAATAATAAGTTTATAACTTACCGACTATCTCAAACTCAAATCTTTGTGAACCACAACCACTGTTATTAGAAATACAAAAAACACCGCAAAATTTAACAATAGGTATTTAAATGTTTTTGGCGCCAAAGTATGTAGAATTCAGTGTTGAACTGGATGCATTTTTTGTTGGTGGAAATGTGTGTTTTTTTTTAAAATTTTCATTGAAAAAAATTATTTTTGGGCGGAAATGGTTTTGCAAAAAATATATCCTCGTGTTCGAAAAACAAACATTATTTCCGCCAAAAAGAAAAAAAAATGGAAAGAAAAAAAATTCCGCCAAAGAAATTGCATCGTGTTCAACGCTGAATTCTGCATACTTTGGCGCAAAAAAATAAGACTGAAGTACCTTCTATAACATTTGGCCGACAACACTATTGCTAGTTGAAAAGCACTGCATCTTTAACGAAAATAATTATAGTGTAATTATACAGTGTGTCAGAATGTATAGCCCGGTGTACCTAGTAACAGAGACCATACCACCGGAGGTCTATCATCATAGTGCCCTACGCCAGCGTCCACCTAGCCCGGTCAGGTGACAAATCCAGCATGGGTAGCAGTACCCTACTACTGATGGTCGCACCTTTGACGCAAGCCACTCAACCCAGCAGAAGGTGCAGCAATGGGCGGACCATTTCCCACTTCGCACACAGCAGTGGGATTAAGAGCGGAAGCTGTAGGAACTCCAGCCGACACCCTACCTACGGAGGTAAGGAGTCAAACCCTTTGGAGAGAGCTCCTAAAGGGGAATGAATAACGGGCACACAACAGCCTAAGTAACCCGGCACAGCTGGCACCGGTAATTACACAGCATCCAAAATACTTGTCGTTACTTCGTATAGGATATTGGATGACCAGAATATCTAGCAGCCGACAATTGTAACAGTGTTTCAACGCCGGTTTGAGATAGGAGCTGAAAATAAGCAGGGTACGTGCTTTTGCGCGAAATGCGTTGTGAATATCAAAGATAGGTTTAAAAGTTTTCTCGATTTAAAATAAAAATTAAATTGCAAACTATTAATGTTTTTAATGTTATATACGTAAATTGGGGTGTAGAATCTAAATACGTCAATTTTTACGTATCTCAAGTTACGTGGTTTTGTTTTAACGGCGACGAATTATTGTTCATTTTATTAAATACATTTTAAACGTTTTTTTATCGAAAATCCTAAACTTTAGCTTAATTGCTATTTGATTATGTTGGTTTCAAAAGGAGCTATTGCCTCCTACGGTTAACTTGTCTTCTTTGAAGCCCTCAAAACTCAAGGCACAATAACCGTATTTTGACCAAACCAATTCTTACTTTTTCCATATGCTATTCAATAAATTTTCTAAAACGCATACAAATTCTTCGATTTTTCTGAAATTTACAAATTCAATTGATTATAACGCGTTGTAACCTAGCCTGAAAATTTCGTCGTTTTTGAGAGCAACGCTTGGATCGATCAATTTAAACGACCCTGTAGTGTTTTAAGTTTTTTCTAGTAACGTTTTGAACGAGAGCTTCGACACTTTCTTTAGCCACGCTTTATAATTACTACCCCTAAAGGTTTTAATAAAGAAATATTTTTAGAATACTCTAACGGCTATAGAGCTACATTTATAGAGTTTATATTTTATAGAGCTCTAAAAGCTTCTTTAGAACTTCTACAGAAATGCATTTTGCGCGGGATTCAAGTTCATAGATTTTATATTTTTATTCATTCCAGCAAAGAAAACCAAGTATTTGGACGCGAACGAGTTTGTCTGGACGACTTGGGTTCTGGCGAGTTTCTGGTTGGCGTCAGGATTTTCCGGGACCTTGCTGTCCAAGGTGACCATACCACCCATTCCCGATTACGTTAACACTCTACAGGACATCGCGAGGAGAAAAGAGTTGACGGTGTTCATCTTAAAAGGCACCCCGGTTGAATGGAAGTTCCTAGTAAGATCGCGTATAATATTATAAGTAGTATAATTAGAAAAAGTATGACATTCATATTTTAATGGAAATTTATTTCGTCAATGACCGCTAAATTAATTTGTGGATAAGTACTGATTTATCCGCGTGCTTTGGAAGTGTTGGGTTACGGTGACCGAGAAAAGTAAGTAAAGCGTAATGAAAATTGAAACACTTTGAACCGTAAAAAGAACGTTTATTTGGCAAAATAAGGATAAATTATTGAATCATAATATAACGTTGACTATTTTTAACATCTTCTTGGTTAATGAAGGTAGTTATTGGTTCGTATTTCATACCTTATAATGAATTTGCTGGTATTTATCACCATCAGACAAGTCTGACTGTAATTTTGTTAATGCGGAGCGTAGGGTGTGGCGAGTTTCCTGTTCTAAATCACTGTCAGTGTCCAAATTAAATTTATTATGTTTTCGAAGGCTTCGAGTGAAGAACTGATGGTGGAGATTTGGGAACGTGTTCAAGGAGCGAGATCGGCTTTGTTAGTCACAGAATTTTTGACCACAGGGATGGAAATAAGTGAACAGGAAGAAGCCATTTTACTTGAACAACATCTTGCAACCATAATCCCCATTGATTATTGCCTTGAATTCTTCGGCGAGTTCAGTTTTTGCGATAGCGATGTTAACAAAAAGATGCTTCATTTGTCAAACCATGCACCTCCGTTCTCCTTCGAGTTATTCTTGCCATTCAGGTACGTTTTTGAGAAGGTTGATATTCATAAACCCATCAACGCTACGAGCGAAAACCCAAGCACTACCGCTCGCTGTCGTAGAGTTTTGGTTCAAGTGAAAACCAGCCTCAAGGGCACCCTTCTATCCAGGTCTTTTAACACACAGAACAGTGGTGTTTGCTGGGCTTACGATTATAGGTTTTTCAATATCTCTCTCAGCGGCTCTCTTGACCTCAGGTCAGGCGTGGTGGCAAAGTTTTGAGTTCACCTATGGCAGTATAATAAATAGTTGACTTATGGACAAACACGCAATTTACAACCACGGGGGAGGTACATGTACGTGAATTATTATCTTAACATCTCGAATGCACGGAGAAAAAATTTGCTGTTAAAAAACCGTAATATGCTGGCAGCAGTAGACGCCAGCGAGATACTGTTATAGAAACAGTAATCGCGCACTGTTAAAAACACAGTAATAGCGCACTGTTAAAAACACAGTAATAGCGCACTGGTAAAACAACAGTAATAGCTCACTGTTAAAAAACAATAATAGCTCACTGTTAAAAAACAGTAATAGCTCACTCTTAAAAAAACATTAATAGTTCACTGTTAAAAACAGTAATAGCTCACTGTTAATTTAACAAGAGTATAGCTGTTTTTGTATCGTTTGGCCTCCTTTTTAACTACTGATTCTCATTCCTACTTTGCTGTTTTTTTATGTGAGCTAAACCACTTCCCACTGTTATTTCCCTCGCTCCTTACTGTTTTTCCTATAACTTTTTACTGTTTGTATAACTTACTTTTCTGGTTTTTCGACTACGTTTTACTGTTTTTACAATAACTCTTTACTGTGCTTAACACATTTCCTTGTTGTTTTTCAACGACCCTTTGCTGTTGTTCCCACTACCATGTATTGTTGTTCGCACTACCCTGTACTGTAGTTCCCACTACCCATTACTGTAGTTCCCACTACCCTATACTGTAGTTCCCACTACCCTATACTGTAGTTCCCACTACCATATACTGTTGTTACCACTACCCTATACTGTTGTTCCCACTAACCCTTATTGTTGTTCCCACTACCCGGTACTGTTGTTCCCACTAACCATTACTGTTGTTCCCACTACCCGGTACTGTTGTTCCCACTACCCGGTACTGTTGTTCCCACTACCCTGTACGGTGGTTCCCACTACCCTGTACGGTGGTTCCCACTACCCTGTACTGTGGTTCCCACTACCCTGTACTGTGGTTCCCACTACCCTGTACTGTTGTTCCCAACTACCCTTTACTGTTATCTTATCATTCTGCACTGTTTCCGAATACATTATTCTGTTATTCTTAATTCTCATTACTGTTTCTTAGACTATACTCATAAGTTTCTCAATAAAAACGAGTTGTGTACCCAAAAATGTTATGATTTAAAATGAAACATAAATTGAAAGCTGGATATTTATTCGAAACCATCGTCATCTTGCACGTCACTATTAAAAATACAGATTGAAATAAAACGAAACAAATTAAAATACAAATTGTTACCATTCATTTGACCAATCGTATTTAGAAATTTTATTGACAAGGGCCGAAACCTTTTGATTAATTGGCGCAATTCGTCGACCTCTTGTCGACTCTTTTGGATTAATTTTTGCTCCAAACCTAATATAACATTAAAAAAAATACATCAGTGAAATGAAATGAAATGAAAGTGAGGGGGAAATACATCTGAAATAATTCTAGTGTACACCGGGATTCCTGAGGGTACTCAATATTGGCCATACAGGGTGTTACGGATAAGAGAACCGAAACTTTCTATATGCATTCTATGGGTCTCTATGAGTAAAAAATATCTAATAAACATGGGTCCTAAAGTGCTTTGTTTCAGAGATATGGGCTCCCAAAAAACTACCAGACACAGCCTTAAATCTGGCCACCAATATTCTTCCTTGAACCAAATTGTTTTCATTAAACTATCAATTGTTTTTTATCCGTAAGGCGAGAAACTTTAAAACAAGTGGCAAAAGTTCATTAATGTAATTTTAGAAGTTAAAATGAGTTTGAAGACAAATAACAGCCATTTTAATTTATTGGTAATATTTTAATAATTTAATTTAAACATACAAATTTCTGGTATTTCTCTTAGCCGTCTATCTACAGACTCAAACGCCAGTCGATCTGACACTAGTCTTTTAGGAATCTACTGCTGGTTAAACCTTTGAGCTTCTAACCCATTTTTCTTGAGCCCGTCCGTGCAATAAGCGTTCCTGGACCAATATGCCATATTAGCTACAATATTTGACAATTTTAAAACCATTCCTTTAGAATTTTTATGTTATTTGTATCTTTAGATTAAATAATTAAAATCGTATCAATAAATTAAAATGACCTGTATTGGTCTTCAAACTCATTTTACTTCTAAAAGGACATTAATGAACTTTTGCCACTTGTTATTAAAGTTTCTCGCCTCACGGATAAAAATCAATTGAGAGTTGAATGAAAGCAATATGGTTCAAGGAAGAATATTTTTTGCCAGATTTAAGGCTGTGTCCGGGTTTTGTGGCAGTTTTTTGGGAGCCCATATCTCTGAAACGAAGCACTTTAGGACCAATGTTTATTTGACATTTTTTACTCATAGAGACCCATAGAATGCATATAGAAAGTTTCGGTACTCTTATCCGTAACACCCTGTATAGTAAAGCCCAAGAACCGCGCCAACAGCTTCTTTAAGGTCACCATACCTGACAAATGATTTTCCATCTCTAAGTTCACCTATAAACAAGCATGATTATGAAAAGAAAACACGTAAACGATTTCACTTTTCTTTAGGGCATTGCAGAAGTTTTCTGGGGGCCGGGGCAAAAGTTACTTGTGGGCCTCTCGATATGCACACCCCTCCCATTTGACCTTTCTTGGTCTAGAGCTACTGGCCCTTCTGTCTCTCGTGGGCTCTTTTAGCCGGCTCCCGGAGAGTTCCCCCCCCCCCCTGCACGGCCTTGTTTATCTTACCAGCTACTGCAAGACATGGATGTGGTGGAAATATCTGAATGATTTCTTCAGTAGCTGTCCCTGGCTGTAATTGATAAAACATAACAAAACGGGGATGTTAAAAAGAGCCAAAGGAGTTGGCTAACTTATCATACAAATTCGAACTCCATTATCACTGCACCGCCCGACTGTCTTTTCAGAAACAGAGAGCATTAGCTCTGTCAGAATGACTCTCTTTCATAATACGACCAGCGCGCAACGCCGAACGCACAAGTTATCGAAGTTGGTCGTATGCCGTTACGGAATTGGTACGGCGGCGGCGGCGGCAGACAACGTGAGATGAAAAGAGACAAACAGTGCTATCATAAATAATGTTATGTGGTCTACCTCGAGTTTAGCATTCATTAAACCTTTGGCATATAGGAGAGTACAGGGAGTGTCACATTTTTGGTAGTTATGTAACTTTTGATATTAATACTCATATTGATAAAGCTAGAACTAGCTTAAACATTGGTTTTAGCACTAATGAACGCTAACGAGTTACAAGATTTTAGCTCAAAATCAGCTCGAACCCAGGTACAGGATTTCTTTGCGAATGCCATAAAATACTACAACGCCACTGATTGGACTACAGGACTCTTAGGCAGCTAAGACCGCTACTGTTAATTTAAATATTTAGTGTTATGTAGCTTAGCTCTAGCTAACGACTAGAATTGCGTTTATTCCCATTCGACCGAAATCCCATTCGACCGAAAGAATTTTAAAATGTAGCCCAATTGGCGGGGTGATTTGGTATTTTATTTATAAGGTATGTACTATCGAAGATCCATGTTTAGGTTAGGTTAGGTTAGGTTAGGTTAGAGTTGGTTAAGTTTACTATTTCAGTTACTTTTCTTGACTAGGTGAAGATAAAAATATAATTCATGCTCATTCCATTTTATTTTCAAATAAATGCATAGTACAAAGATATCAAAATGGCTATCCGCTCCATTGCAAACGACTTCAGTAACTAAATTGAAAACATAGCAAAAGCCAATTTATATAGCAGCGTTCGGTCGAATGGGACACATAAAAGCGTTCGGTCGAATGGGACACATAAAACCGCACGTTTCGGCGGAATTCGGTCGAATGGGACACCTCAAAAAGCGCCTTCGGTCGAATGGGATTTCGGTCGAATGGGACTAAAGCCTAGAATTGAGCACGCCTATCAATTCACAAGGAATTGTTAGTACACTCGAGCCCATCAACAGGTAAAGTTATCACCATTCAACTGTAGTATAAAGGTGTATTTAAAGAAAGCAACGCCACTGTTTTGAATTATTTGAATAGAGCGGATCTATAGGTACCCGAAACCATCATCGAAAATATAACGTTCTTCTGGTCAATTTCGCGGGGTCCCTTACGCAGTTCCCTGAACTCACAGGTAGGGTAGTTTTTACGCTAGTCGCATGGACTAATTAAAGTAGATAGGAAGTATACTTTAATTAGTACTTACTAATTAATACTTATTAATTTCGTTTTTTATTTTAACACCTATTGTTGAACCTCGCGTTGTAAATGGAAGTATGCTCTAACCATCAGCTTGTTTTGTTACCTCCCTTTAAGTATGTACAGGACCGTAGCTTGGCAGGGGCTGTAAAAATATACTTTTTCGATAAGCGATTTAAGCACGTATCACTTATATTGCGGGCTCCAAATTTTCAGTCTCCCGGGGCGCAGTTTTTAAATTTATACATTTAATAATTTTTTGCCAGGTGTTCGGTATTATATTATACACAATATTAAATAAGATATAAACTAAATTGTGTTTTAAAAAATACACGTTTTTATGGTGTTTTTGTTGAAACTTTAAATAAATCTTATTAAAATAGGGAATTGGCAACATGACGTAGGTGCTTTTTCATTGAAAAAATATACCAGCATGGCGGACATAGCCAAAGAAATGGCGTGACGTCATGCTGCCTAGTCCTTATTGGGCTTAAACCTAAATCAGTGAGAAAAAACTCACCGAATTAAGTGACTCTAGGCCTAATATAAGTATATTTATACATAGCTGAGACTTTAATAAATTATTATTTCTTGCCTGTTGCTCTTAAGTTAGTTTGCTTAACATCTATCCCTAGTTATTATCAGTATATCCTTAATATAAATAGCCTTATTTTATTTATGAAAGAAAAACAATTGAAATACATTTACCAAAATATACCAGTGAATAAAGGCGTGTGTATCCTCTCCGCACGTGGTACTACAATCAGTGATGCCAGGTCGCGAAAATGGAAATTAATTTTCGAACCTTTAAATTTCCCTTTTTGAACTAAAGTTTCCCTAGTTTTCAAAACACTAAGATCAATGATATTTGCGTAAGACAATTACTTGGGACGTTGGAAAAGAAAAATAACAAATGTCCTAAAGAAAATAATACTTTTATTTTCATATCGCAATGAATAAAAACGAAGAACAATTTTACCAGTAAAAATATTACAGTTTAAAAATACATTAATTTTTCATTGCACATGAGCGTTGACGGACAAATATATACAAATATATTTTCAATTTTAACAAAAATCAGTTAATCTTTCATAATACGTCAATTTAAAGAAGGTGTGCCATTTTTCATGTAACCTTTGAATATAATAATTTCCCCCTCGAATTCCCTAGATTTCGCTAGTTCTTGATCAGATTTCTCTTTTCCCGTTTTACCGTTTATAAGGGTCAAATTTTCCCTAGATGAGGGAAAATTTCCCTCAATCTGGCATCACTGACTACAATGCCGGTTTTTTACTATTTTCGACGCGCCGCAAGAAGTTTCTCTATCGGCTTTTTTGTCACGAGAAGCAAATATCTAAATGGATTTGATATAGGCTTATTTTGAAATAAAAGCGCGTCAAAAAAGCAAAAGCCTGAAATTTATCGTAATTGAAAACGGGGCTTAAGACTCCAGGACCCTAGTAACCTAAACCTCGGTCACAGTTACACCTCAAAATCGCTACACACTGGTTTACCACTCGTTCACACATTCCAGAAACCACTGTTAAGCGATTCGAAGCGCTTTCGAGGTCTATACGTATGGACGTGGCTCTAGTTACTTGAAATCCCGACAGCAGCCGGGACGCGATGCCGGATTTTTTCCGCTACGTTTAATTATAAAACGTAGTCTATTAAACTTTACCAAGCTTCGGAATCTGAGGTTTAATCACGTTCATATGTTCAACTCTAACGCGCTTCGAATCGCTTTGAAGCAGTTTCTGGCCAATGTGAACGCGCTGTAGTGACAACGCGCTTTAAAGCGGTTTCGAGGTGTAAGCGTGACCGAGGGTTATAATTATAATTTTAGTATAAAAAATTTATACCAAACATTAATTATCACATTTGTTAACTGTTATATTTATGTAGTCAAATACACCTAATATACCAGGTATATTAGGTGAATTTGAGTACACAATAATAAGAGTAAACAAATGTGATAATTAATGTTTGATATAAATATTTTATACTAAAATTATAATTATTATTTTAATTATTCGTATTTTAATTGGGAATATTTTGAATTGTTGAATATATTTAAAAAATAGCTGTTGGGGTGTAATATAATTTTAGGTAACGCCGATAAACGCCGCCGCCGCCACTTGAAAAACACTAGCGCCCCGCCGACTAGTCCAAATCTCGGTAACGCCGCCGCCACCGCTCCAAAATCCGTCGGCGTCGGACTCTACTACAATGGAAAACCGGGGTTTTCGTTAGTTTATGATATATACAAAAGTGTATCACTTCTTATTCTTCACATTCAAAACGTTTACTGAGAGCTAGTGGAAAAAGAGCTTGGTTTCCGATAGTGCGCCTCATAAAGTATTTGTCTTTACGCGCTTAAATCGTGATGACGTCAATATTTGAATGGCTTATAGTAAAATATTTCCTTAAGAGACCAACTTATTAAAGAATAATATAGACTTTCGTTAAAACTATCTAGTTTCCGGTCCGCTGTCTCGAGCAAAAAACCTACTAAACAGTGGTGGCGTAAGGTTCGCTCTTCCAAGGGGCTACAAACTATCGCGGAAAAAACATCACAAGCGTGCGTTTAGATTTGAAAACACGATCAGTGTATGTGTGAGGGGGAATATATTGTACCCCTGAACCCACCCTCTATTCCGCCGTCGATGCTACTAAAGGTCAAATTTCGAAAATAAGTATTTTTTTTAAATTACCGTACAAATGAGAATTGTAACCTACAGTGGCACCCGCTCACATTTATCAACGGGAGGGGGGTAAATGTTATAAATTTGTATGGTTGCTATGGTAAACTCGCCCGCTTCGCTCGCTCGGAAATATTTCCTTCAGGACATAGCTCATGAAAGGTGGAGGGACACTTTTCCGTTTGCCCTCTCCCTCCGGGCGCCCATGGTAACCTTTGAGAAAATATAAACCCCAAAACAATCTTCGATGGAATATACAATGAATTACCAGAAAATACTTAAGTATCCCGATTACACGCTCTTGGTATACATCCGATCTCTATTCGTCACAAAATTAATGGGGTCATTCCACGTTAAATCGAATCATGCAACCATGGTTCGGCCGATTCTAATGAAATTTCAAACATGTAAACTAGGAACAAAATCATCAACAAATCTGAATTGTTAGCAGATAAAATCAAGTGGTTGTGAAAATAGGGCTATTTCATGATATGCCACTTTTTAAAGGTGGTTGATAGTGGATTTTGGTACCCCAAACCAAGAATGTATTGATTTATATCTAGGGAGAATGTCTATGTCGAGACTTTTTTTAGCGTTTCTCTCAATCCACCCGTTGCCCCCCCCCCCCCCGTACGCTCCGCCGATTAAAATAAATCAAAAATTCCCGGTATTCCATTGGCTCGGTAATATTTACGTCACTCAACGTGATGGAATCAAACGCCGGTGACGTTTTGTCTAGCCCTCCGCATGCGACGGGGGAAAGGCGATCAACCTTACCTTCTTACCCCTCTTTAACGTTCCATTTCCTTCCACTTTTCACACTTTTAGCGAATGAATTGACATTTATATTTGACTAAAACTAATATCTATTTTGTTCATAAAACCAAACATTTCGGGTGGGGGCATGTGCCCTTTGCCCCACTCCCACTACACCACTGTTCTGTAACTTCTCTGGTAAATGAAACTTAAAACGTTTGCGATAGAACCATTCTAAGAAATAATCCTTATTTGCATCTTTTGACCAATTCTGTTAAACACTGCTGTTTATGTAATCATAACTTAATTTCCAACTTCAGCAACCTAAAGTACGGTATGGCGATGTTTTATCGGGAACGGTTATATTAATGTTTTTTTTTTAAAAGTAAGGGTGCTTTCGAATTTACATTTTTGTAATGCATAAACGATGTCAACGCAAAGTATATATTATATTTCACGCATGGTGATGTTGTATTCCGAAAACCTCAAATTACTGCGTTTAAAACAGTAGGATTTTTTTACCGTTTTAATAACATATTGTTTTCCAAAGAAAACGTGTAAATACTGTTTACCTAGCCATAACTTAATGTTTAAAAAACATCAATTAAAAATATTTCTTAATAACAGTAACAACTTGTAATTGATAAAGCACGGTGCTGTCATACGCAAAAAACAACTAGGTACGGTTTCATAAACCGCCCTGCCGCTGTGAAATTTACAGTTAGTTTCGAGAGTGTGTCACTAACATCCAATCTCAATTTAAAAAGTACCAATAGTTTACTTAAGAATAAATGATGATTAAATAGGAATAATTTTAAATGACATTTAATCATATCAAGTGGTATGTTTTAAAAATAATTTAGATGGCGCCAGTTTCGCCATTTAGAGAATATCTCTTGTTTTAACAGCGCTTCTTTTGCCGCGAAGAAAGCCGTTCTCCGCTTAAATCAAGTGATGGCTCCAAGGAATCCCTTTCTGTGCTTTTACTTTTTACATCATTTATACCGCAAAGCATCGCCCTCTATAATAACTCATTGGCTAAAGATGGGGTGGTGGAGTGGTAAGCGCAGCAATTAAGAGGAACTGGGTTCGATTCCAGCTTGTTGCAAAGTTATCCCCCACTGGTTAAAATGGTTTCCCCCGAGTTCTAAGGTTTCCCCTTAGAATAAAAACTTGAAAAGGTTAACGGTCATAGTAAGTGAAGGGAGCTGTTCGCGGGTTATGAAAGACAAGCCATCACCCACCTACGTGTGTAACCCAGCCACCTGTATAAAGGCCTAATAAGTTGCTAGATGACTTGGGCCTAAAGTTGTGCCTTGGGTATTAGCCTAGCTGATTATTATTTATTATAAAAGCCGCTGAGGGGAATATATTAATATAATTACCTGAAGAAAAGCTTCCGTGATTTCTCGGTTTGACAGACGAATAGACAATTATTCGTAAATCTTTAAAAATACTTAATCTACTACAATCTCTGTAACCTTTTCGTGTTCATTTTTTTGTACAATTTAATAATTATATTTATGATTATAAGTTATTATTGACATTTAACACTATCATGCTTAAGGCCTATTACTAAGGTTTAAACTCGAAAGACTAGTACTTTAATAGTAACGCCACGTGTCCCGTTTCAAACATATGGCAGTCATTTAGACACTGTTCGTAAACTTGGAAATCTCCACCTATCGAACCAAAAATAATAGATTGTAGGAGCCGGAAACGACATTGATCGTACAATTCAGTAATATATTCTTAAATGTTTGCCCATGATGCTGAAATTCTCAATTTTAAAGATCCCCATTTAGCTGGTCAAAATCAATATCTTAAAAGGTAATTGCTTAAGGGCTTCCGGGAAAGTTATAATTCTTTAGCCAAAACATTTCAAATTACCTTTTTTTTTTTATAAATTTAACTTATTGTACTTTCAACAAGTTGGCCAGCCAAAATATACCTCTCCTCGGAAGAATAGTCCCTAGTGGTATTAATTTCTCGAGTAAGCTCTTTAAGATATATCTCCGCAATTTAAAGTTATTTGTTAAAAATGTTATCCCAGTTCTATCCCGCCCGGTATAAAATTTTAATTATAATTAAAATGAGACGAAACGACCAATTTTAATTTATTCAGAATATCATAAGTTAGTTGTTACAACAGTGAGTTAGACGTACTATAACACTGCACAATTGAATTTAACCCTTTTTTACAGTACAAGCTTATAAGTTGAATACATGTATAATACGAAGCAAATTTTAATGAAAGAAATATCTACAGAGGGTATTATAACGACCGTTCGCTTTTTGGTTTATAATTTTTAACGGAATCGGGCGGATTTTAATTCAACGATAGAGATAAGTGAGTGTGTATGCCGATAAGGGGGCACCTGCGGGCGGGGGAAACGGGGGTTAAACGGGCCCCTGTGGGGGTAAGCATTCCCCCCCATTCCCCCCATTTTGCGTACATTTTCGGTGGGTCAAAAGGTTAGGTCAATAGGTTAGATGATTTACGATGTTACCCTGGGTCAATAGGTTATCTGCCCCTATGGTGCTGTGGACACGATGCAAACAGCCGTTAAATAGGGGGAAATAGGGGTGAAACATGCCCCTGTAGGGGCCCCATTTGCGGCCATATTCGGCGGGGTCAAAAGGTTAGGTCAATAGGTTAGATGATTTACGATGTTACATTGAAAATACGTCTTTGGAAATGTATTTTATTTATATCATGGTAATTACGTCGATCTTCGTAGGGTATATACCAAAGTTCACTCAAAGGGTTGAAACGAACCAAGGTTGGTAAAATACTGCGTATAATAAGGTTAGCTCTTTCGACGGGGTCTGTAGAGAAGCGCTTCAGCGGGTACGTTGGGGGGCTCGGCAACTTCCGGCCCCCCTTCAGTGACGTCACTGGTTGACAGGAAACCAGAAACAAGCCGTGGGAGGGTAGTAGAGCGCGAAGAGAGAGAGAGGCTAGGGAAATCAGTCGAATTCCTAAAAAAGGAAACCAGAAAAAATGCGGTATAGAAGATAAATACGTGCGGTCGATTTCGCTTCAATTTTACACTTGTTTTTGGCACTTCATATAAATTTCTGTAAGTATTATATTCTCTAAATTATTAAAACTTCCAGTATTAGCTGACATTAAACCCATAACTTTTAGAAGCTTATTTAATAAGTTCGATTCCATAAGCCTTAGCATAAGGCCTAGGCCTAATATTATTATACATAAATAGTGAAATTGTAAAAGTGATAGTTTTAAGGTAAAGTTGGAAAGAAAATTAAGATTTAAATTTTTAGATAATGCCTGGCGTCAGATGTTGTGTCTATGGATGTGAAAACAAATTCCACTCCACTAGAAATGAATCTATATCTTATCACCGTTTTCCATCAGATAAGAATTTGAGATTAGTATGGGTATCAAAATGTAATTCAACCGCAGTGAAGATAAATCCAAAATATGATCGCATTTGTTCAAATCATTTTGCATCTGACGATTTTGAAAGAGATTTTAAATCTGAAATTATTAGTACAAAACCAAAAAGAAGTTTGAAACCCAATTGTGTTCCTTCTGTAAACTTGTCATTTAAAGATTTACCCTGCCAACCAACATTAGCTGTAGCAAGACCCTCTCGAGATCGTACCTGTAAAAATATTAAAGAGAAAGACTTAGTTCAGGATGAATCATCGCACACCAAAGAAACGCCAAATGACGAAAGCTCCGCAATAGAAAACTGTGATAGAGAAACTTCGAATGACAATACCTCGGTTGTAAGTGATATGGAATTAACCGAATTATCAATTAGCGAAGAATTTCCAAAGTATTCTTTGTCAGAATTGCAACCAATTAACGGCCCTAGTCAATTAACCACACCTACAGAAAAAAGCTTTGATGATTTTTGCGACAAAGATATTTCCAAACCGATTTTCGTTGAGAATGCCATATCACCGGATTCTGAAGCCAATGGAATTTATAATAACATTTCTAAACCTATCTGTGATAAAGTGAAATTAGTTCTCAATAACTCATTGTTGATATGTGATAAGACTGAATATAGTTTAATAATTAGAGATGAATTGTCAAAGTATAACTCACTCGTTGATGACCCAATGCCTTTCACTCAATTTGACGGATTACAGAGTACCCCACTTCCTAAAACGAAACTTGTCTCCCATAGTTCTAGAAAAAATTCACGAAATAGCAGCCCACCTGGTAATAATACATTTCTAGTCTTTGGTTCGCAGGATTCTGTTAATTTGAAAGATTCTGGTTTGATTCCTTCTCCAGTAGTCTCAGGTTCAAACAGTCTTTCTCTAGTTGAAAATAATAGTGACTATTCTCAGACTAATACTATGTTAGTTGATTCTGGAATTGTCCAAAGTTGCAAATCTTCCAAAATTAGCAAGAGTGATAAAAATAGCCATGCAACGCCAAAAAAGGAATGCAGTTGTAACATTAAAGAAGTATTACAAAAATGTGAGAAACTAAGATTGAAGTTAAAAAAATCTGAAAATAGGATTAGTACTCTTAATAGTAATTTGTTTCTTAAGAACAAAAAGATCAAAAGTTTGAAATACGATCTATATGCAGAAAGAATAGTAAGCCGAAAAAATAGTAAAGATTATAAGAATATACTGAAAAGAAATAGAGAGTTAGAAAAATTGCATGACGAATACGATTGTATGTTAAAGAAGACTTTTACTAAAAGTCAAATCAAAATGTTGATGGGTAAAAAGAAAGTTATATGGTCAAATGAAGACATAGCGAATGCCTTTGCCCTTAGGTACTTGATTAAACGGGCTTATGTATATTTGAGATAAAAACGAAACATACCACTTCCCCATTTATCTTCTCTTAGACGATATGCCTCTAGACTTAATTTTACTCAGGGAATATTGCTTGACGTATTGACACTTATGAAAGCCAATGCCCAAAATATGAGACAAATTGATAAACTAGTCGTGTTAACGTTCGATGAGGTTAAAATAAAATCTACTCTGGAGTATGACGTAAAAAGAGATCAGGTAATAGGCCCACATAGTCAGTTACAAGTCATAATGGCAAGAGGTCTTTTTACTAATTGGAAGCAGCCGATTTATCTCGAATTTGACCAAAAAATTACGAAATCAATTCTGTCATCCGCGATTTTAGAGTAACATAATTCTGGTTTTACCGTTGTGGCTTGTGTGAACGATATGGGTGGCGGTAATCAAGGCCTTTGGAGAGAATTGGGTGTTAGCATTCAGAGAACTTGGTTTAATAACCCAGCAAACCCTAATGACCAAATATGTTGCTTTGCCGATAGTCCCCACCTTCTAAAACTTATCAGAAATTGGTTTCTAGATACTGGTTTCATTCTCGATGAAAATATAATTAGCAAGGAACCAGTTTTGGATTTTTTTAAAAAAGATAGTGGAGAATTAAAAAGTTGCCACAAGCTCACAAAATTGCACTTTGATTGTGCTAACACTCAGAGGCAAAATGTACGGCTAGCCGCCGAGCTCATGTCCCACAGTGTAGCTACTGCTGTGAAAAGAAATGGCAAAGGGGACGAAACTGCAAATGTAACGGCTGAATTTATTGAAACAGTAAACCAGTGGTTTGACTTATTCAATAGTTACGTAAAAAATGGGGGAACCAAAAGTGGTTATGGTACAAATTTTGACGATCAAAATGAGATTTTAGATAAGATGACAGATCTCATGAAAAATATTAGGTGTTTAAAAAAACCAACCGCCAAAAAACCCAACCCAGAGCCATACCAATCGCTACAAATTTTTCAAAAGGGGGTAATAATAAATAACGAATCCTTGCGAAGTCTTTGGTATAACTTGAATAATAAGTACGGCATTAAGTACATTTTAACCCATAGACTTAACCAAGATTGCTTGGAAAACTTTTTCTCCCAATTACGAACTAGAGGAGGGCTAGATGACCACCCAACGCCTTTAAATTCTCTTTACAGAATAAGGATGATTATTTTGGGGAAAAATCCTGGCTTAGTACAAAATAACACAAATACAGTCTCTAAATCAAATGACGAGTTTTTTATTACCAATATGTTCACACAATCCGAAGTGACCCCGGACGATATTGAAATATCAGAATTTATTGATGATGTTTTTAGTTTTCCCGAATCCAATGAACCCTTCGATACAAATGAACTTGGCACCCTCACCAAATCCCCTGTCAAAAATGTCCCAAAATTAATAGGCATATGATTTTATCGCCAAGTAGGAGAAATAACTATAATAACGAAATTAACAATTCAAAGGCTGTTGTCGATTTTGAGAATGTTCATATCGATAAAAACACCTTATCCACTCCTCAAAGTTACCAAACTAGCGGTAAAGAAAATGTTATAGAATTTACAGAACAAGAAGAGGGCGGAGTGGATTATCTTGCGGGCTGGGTGGCTAATAAATTTTACAATAAGTACCCAAATATTAGTTTAAAATGTAATAATAATGGTCAGTTTGACCATAACTATAATATTCCATCTTGGGTAGAACATCTTAGTTACGGAGGCATAACCGTATACCAAGTTTTGATTTTAAAAATGACGCGATTAAATTTGAATCCCATTTTAATGAATTTCACAAAAGAGGAGAAAAAGGAACTAATATAGTATTACTAAATAGTGAAAAAGGAGTTATCAATAACCTAACTAATGAACTTATGCCATTATTTTCTAAATATCCAAGAGAGATTGTTTTTTGTTATTTAAAAATGAGAACTCTAATTAGAATTAAATATTTATATTCAAAAACTATTACTGAGGCCCAAGACAGGAAAAAAGATAAGAAACTAAAAAAATGTAGTTAATTTTTAAAATAAGCTGCCTTTTTGTTCAGTTGACAGATTTAAATGAAACAAAATGTTCCTTTTTTAATGAATTTCAAAATGTGCCTTTTCTATATTAAAATGTTCCTATTTTTCTATTTTAATAAAAGTTTTATTTAAAAATATAGTTCTTTCTTCTGACCACGTCCGACCACAATAATTGAAATCCCAAAAATAATTCCCAACGTATTTATATTCTTTCACATTCTCCCAAGAATATGCAATTTCACCACATTTTTGCCAAGATTTTTTTTACCCATGACAGACAAACTACACGGTACTTATAAGACACCCTACTCTCCGTGTCTACGGGAAAACCGTCAACCAGCTACGTCACTCGCGCGGGAGAAAGAGAGCTAGCGAGTTTTCTCAAAAGGAACGCCGGGCAAAAACCCAAATGCGCTCCCCTTGGAAACGAACCATCTGAAATTAGCGTTTTTACGAGCATTTTCATTAAATGTTCTACCTCGAGGCGTTTGATGGTAAGAGTTACGATTACGTCGTCGCCGGGTCCCTCGGGGGTGGTTGTGGGTCCGCCAGAGATGTATTTTTCGGATGGCTGGATATCTTGGCCCTCCAAAGCGGCGGGTGACGGACAGTTGGGATAAAATTTGTCGTGTTCCGTTTGGGGTACGTCGCCGGTTTCGCAACTGCCTAACTGTCCGTGGCAGAGGTAGCATTCGACTATGCCGTCCGAGTCTACGGCGAAAAGTCCGGCGTGGGCCAAGTCCTCTTTGTTCACGTGTACGTTGTCCCATTGCTTGAACGTTTCTAGCCGACCGGTTACGGTGTTGAGATCCTCGTGACTAGCCATCCCGATTCTCTTTGAGCTACGGAATAATATTTCTGGGTCTAAACCCCAAAATGACGTAATCTATAAAAATGACGTAATTTAAAAATGACTCACTAAAGATGACGTAATCTACACCATGAAACGTAAAGATTACGTAGATGCGTTGTGGTTTTCATAAGCCAGCCGCTATGGGAAAGAGGAAGATGTCTCCGCTTAGGGTACCAAAGAAATGCTGGATATGCTCGGAAATATATCGGTCCGTGAGAGGTTTCAAACAACATTTAATGACTCATTTATCGTGTAATACAATGAAAGAAGATTCGGATCTGGCGTGTGATTGTGATGCGAGTGAATCGCTCCATTACACGGAGGCCGAGGAAATGTCAGATGATAAAATTATCGATTATCTTAACGAACTTATTGGGGCATGTAAAAAGCGCGGTGCCACAATGGAATCAACCGAGTCAACTACAGCTAACCTGCCAGCCGAATTAAAAATGCCGACTGAAAAGGAAATGGCTGCTTTGATTTATTTTCTAGAATATTGTAAAACTAATCAAAGTCATAATATTAAAACCACTGTAAAGAAAATGTGAATAAACGTTTTTATATTGAATACATTGTTATTTTTAAAGGTGACCGTATAAAGTAATTTTTACATGGGTAAATTGACACTTAATATTTTTAAAATTCTAAAAGACGTTTATAATATTTTTCCAACGTGGGCGAATGAATGGACACAATGAACTATTAATTACGTAATCTAAAAAATGACGCGCTGACATGATGTTATGCAAACAGCCGGTAGCTATAAACCCGAGTAATTGGCCTACTTACCTATAGGTCAATGGGTCCCTCGTTATTTCAAGATGAATTTTTATTTTAATACGTTAAAATAAATTTCGACTATACAAATATAGTTTTCGCATTTTAACTTTAAATATAGACTATTTTACCATTCTCGAGTATCTTGCATCTTGAAATTGTTACGCATACGTGGTTACCATTTAATTTTGGAATACATCACCAAGCTAAAAATATAAAAATTGATAAAAACTTAAATGGCTACGTCCTCATCCGAGAACAGCGGAGATGGATTTTACATTTTTGGTGGGAACAATCGTTTGTTATAACCATTTTAGCGCGAAGAATCCACACCTGATGGAAAAACGACACTTTTAGCTAGCGAGAGGGGACACCCGCTGTGTCTATTTTACGCGCGGGGGGCAAGGGCCATCTTCTATCTACCCTTTACCCCTTAGGGCCGATATTCCGTAAGACGGATAGATTTGCGCATCGTAAAAGTGTTTGAAAATAATGTTACTCGGGGAAAGTGTTTGTCGGTGAAAATAGTTATGATTAGATACACAAAAGGCTCGACCCATTGAACTATTTGGATTTATTTCATAACACCACTCGCACGTGGAGAAAAGTGTTTGACAGATGCCGTAGGGGGCCCATTACTCGGGTTTATAGCTACTGGCTGTTTGCATAACATCATGTCAGATGATTCCACCAGCCCTACCGAATAGGGACGATCCCGCCTCTCCCGTTACTCGCCTTATCGCGAACAATCCTAAAAACGCATTACTAATCGCGTTGATTTTACTTTTAATGGGACTTGTAGAATTTCTATCTCTTTGGTTTACCAATATGGCCGTCGCTATACACATAACACCGCAAAATTTGACTAATCGCGTGAGTCATTGAGTCAACCCATTACGTCATCCTGATTACGTCATCAAATTATTATCGCTATATAAGGGATTCATCCCCGTCATCCATCGGCAGTACACTACAAACCGTTTCTCGAGCATCATGTCTAAACGAAGCTGTGTAGATAACGTTCCTGGGCCCACTAAAATGTCTAAATTTGATCCGACTCAGCGGAAAGTTAACCCTCGGTATTAACTTTCATCCGAGCTTTTCGTTACTACTGTTTTACGTCTAAGCTCGATATATCTGTAGCTCTATGCAATAAAATCACACACCAGGTCTTTGAAATGTCTTCGCGCGCCTGGGACGATTTATACGAGCACTGGGAACAAATAAATGATCCCCAAAGGCTGCCCTTTCGATCACCGTTCCCGTTATCAGACGCGCTAGTGACCGCCGCCATGTCTGACCAAAAAGAATTAACCTTGCAAAGTACGATATCCGAAGCGTCGGTCGTAATCAAAGCGTCGGAAACTCGAGAATTGGACAGACTCAAATATTTCATTAATTCGCACATTCAACTCCTTAAAGTGAACCAAAACTCTTTGAATTAATGGGTTACGTTATAACCGATAATTATCGTAAAATTTACGAAATATTGTATAAAGAACCATGCGCACCCAACAATTTATTTCTATCGGATGAACATGAAAGGTATTATACCGTTGTCCGCTATGCGTCCAATTACGTAACAGCATTTAAAATTATTGACGATTATAAAGAAACAGTGGCCAACCAAAATATGTTTTGTGTATTTAACTTTTACAATTTGTTTACTATGGTATCTACCAACCATAAATATATTAAAAATAAATTGTTTTATCTTTAAGCGTTTTCATCCGCTTAATGTACTGTAACTTTGAAGGTATTAATAAAACCTTATAATTTGTATACCTTCTGCTCTTTTTTTCCAAAACACTTTTACCGATGACCGCCCGCTATTTTACGCTACCCTTAGGTGCCCGAAAGTGTTTGTCGGCGAAAACCAACCAACTCGAAAGACAGGGGGGCAGACATTCACTATGAGGGGTAGGCTGTTTGCATAACATCGTGTCAGTCCACACCGCCATAGCGACATCATCTAACCTATTGACCCAGGTTTTATGAGGTGGCATAACCTCGTAAATCAGCTAACATCGTAAATCAGCTAAACTTTTGACCCGCCGAAAATGTACGGAAAATGGGGCCCCTACAGGGGCCTGTTTCACCCCCGTTTCCCCTATTTAAAGGCTGTTTGCATAACATCGTTGTCCACACCGCCATATTGGGAGATAACCTATTGACCCAGGGTAAATCATCTAACCTATTGACCCCCGCCGAATATTGCCGCAAATGGGGCCCCTACAGGGGCCTGTTTCACCCTACTTAACGGCTGTTTGCATAACATCGTTGTCCACACATCCGTAGTGGCAGATAACCTATTGACCCAGGGTAACATCGTAAATCAGCTAACCTATTGACCTAACCTTTTGACCTGTCGAAAATGTACGCAAAATGGGGGGTAATGCTTACCCCCACAGGGGCCTGTTTCACCCCCGTTTCCCCCGCCCGCAGGGGGCCCCTATCGGTAGACACACTCCCTTATCTCTGTGGTCCGCGACTTCGACAACTGGGGTAATATCAATCCGAGGTTTCGTGGTCGTGGTCTAAAGGACATCGACATGGAAAACACCATACTTGCCTACTTCGTCGCCTATCCTCGAGCGAGCGTCAGGACTGCCAGCTTTGACTTAGGGTTGGATCGAAACTACGTTTGGAGAACACTCAAAAGACACCATTTTCATCCTTATCGAGCGACACTTCAGCAAGGACTGCATGACGGTGATAGACAGCGCCGACTCGACTTCTGCAATTGGTTTTGCCTCATGGCTGACGCACACCAGGATTTTCACGATCAACTTATGATGTCCGACGAATGTTCATTCGGAAGAGATGGGCCTTTCAACCGTCAAAACCAACATATGTGGGACTACGAGAATCCACACTGGGATTTCCTCACCGCCACCAAGTGCAGTTTCGCTTAAATGTGTGGGCTGGTCTGTTAGGTGACAGAATTATTGGCCCGTTCTTCCTGCCAAATCGTCTGAACGGTTAAAACTACTTGGAGTTCCTTCAAAATGAAATATCCAACGTGTTGGACGACATTCCTCTGGCCGAGTACAGACGCATCTGGTTCCAGCAAGTTGGGGCGCCACCCCACCAATATCGTGACGTGGTTGCATATCTAAACGACGAGTTTCCCGGAAGATGGATCGGAAGAACTGGTCCTGTTCGTAGGCCTGCAAGATCCCCTGATCTAACACCACTCGACTTTTTTCTTTGGAGATTCGTAAAGGACTACGTATACCAAACACCTGTGACGAGCGTTGAAGATTTACGACAAATAATCATCGAAGCATCCGCCGGGTGACTCCAGAAATGGTTCGGGGAGCATTTCGCAATATGCAACATCGTGCATATTTGTGCATTGCATCAGAAGGTGGCATTTTGTAGAAGTCATTAAAAAACATTTGTCACTTGGGCTAATTATTATTTGTTTATTTTTCGAAATCTTATAACTGAAATGCATGTTACCTACAATTCGTTAAAGGCTATTGCCTGCTAGTACAACTTTTTCAAATAATCAGCTAGGCTAATACCCAAGGCACCACCTAAGGCCTAAGTCGTCAAGCGACTTTTGAAGCCTTTAATTCAGGTGGCCGGGTTACAATGCGTAGGAGGGTGGTGGTAAGCCCTGCATGGCACGCGATCGAGCCAACAGCTCCCTACACTAACTATTACCGTTCTCTGTTTTTTCCCCCGACCTCCAAACTCTTTTGCAGATCTGATTATTAACTACATAGCTGAAAGCATAAGTTCCCTAAAATAAATGTTCATGTGTGTTGTGATTATGCACGATTGTTTACGTTAAAGCAAGAATGTATTTATTTATTCTCAGGGAGAATGAATATGTCGAGACGATCGACGGACACGTTGAGGCCCTAACCCCCTCATGCTAAGGGGGGGGGGGAGAAAAAGGAGGCGGTCTTTTTTTTGCGTCCTCGCAGCAGCGTTAATCGCGTCGGAAAACGTAATTTTTAAGAACCAATGAGATTGCAGTATTATTTGATTTTATTAAAGCGGAGGAGCATACCGGGGGGCACAACGGGTGGAATTAGAGACACGCTAAAAATAATCTCAACATATTCATTCTCCCTGAAAATAAATAAATACATTCTTGGTTAAAGGCTATTGCCTGCTAGTACAACTTGTTTTTCCCCCGACCTCCAAACTCAGTGAAAAATAGGTCTTTTTCAACCGAACCAAAATTATTTTTACACTTTCGACTATGCCCTACAAATTTTCTATTGAAACATTTTGCGTGACACCTACCGGTGAAAAAATAAATTTTCCAAAACGTCACAAAATCGTTCGATTTTTCTGAAATTTAGTAACCAAAGCCTTCCATACCTAACAAATAAACCCTGAAAATGTCAGAACCCTAGCATAAATACATTTTGAGAAAAATGGCCTGATCGAGCAAATTGAGACTACGCTTCGTTTACTAGACAGGCGTGTTCATAGGAAAAACCTGTTAACACCTCTGTAGCACTGTAAAAGCTGGGTTAATATTTGAACCCGCGGCGCCACTAGTAACACAGCTCAAGCTAGGGGAAAAATTGACCAGCGTCGAGATGGAGCCACAATCGGTATGCAAGTTGAGCCATAGAACACGCCTGTCTAGTAAGCGAAGCGTATATATAGTCTTTGGTACAGTGGCGGCGCCAGGAATTTTCGCGACGGTAGGCAAACCAAATAAATGGGCCCCCGACCCGGGATCTCCCTTTTTTCAACGAAATACTGCGTTGAACAGAGGTTCAGTGTTTTCAAGTTGCTTATAAATATAGTTGAAAATAGGCATTGTTAATCTGTGTTCACTCATGATTATGGTATTAGATGGAAAATTTTCATTTGGGTGGTTTTTTCAAATTTGAATTTAAAATTTTGATACCCTGCACCCTATACCATTTATTTAAAAGCTCAAGCAATTTATTTTTCAAATGTGAATAAACCCTCATTAAAAACAACTTTCCCCAAGTCTGAAACACTTTGTAGTTTAAAAATAAAGTGGTTAAATATTTTTGGGTTCAATAGTTGTATTTCTGGGTGAAACATTTGCATTTATTAAAGTTATCGTGTTGAACGGAGCTTTAGTGTTTTCAGAATTATATGTAAGGGAGGTTGCCTTTAAATATAGTTGAAAATAGGGATTGTTAATCTATGTTCACCTTTTGATTATGGTAGGAGATAGAAATTTTTAATTTAGGCAACTTTTTGAAATTTGATACTCTGCACCATATATTATCGGTTAAGTTAGAAGAGACCACCTATGGACTGTGAGAAGGATGATAAAATACGCGAAAAAGTAGATTAGTCCATAATTAAAAGGGATAATATATCTAAATCCTGAACAAATTTGAAGAAATTAAAAAAACTTACTAATAACTCGTACCGATAGGTCTTCGAGCAAATCTCGGATCAAATAGATCAATAGATTTCCCGCACGGTACTGATGAGTTCCAAATAGAACGAAACCGGTCTACCGTTGGAATTTCTGGCTATTTTATTTAGTTTTTATTTAGTTTTTATGTAGTTTATTACTCGGAGATCTAATTGATCCGAGATTTGCTCGAAGACCTATCGGTACGAGTTATTAGTAAGTTTTTTAATTTCTTAAAATTTGTTCAGGATTTAGATATATTATCCCTTTTAATTATGGACTAATCTACTTTTTCGCGTATTTTATCATCCTTCTCACAGTCCATAGGTGGTCTCTTCTAACTTAACTTATCGTATATACTATTCTCCACCACACTCCCCCCTTTTCGGCTTTCCGTTGCTATGCAACGCGTTTTGAAATTTTTAATGTTGAGGCTTAGTTTCTCTTTTCGATATAACAGTCATCAGCCAGATTTCCCGCACGGTACTGATGAGTTCCAAATAGAACGAAACCGGTCTACCGTTGGAATTTCTGGCTATTTTATTTAGTTTTTATTTAGTTTATTACTCGAAGATCTATTTTATCCGAGATTTGCTCGAAGACCTATCGGTACGAGTTATTAGTAAGTTTTTTAATTTGTTCAGGATTTAGATATATTATCCCTTTTAATTATGGACTAATCTACTTTTTCGCGTATTTTATCACCATATATTATCATTTATTTAAAACTCAAATTTGAAAAAGTGATCTAAATGGAAATTTTCCATATCTTACCATAATCAATGGGTGAACACAGACTTACAATGCTTATTTTCAAGTATATTTAAGGGCAACTTCCCTTACATTAAATTCTTAAAACACTGAAGCTCTGTTCAACATGATACCTTTAATAAATGCTAATTTTACCCAGAAATACACCTATTGAAGCCAAAAATATTAAGCCACTTAATTTTTAACTTACACAGTCTGTCAGACTTGGGGAAGGTTGTTTAGGGTGAGGGTCCAATCGTATTTGAAAATTGCTTGAGCTTTTAAATAAATGGTATAGGTTGAAGGGTACCAAAATATCAAACTCAAATTTAAAATAACTACCTAAATGAAAATTTCCCATCACCTACCATAATCAATAAGTGAACACAGACTGATAATGATTATTTTAACTATATTTAAAGGCAATTTCCATTACGTTTAATTCTGAAAACACTGAAGATTGTTCAACGCATAACCATTAATTTATGCAAAATTTTTCACAACAAAGCAGAATTATTGAATTAAAAAACAATTTCACCATTTTCATTTTAACATACACAGTGATTCAGACTTGGGGAAGGTTGTTTTTAGTGAGGGTTCAATCACATTTGAAAAAAAATTGCTTGAGCTTGTAAATAAGTGATATACGGTGCAGAGTATTAAAATCTCAACAAAGCTCAAGCTTTTTTTTCAATTGTAATTGAACCCGAGTGGTTAATCACTTTTGAAATCAGCTGTACATATCAGCAGTGAAATCTGAAATCAGGTGTACAAAATTTTTCAACAGTTAATAACCCCTCGATTGAATCCTCATTAAAAATGAAGTGGTAACATATTTTTGGTGAAAAATTTCCATTAATTAAAGTTGTGTTGGTCGTGCAGATTCATTGTTTCCAAAGTTAAATGAAAAGGAAGTTGTTATTAAATATAGTCAAAAATAGGCATTTTTAATCTGTGTTCACCCATTCATTATGGTAGGAGATAGAAAATTTTCATATCGACAACTTTTTGAAATTTGAATTTGAAATTTTGATACTCTGCACCATTATCATTTATTTAAAACTCAAATTTGAAAAAGTTGTCTAAATGGAAATTTCCCATTTTTTACCAAAATCGATGGGTGAAAACAGATTAACAATCGCTATTTTCAACTATATTTAATGGCAACTTCCCTAACGGAAATCGCTAATTCCATTGATAAAAACATCCAGTTTACAAATGAGAAAGAAATTGAAAATACGATACCATTTTTAGACATCCGTATAAAAAGAGAAAAAAACGAATTTAAATTATCAATCTACCAAAAACCTACACATTCTGAAAATTATTTAAATTATAAATCAAGCCACCCGAATAAAACTAAAATTGGTATATTAAAAAGCTTAAAACACAAAATAGAAAAGATTTCTGACAACCCTGAAAACGATAAAAAAATTCAACGTAAACAATTAATAAAATGTAATTACCCTGTTAGTTTAATAGATGATATTTTTAATAATCACGTGATACAATACCCTAAACCAAAAGAAAAATTTGAAAATTTAATTGTGCTTCCGTATAAAAAAGGTATAACCGAGAAAACCAATAGACAGCTAAAAAATTTTAATATTAATTTAATAAGTAAAAAATCTGAAACTTTGGCTTCAATTTTAATGAAAAATAGACCTAAAATTGATAAAGATAATGAAACTGGCATTGTTTATAAAATAACTTGCGAATGTAACCAATCATATGTAGGTCAGACTAAAAGAAAATTTAAAGTGCGGAAAGAAGAACACAAAAAATGTATAAAATTTGGTGAAAAACACAACGGGATTGCAAGTCATGTATGGAACACTAAGGGACATACAATAGACTTTGACAACGGGGAAATAATCACACATGAAGAACATTATTTTAAAAGAGATTTTAAAGAGGCGGTAGCCATAAAAAATGTAGGTAAACTTAACTTAGATAAAGGAAAAATATGTATACAAAACTGGGGGAATTTAAAGATAAACAATAATTATATAAAAAATAACAAATATTAAAAATAACAAAGATAAACAAGTTAGAGAATCATAATTTGATATGTTAAAAATATAACCACTCTAGCCGTATAATCGTCTGAGTGATGACGCTTGACAAGGGGTCTCGTACCCGAAAGCTCGCAATGTAAATAAAAGAAAATATGTTTTTATAAAACAATTATTCTTAATTTATTTTAAACACGCCATGAAGTATCCGTCGTCGTATATACTTTTCCAATTAATCAGTATTCTAACCATGGCCAAATTAAACATCTACGATTATATCCAGGACAGCCGCGACGTGTCCCTCTTTTACAGTTACAAGAAGTGCGGAATAAATTTAACAAAATCAAAAAATCATCTTACGTTCCTCTATCAGTGTAAAAACAACGAAATTGTGCCGAAAACCTTCAAAGTGAAACCAAAACTAATATCCACGAAAATCAAGAAGTGCCAAGAACGCCTGGAAAATAGAATTCGGGAACAAGGAATAAAAGACACACGTGATAGAAAAAGACGTTTAAGTAGTGAGTTTAAAACATTAGAAGACCAATTGTATACATATATAGATTTCCAAACCGCAAATTTACTTATAGATAATGTAGAACAAGCTATTAAAACATTAGATAGTTCATTAAATGAGACCTACAAAAAGAAACTAGAGTCCTTAGTAAACAATACCGTTAATCATATATTAAAAAACAGTCATAAGTGTAACTACGACTCAGTAGTAAACATTTCGAGTAGACCACTATCAGAAAATGAATTAAATTAATTATCAAAAGGTCTAAATTTTTCACCAGTTCAGAAAAAAAGTGATCTAATTGATATATGTGCTGAAACTGAAATACAATTCAAACGTCTAAATCTCACAGATGAAATAAAACAAGACATTAGAAATATGGTTAAGAACAGTTATAGTAAAACACCACGAATCGAAAATTTAACCAAACCAGAACAACATGCATTAAAAATGTTAAAAAAAGATAAAAATAAAAAACTGGTAAAAGCCGATAAAGGCGGTAAAATTGTAATAATGGATAAGAAAGATTATATCAGTAAGATCGAAAATATGCTAGAATCCCCTGAATATGAAAAAATTAAAGGCGACTTGACTGATTCGATCGATAGGAAAATTAAACAAATCGTGAATAAGGCGGTCAATAATGGTGAAATTGAGAAAACGAAAAGATTTTTTTATTTCACTGACTGTTTAAAAATTCCGTTTGTTTACGGCTTAATAAAACTACATAAACAGAACCATCCTTTAAGATTAATTGTATCGTCGATAAATAATGCGACTTACAAAACCGCAAAAATGATAGCTAAAATAATTAAACCCCTTATAGGCAATAACGGTCATAATTTAAAAAATTCATATGAATTGGTTTCTAGACTAAAGGAATACCCTGTAAGCGAAAATATGGAATTATGTAGTTTAGATGTTGTAAGCCTGTACACAAAAGTACCTATCGATAAATGTAATTACCCTGTTAGTTTAATAGATGATATTTTTAATAATCACGTGATACAATACCCTAAACCAAAAGAAAAATTTGAAAATTTAATTGTGCTTCCGTATAAAAAAGGTATAACCGAGAAAACCAATAGACAGCTAAAAAAATTTAATATTAATTTAATAAGTAAAAAATCTGAAACTTTGGCTTCAATTTTAATGAAAAATAGACCTAAAATTGATAAAGATAATGAAACTGGCATTGTTTATAAAATAACTTGCGAATGTAACCAATCATATGTAGGTCAGACTAAAAGAAAATTTAAAGTGCGGAAAGAAGAACACAAAAAATGTATAAAATTTGGTGAAAAACACAACGGGATTGCAAGTCATGTATGGAACACTAAGGGACATACAATAGACTTTGACAACGGGGAAATAATCACACATGAAGAACATTATTTTAAAAGAGATTTTAAAGAGGCGGTAGCCATAAAAAATGTAGGTAAACTTAACTTAGATAAAGGAAAAATATGTATACAAAACTGGGGGAATTTAAAGATAAACAATAATTATATAAAAAATAACAAATATTAAAAATAACAAAGATAAACAAGTTAGAGAATCATAATTTGATATGTTAAAAATATAACCACTCTAGCCGTATAATCGTCTGAGTGATGACGCTTGACAAGGGGTCTCGTACCCGAAAGCTCGCAATGTAAATAAAAGAAAATATGTTTTTATAAAACAATTATTCTTAATTTATTTTAAACACGCCATGAAGTATCCGTCGTCGTATATACTTTTCCAATTAATCAGTATTCTAACCATGGCCAAATTAAACATCTACGATTATAACTTCCCTTACTTTGAATTCTGAAAACACTGAAGCAACGTTCAACACGATATCTTAATAAATGCAAATTTTTTACCTAGAAGTACAACTATTGAAGCCAAAAATATTTAGCCACTTCATTTATACCCTTCACAGCCTGTCAGACTTGGGGAAGGTTGTTTTAAGTAATGGTTTAAATAGAATGGGGGAAAATAGCTTGAGCTTTCAGATAAGTGATATAGGTACTTTGCTACCAAATTCAAATTTTTAAAAGTTGTCTACATAAATATTTTTACTTTTCCAGCAGAATCAATAAGTGAACACAGACTGATGATGATTATTTTTAACTATATTTAAAGGCATTTTCCATTACGTTTAATCCTGAAAACACTCATTAACGTTAATTTATGCAAATTTTACACACCAAAGCAGAATTATTGAACTAAAAAACAATTTCACCATTTTCATTTTAACATACACAGTGATTCAGACTTGGGGAAGGTTGTTTTTAGTGACTGTTCAATCACATTTGAAAAAAAATTGCTTGAGCTTGTAAATAAGTGATATACGGTGCAGAGTATTAAAATCTCAACAAAGCTCAAGCTTTTTTTCAATTGTAATTGAACCCTAATTAAAAACAACCTTACCCAAGTCTGACTTGCTGTTTAGGTTAAAAAATAAAGCGGTAACATATATTTGGTGAAAAATTTACAATAATTAAAGTTTTGTATTGAACGCAGATTCAGTGTTTCCAGAATTAAATGCAAGGGAAGTTAACTTTAAATAAAGTTGAAAATAGGCATTGTTATTCTGTGTTCATCCATTGTTTATGGTAGGAGATGGAAAATTTTCATTAAAGCTTTCTTCTATGTGATAACCTTAATATATTCAAATTTTAACCCAGAACCGCAATTATTGAACCTAAAACATATTTAACCACTTTTTTTAACCAACGCAACTATAAGCTGCAGTGTTTATAGCCTGCAATTTAAGGGAAGTTGCCTTTAAATATAGTTCTTTAATAGTCTGTGATCACTTATTGTGTAAGGCACCATTTAAAAAAAAATAATTAGAATTTTTTATTTTAGTAGTTATTTAAATCTTTTCTCTATTTTTTGCAAGTGCATTTAATCATAACTTTTGGAAGACAAAAAAACGCCTTAAACCCTATAGTGCTTAAGGTTCATTTATTAAAATTATTTTATTGTATGGCTGCAGTACACTCAAAGAAAACATTGAAGAGTGTCAATTATAAAACATATTTTTGCAGTATTTATGAAAATCAAGATTGAAGAACATTAAACTGGTAGAATTTGTGTAATGTTATAGGAACTATTAAATTTTAAATAGTCAGAAAAGTTACATTTTGTTGAAATTTAAAAAAAGTAAATGTAATTGATGTTAACGAATGTGGGCAGCATTGTAATTTAACCACTGTAAAAATTGTGAATCTATTTTTAGTAAATTTTCTTAACTTAAGTTGTTTTAATTGTATAGGTGTACCACGTCTTTGAAATAAATTAGTTCATTCAATAATTTACTTTTATATATTTAAATCGAAAATTCCTATTCACATAAAAAATTTGTTTATGTAATTATGTACATACTTACCATGTAATAACTGATATTTAAATTTATTTTGATTATGCCTATAACAACAGCGTAATTCCTTGTCACAACAGGATATTACATTGAAGGTTTTTAAAATACTGTTAATTGCACTTTATACTTCCAAATGTATATTATATATACTGTAGCAAACTGTTTTTACTTGCTAAGTTTGCATGTATTTTCCAGGTAAATTACTGTAAATTTAACAGTAATTGTTAAGTGATCAAGGATTGAGCTGCATGCCTTCGTTAAGTGTTCCCTTTGTGTTCATTTACTGTACTGGTGCTTTTTTCGGTTGGCGTTCCGCAGATGTCCGATGTTCTGTAAGCATTACAGATGCTCCAATTTGGTTTCACTATTGTTCTCTAGGTGTTCCGAAAAGAACACTTGTGGAAACGGATGAAGATCGTCTAACGTACACCTAGAGTGCACTTTATTACATCTGATAAACGCTAAGAGTACATCTGCCCAAGCGTTCTACAGATGTCAGATGCTCCAATTTGGTTTAACTTTTTGGCGTTCTACAGGCGTTCTTTAAACGTCTTTTAGGTGTTCAAAAGATTTGCAGTATAGTTTAACAAAAAGGGAATATATAGTTTAAAGTTTTTTTACGCTAAATATTTATTTTACATTGTTCGCTCGCCCTTCTTCGCTTCAACTTCAAAAGGCTAACTGAAACCAAAACTTTCGTTCGGCGTAGCAGGTTTCTGTCCCTGCGCTTCTGCAGTACAGACTTTGGGACACCCCCAATTCCTCAGTTAGTCACGGCCTAATTGCGACCAGAAACGTCCGCTAGAAGCCTTGAAATGGAGGTCAAAAAATGGACTTGGGCTCTTTCCATTCCTCGCGCCTACGCGTTACATGAGAAGAAAACATAATAATTATAGGGATACAGAAAATATAAACCAAGGTTACAAAAAATAAAACTTATACAAATTTAAACGAATCCAAAACAATTTCTATCACTTATACTTAAACAAAAGGACCTAAATTAAGATTTTACTAGGTTGCCATTTTAACTCCTTCAGCGTTTAGTTTGCAAGTTCTCTCCCCGCTTTTACACTCTAAAAAAGGTTGGGTTAAAACATTTGGGAAACACATATTTTGACCCATTTTGAGTCAATTTTGGTTATTATGGATATTTTGGGTTAGACCGTTTTACCGTATGCAATTGGGTTATTTGGAAATTTACCACTTCAACCATACTTGGGTTATTTCATACCAAAAACAAAGTATAAAAATTTAATTTCGTCAGCTGTGGTTTCTACCTTTGTCAATTTTTTCATTCGACATAAATCTCGCCAAATTTTTATCACTAGTCACTACCAACAGTACTGGCCGTCCGGCTTACAAGCTAATACAATAAAAGGAGGAAAGTTCATGTAATGTTAATTTTATTTTTATCTAATAGGAGTATAGTTGAACTTCATTGGATTAAATTAATAAGCTATAGCTTTTGTTCTTTGTAACAAATGTTTAAAATGAAGAATAGAAAATTTGAAACTAAGCCTTTGATGGTTAACAACAGCACTAGGCTATTGACCCAATTAATTTAGCAAATACGATAAACTAATTAATTGGGTCAAATTAATAGCACAACCCTTTATTTTGCGCTATTTTTTTACCAAAGCCCATAATTTTGGGTTATTTATTTTTACCCAACCATTTGGGCAGTTGTTAATTTACCGAATTTGGGTTGTTTTCATTTATCCCAAATTTATTGGTAGGTGTAATACTGACCCAAAATTTGGGTAGAATTTGACCCAACCACTTTTAGCGTGTATAAGGGTTTCCCCCCGAGTTCTTCGGTTTCCTTTTCCATAAAAACTTGTAGAGGTTAGCGGTTATAGTAAGTGTAGAGAGCTGTTGGCTCGCGTGGCATGAAGGGCTATACACCACTCTCCTACACTGCAAATAAAGAGTTCACCAGTAGATCACTATCGCACACATTCCAAGCGCAAAAGGTTCTCTTTTCGAGTTTTGTTAGTGAGCTATTGTGACCTGTCTGCGTTATCTTTATTTCTGTGTATGTACCTTAATAGCTCTATAAGAGTTGTATCGAGTTGTTGGCTCGCGTGGTATGAATGGATTGACACCAAACCTTCCTACGCATTTTAACTATGCTTTATGACTTGCAGGTGGTGCCTTACAGGTATTAGCCTAGCTGATTATTATTTAAGGTCGCTATCAACTTGTTTAAAGTAGTTTTATAAATTTTTTATATATTTTCCGTTAACATTTCTAAAACGCATCTCGGCATTCCTACAAAATATTATGAAGAAGCTTTGCGCTTCCTAATCTTCTTTAAAAGCACTCAACTTCCCCAGTAGCAATCCGATTTTCGGTCGGGTAAGAGTCCAAGTCGGATTATGCGCGTCTTGCCGACTTAATGTTAATTTAATTTAATTTAATTTCTTACCGAAAACAGCGTTGTTCATTAATTTCAATAGGTCCTTTTCAAAGTCATTGGATGCCATCTTTCTTTTCTCTGTGTTGAAGTCGATATAAGTCTTCAACCAGGCTCCTTGCTCAAATTTCAAAACTCTGTGATATTTTAATATTTTGAGCCCCTTTTCCACGTAGTATTTAAGGTTTATTGAAACATTAGGAACCAGTTTCGGTAGGTTTTTTTTCGATTGGAATTTGTAGCGATGTCATTTGTTCCTTAGAATACGTGGACCAATTTTCTGGTTAAATTGTCATCGATTCTGGTGCCAGTGGGTAGCAATTATGGACATCGTGTAATGCGCTGGGATTTTCTAGGTCTACTTCGACAATAAAACCTTCCGGAAATTACTATTTCCCGTTCACTGTCTGAAGACGGATCAATCCATTTGAAATTTCTGGGTACGGCGTCGCACATGACTGTTCCATATAAGTTATTTGCATCTGTTGATTAAAATTATTAATAAAATTAATTTTTTTAAATATTTTTTAAATTTATTAATTTTTTGTATAATTAAATTTATTATTAAAATTTTGATTATTTTTACCGAGATAGCAAATATAACTCTCAAGCTTGGACGGATCATATGTATCCAGATACTTGTTGTTCGCCACCTCGAATACCCTTTTCCATGTCCTCATCTAGAAATAGGTCCAAGCGCACTTTCGTCATAAAAAGGGCCGCTTGCCACACAAAACGCGGGCCTGTGTACGAATGTGCGGGGTCTAGACTATACGAATTCACGCACATCTGACGGAAATTTTGTAAGACGTCAGACAAAACATATAGGTCGTGATACCCTCCTTTAAAACCAAAACACATAGATATATCCCCAACTTTGAATGTTCTCCAAACGTTTAGCGCGTGTTGCTAATCGGCTTCACTTAATGACTCATCAGTTAGATCGTTGTAAAAGCAATCGATGGGTGGGAGACAAGTCTCTTTGAATCGATCTTCTTTATCCATGTACGAATACGGATAGACCCCTTTCCGGTTGGAAAACCGAGTTCAATAAGGGAAACTTCCCAGGTCCACCTTTTGCTAAATTTCCAACGAGCGTTTCAAGTGAAGCAGGCAAGAATCGGATTCTGTCAACAAAACGCAACATCCTAAGCGCAAAGGAAATGTAGGTTTCACTATTGGTTGCGATGCAATCAATATTTTAATTTTTAATTTTAGCAATTTGTTGCATGATAAGATGAGAGTCGTATCTGAAGGATTTTCAAGTAGTAAATAAAGTTATCTTTAATTATAATTGATACACATTTATATTACCTGCTTAAGTTGTGAAGGAAAACTGGTATTAATTTGAGTGCCTTTAACTTCAAATTGCCACCTTGACACGCACACCCTCTATACGTTCCCTTGTAGTGATCGTGGTCGCGGGTCTTGACGGAAGTTTTCGTAAACGATTCCTCGCAAACGTAACAACGGGTGGCGGTCTGGTATGATCTTTCTTCATCATCCGTAAGTTGCATTGGCATATTCCCCTTTAACTGATCTGATATGAACGAAGAGTCATCCATAAAAAAAGCAATTAAACGGACATAATTACCGCCTCACGACCAATGTGAACTAATTTTCTCCTTAAACGTAACAAATCGGCTCGATTCATGAGATTTCTAATGCCCTTTTGTTTCTGAAATTATCCTCGCTTGATAGAGAAAACCCTTTAAACTACAAAATAACATAAAGGTTTGAACGACGTACCATTATAAGTCGTATTCCTTTAAGTAAAAATAGACACTCGGTGCAGTTCCTGAACACAATTTGATAATTTACTGTATAAAACCGGGTTGCAAAGGATTTGTCTTACGCCCATTTTGGGTTTTAGGGTTGTTCAAACGTTTTCAAAATATAACGCTAGTTAGGTATTTATTTGTATTTCGTTTAAAAAAGCAGCCGGTTAATACTAATTTTTTTTTGTTAAAGTTCTATATGAAAAATAATGCCGTTCGTTAATAACGAATTATCACAGAGTTGAATAATGGCCTATATATCAAACATACTCGTCGTGGAATTCAGATCTTTTATCGAAATGCTAAAAACACCATACAGGGAAGCACAGTTGGTATTGTTTTAATCAATCATTTAGTGATAACAAGTCACTAACGCATAAGTTTTTATTAACAATTGATCACATCGACCTCAATCTAAATTTATATTTCCACACAAAATTATTTTAAATCATTAAAAATGTGGAGCAGGTATTAATAAAATATTCCACAAAGTTTGTAAAAAAACTGGATTATTTAATAATTATAATAATGTTACCGGAAAAGCCAAAGTTTTACAGAGATGTGTAATATTATAGGGCAATTTAAAACAACTACCTATTTTCGACCTAGTGGTAAATTAGACCAACTGTTTTAAAAACACTTGGCACAAAAATTTGCAAAATATATCATGCTCCGATAAAATCCGTAATTATTCTACAACAATTCTGTCATTTTGTTCGTTGCAAGTACTTATTTATTTACAAAAATAAAACACAAATTTATCCAATATTTATTTTAACCAGATAATATGTAATTTTTCCCACCTTATTCCTATGTACCCAGTAGTAAATGAATTTACACCTTGTAAATTGAACTTAGTCAAAATTAATAGACTGTAAACAAAATGATATTAATTTGCTTTTCCCTTTGGTTTGATTTATGTTACATCTAGTTCTTACATCTCTAATATCAAGTTGATGGATTACTACTTTTATAATGACAATTGCATATTCCATTAAAAACGTCTTCTATGAAAATGTTTCTTAATGCGATATTTTACTATAATTTTCATAAAATAACACGACAAATAATTATTACATCTTTTAAAGCTTACTACGCGCCACAATGTTAAATATAGTATGTCAAATATGTTATGATAAATTTTATATTTTTAAAATTTAAAAAAATGTTATCTTTAAACTTTTGGCCATTTATCTAATAAAGCTTTTTTGACCTAGCAATATATTACACAGAACACCATTTTTAAATAAATTTTAAAACCTTAACGCTATAAAGTGTATATGGCAAATACATTAATAATCGCCTAATACCAAGGTTGACAGAATCGGCAACCCACTAACCTCACAATATTACCATAGGCTTGATTGGCTCCATTTTCATCACTTTTACTCAAAGGTAAAACAACTAGAAGTCTATTACCTATCCTTTAATAGTACCGCCCAAGGCTAGAATGCGCTTATGCGATTCATATACACTTCTCCCCGGTAACTGGTACTTATTTTTGTTGTTATATTTGAAATATTTTACGAATTCAAGTATTTAAAGTTTTAAATAACCCTAAACATCACGATAACGAGATTAATTCTTATAAGATTTAATCATACGGTTACTACATAATACATCAACACATGATTTTCTAGAAAATATACTAATATTTTCGTATAAGTGTAAATCTTCTTGTCCTATAATAATCAGACAATTTGTATTTTAAAGCCGAACTAATAAATAAACAGGTACTGTGTAGGAAACTGAAATACAATGCAAAAAATTAATCACTAAATAAATATGTTTCATTATGTGTGTATATATTAATAACTAAATAAATTTGTTTTTATTATGTGTGTATATATTAATCACTAAAAACTAAAAGCAATATTTTTATGTAACATTTTAATTACTTTTGCTATTTTTGAGAAACACTTAAAATCAACAACCACTGCTACGGTTTCTTCAAATTAAGTTCTGAATATATTGAACTCCATTATCTGTGTCGCCAATTCTAAGGTTTGTACATCTATAACTATCGCCAAAAAATAATTATAATCTAATCAATAACAGATGCCAAACTACAAAATGTGTTTTAATAATTGTGCATCAGTGGCTCATCATTCTTCCAACGCTTCTTAATTTTTTTGTTATTTGCAAATTTCAATTTATAAACAATTTCCGCGATTTGACGGTTTATTTAAATACGCTGCTGGTTGGTTTTTACTCTGTAAATAATTAATTTTTATGTTGTTTTTTATCATAGGGAATCTTAAGTAGTTATACAAAGGAAAAAAACGGGTTAATACAATGTAAAGGAGGTTGGTTGACATATTTCATTCGTACTATTTTTGAATATCATTTAGCGAATCTGTTAATTAGAATAAACATTTGTTATTATGACAATCGAAACAAGTTGCTGCATTTAAGGGCAATCACCTTGAAATTTTCCGTCGTACTTGGAAGATGTTACTTTACCTACATAATTTACACGTTCAACCTCCCAAAAATATAAAATATAAAACCAAACTCTCATGTTTCTCTTTTCTTATATTATATTTTTTTTAAATTAGATAATTGCTTTTTTTATTATTTGATGCGTATTATGTTTAAAATAAAGTTTGGTAAAAAATAAAGCTAAAAAATAAAGTTTTGAATTGAGTTTACTCAAATAATTTTTATTAACCATAAGGTAAACACTGATCAAAATGATACCTTGTTGTATGTCACTTCTAGATTTAATAGTAAACATAATTAAAAAAATTACATATAACTAACCTGCACTTTAAACTCTATCAATACAGACGGAGTTTTTCCCGTTATTTACATAGTATTATAGAACCCACTTGTTAAATCCAGAACCCCTCGGGATATCTATTCATTATAAAAAGGGATGCATATTGTGAAAGTAAAATACGTTACAGACTCTGCTCTATTAATCTCCTGTCAAACATTCCTTCACGTTTTAAGGAAAATCATATTTGTGTGGTCGGTACAACGAAGAACAATATAATTAGCGAATAATTAGATTGCTACATTATGAACAGGGATAAAAGCTAAACCCTAAACAAATTTAAAAAACATTTAAAAACTTACAAATAGCTCGTAAAAATAATATTCAATTAACAATAATTTGGTTGTCATTTGGGTTCTGATTTATTAAGTGATAAGCGACTAGAGATTTTTGGAAAAAATATCTTCACGGAAATTGTATGTATAGTTAAAAATTTAAACGTGGTTAGGTTTAATATCCGTTTTTCCCCGAATGATTTACATTCTATTTTTTAAGTTCTGAATAAATTTTAAATCAGAAAATTCTTAGATTTTTAATTGGATTGTTAAAGCGTGTATACGTATTATAAATATTGGAATATAAAAATTTCTACTATAATTAACGCTCGGTATTTTAGATACAAGTATATAGTTATAATTTTATATATTTTTTAAAAACTGAGCAAAATTATTTTGAAAACAACTTTTTTGTATTCAAAGAGGAATAGGTATTTACGAGAATATTGTATTAAAATTAAGGATGTATAGAAACTCCGCGAAACAATATAAAAAATACAAAATTATAAACTGTTTTTATTGACATTTTTTAACCTTTTATTAAATAAATTTAAAAACAATTAAGATTAATTATATTTATATACGCTGTTTTACATTATACTATGATTTGAGATATATATTCACTCTATTTTTAACAGAAAGTGTAACTGCAAATGTTTTACACAAAATTAATACAAATTAAAACATTTTATTCTAAAATATATCCGAGACAATATGAAATCAAGTCAAATATTTCATGTTATGTTAATGTAATTCTGATAAATGCAATAAAACATGAATCGGGTAAAAGATGAATCCATAATTAATTCTAGTGGTAAAGTTATGTAAAAATGTTATTAAATACAATACGGTTCGAATATCTTAAACCCCAATATGTCATCTTCAAAACTTGTTGTAGCCTATTGAACCAGAAAATGTACAAATACAATAAACAGACTAAGATAAGATAATAACTTTTATTCTTAATTTGTTACGTTTATTCAATACACGAAGAGTAAAAGTTCACAAATGCAAATTTTTCATGCGGGCAAATACATGAAATTAAGTTTTAATACGCTTATAGTACTTAAGATACCTAAAAATTCCAGATAATAAGGCGTACGTAAAGTCTGGTACCTTACAATATTCATTTATCTGATTTTAAGTTTAATTTACCCTTATATTTCTTTTTTGTCAATTTATTTGCAGGTTTTACATGTAATTTCAGAAAATTCAAACTGATCTTTTATTAATCTCGTATTAGCTCTATTATTATCCTACCACCGTCTGTAGAAATTTTCGAACCACCTGTCAGATGTGTATTACGAAGAAACCAACCTACTTATTAATCAACTAAAGTCTCTAGATTCTTTACAAGGTTTCATTTATTTTTTATAAATTTTAAATTAATATTTTAACTCTATCAGTATTTTTTTAATTTTATTTGGTGAAATTCGCTCTGCAAACATAAAAACTGAATATTTAAATTTTAAAAACAAACAGATTAAATCAGAAGCGCATTGTGAATTAAAGAGAATTAATAATGACACGTTAATTAAGGTTTAAAATTATAAAATAATCGATTTAAATATCCTCTTTTTAAGGAACATGTTTCTGCAATTAATATTTCTATTTTGAATTCCACAGTTAATGTAAAATTAAAAACGAGTACTTAACAGTTGAAATGTATTTGTGATTGGGAATACGATAACTGATCTGCTTTTAAAACTGAAATCCATAAATCAAACGGTTTTATGATACAGGTTGTAGAACATGTCGTCTAATTAGTAAATAATAATTTAAGCTAAATTGTTCGAAATCTGATACCTTGGATTGAAAACAGAATATAATTTGTGTTAATTAATGTTTAGTTTTTATCTTTTTATTAGAATAACAAAATCTAAGACCGTTGCGCCCGTACGTTCGAAAAAGCACACAAGTTCAACAAGTGACGTTGCCTGAGAAAATTCACTTTATTCTAGTGAGACATTCCAAATCTGGCTTTTTTTAATAATGATTCTTATATATTTTATCTTAAATTATAATAAAGGCTTTTACAGATAATTGATTTATAGAAACTACGCTTACAATATAAAATACAAAAATGATACTGTTTTTATTTATTTTTGCGTTTTTAATAATTAAATTTAAAAACATGATGTTTATATTCAAAAACCAAAGCCATTCCATTATTAGCAATGATGCTGTTGTTCAAATGTAATGTGTAGGGGGAATTCAGCATAAAAACCGCTCTTTTAACTACGTAAACACATTACAACAGCATAAAATCCAATAATTTCTTAGTTAATATTTATCATCATATTCATTAAATTATACTAATTAACAATTACAAGTTTTAGCCCGAATTTCAAACCTGATACCTAATTTGGTAGTAAAGAAATATCTTCTACGAATTAAGGTAAATATAACTATATTTAATTGTATCCTTATAATATTAATATTTTTTTAATGTTCTATTTTTACAACCTTTAATTTTTTTCAGATTACTAATTATCTCTTAATTAAATAGGCTATTTTGTACATATTTTAAGATTGTCTTATTTTTAAAATGCTTATTAATTGTATTATTTAATTTGCAATTGTTTAAAAAATAATTTTATTGGTGTAAATTTTTTATCTTATTTATTTATTGCACTTTCCTGGTAGCCAATACTATTATTGTTATTACTATTATTATTAATGGTTGTTAAGTATTATTCACGATTGTATCTTCAAAAAGTAAATTGTTAATAAGCTTTGTTTTTAAAACAATTCATTTTTATTTACAATTTTTTCAAATTAGAGGATTTATTAATTGATATTTTATTAATATCTAGCGTTTGTTTGTAAAAACCAGTTTTTTCTTCTCACTGGCTCTGTTGAATGTCTCCTGGCGAAACGTGATCTGCGTTTATAATTTTATCGTTTTACCGCGGAGATGTGTTACAATGTAGGTAACAAGATAAGGGTAAAATTGATTTTTATAAACATTTTTGCGTTTGAAAGTGTGATATCGTTAGGAAATTGTTGAAAAATCCAAACTAGTTTTACAAGGTTGTAATGAGTGGATAAACTCTACACGTGACAATAATTAAGGGGTGGTTATCAATTCAGTTTTACAAGGTTACAATGTTCTATCCTAGAGGTAATTATAATTTATGAATTTAAAGATATAGCTCACAATCCGGCAGAATTTCATAGAGTGTGCTTCTGGTAACGCTGTTCAACAGAAAGTTAAAATTATAAATCAAATAAAGTAAGTCATATTTAATTTAAAAATAATTAAAATTATTAAACTTAATTTTGTTTTAATTTAGCCACCAATAAACGGCCGTTCGTTCACTGTGTATAGTCAGAGAAAATTATATCTACGTGTATTCACAATATTGCTATTTTTAATTTAAAAGTTAATTAATAACCAATAGTTGAATACAAATTGTTAAATGCTTAAATAATCGAAAGTGAATAAGCCTATTATTTAAATAAAACAAACAATTATTTAAATAAATACCACTTTTTTTAAAATAAATACAATTTTTATTCAAATAAATGCTTGGTTGCGTAAAAAAACATAATTAAATAAGTTAAAATTATATTCTTTTTCCCAACGTTTTTAAAATAAATCGCCATTTTGTGGATAATTAATAAACAATTCCGAACACTAGTGAAAGTAACAATAAAAACAACATTGTATCTTCAAAAATAAATAAATGAAAGAGTTATTTTACATTGACAAAGTAGTACGTTTTTATTGTAGGTGGATAAAATTACACATTTGAATCGCTAAAACATTGTATCTTTAAAAGTAAATATATTGAATTTTTTATAATACAATAGTGACTAAATCTCTGGCGGATATCGTCCAATCAAGCACATTGTAATGTTTTGAAATGTTTGTTGATAGTTTATGTGATTAATTTATTATTTTAAAATCATTGTTTTTTGGGAATTTTTATTAATTACGTTACTTTAGAATGTATTGGAGTACTATTGAAAACCAATTTCCTGTTTGGGGAAAATTATACCTTTGTAATGCAAATGTAAAAACATTGTATCTCCAAAAGTAAATAAATTTTATTTTATTTCGACCGGGGTAAAACATAAGTGGCTATATCTCTGGCGGATATTGACCAGCCCCATTGTAATTTGTTTTAAAATCTGTATTGATTGTTTATTACGCAATTATTCAAAAAGTAAATAAAGTTTTATTTCAACAGGGGTAAGTTGGATATCACGTGATTGGGTGTGGTTGAAACTTGTCAAGGCTATAAAGCGAAGGTTTCCCCATCTCGTAATTAACTAATTAGCATTTTAAATGGCTAAAAAACGAAAAAATAAAAAAACGATATCAAAAGTAAATAAGTCGAAGTATTTGGTGGGGTCAAATATTACCGCCGATATCTCGGTCCGAGCTTGTCCGATCGTGTTCAAACTTGTTGGGGTGATAGACCGAGGCTTAGGGGTGGTGGACAGTGCTCGAGCATCGAGGCCAAAGGTCATCTTCAAGGTAAAATTTGAGATTGAAATTAAAATATGTTTTTTAATTTTTCCAAGGTCAAAAATTGGTTTTTGGAAATAAATTTGGGGTTGTTTTGGCGGCCATCTTGGCGGCCATCTTGAATTTACATGTTCATATTTAGTTATCCTCTACTTATACTCGCGAGAGGAGGCCTTTCACTGCACGTTTCAGAACCGGCTCGAAAACCCTACTGATATCTATCAAGCGGTTTTGGCATTCCCACGTGACCCCCTAACGAGGAATTATAAAATTTCTTGGTGTACAAAACGATATTCGAATTTTGTCCGGCTCACGGACTAAAGTAAAATATTATAATCTTCCACATCTATTTTACTTTAAATTATAAAAACGTCTTGCCTTAAGTCTTCTATTGAAACCAAAAATTTAATTTTAAATTAAACTTTTTTGAGAAGAAAATAGTTCGACTATCCGCGATAATCCGCCAGATTCCCGAAACAAAGACTGCGTTTAGACTCCTGTTGCACGTTCCGATTCTTCCGAAAGTAACGGTTTCCCTCAAAAGTGTATCACGTGGTATATGTATGACCTTGCCCTTCTAGCTGTTTAGAAGCGTAGGTGGAACCGTGGAAATAGTGTATGGGCCAATTCCGATCGGGACTTTCTATGGGAGACTTTTGAATTTTAAAAGTGAATGCGAAAGCCGTCGTTGCAGCTCTAATATTGTAATAACATGTCTCCTAAATAATAAATTAAATAAATTGTAATATGAGGCAGTCGTAATTCAACGAAATAGCACTCATTGGCGTAGACAAGGGGGTTTCCGGGTCAAAACAACTCCCTTGGGCCTACCTTTGATTCTACTAAATTTCCACTCCCTTCTCAACCCCCCTCTTAATATTTACATACATGAACTCCTCTCTTGGCCACTGGAATAGCAAAAACCAACCCAATTTTAACCACTGAAAGAAGTGTTGGTGTAAGGTCGGGCTTTAAGGCGAAACGTCGTGTGTGAAGTCTTCAGTCGGTAAAACCTACAATATTTTGACCAGAGTATTGCCAAGACGTTATTTAAATTCTAATTTCTACAGTCGGCAACGAGTCGAAAAATTGGACCAATATTATCTGTAATAAAAATATTGGTCGGTATTACCGACTTTAAATTTAGCGGTGGAAAAAAAGTCGGCAAATGCGACTTATCTGAAACTGACTGTCGGAGAGTCCGACTCATGCATAACTATTTGAACATCAGACGGCAAAGAGTAGGAAAATTTACCAAATTTTTTCATATAATTATAATAATATTATGGGATAGCTCCATTAATAAGTCTTTGTCGGCTAAAGCTTGCTCCACCGTGCTACCTCTATAAGAGAATGTGCATTTCATTTCGATTAGACCGACACTTGGTGTTTCTGCAGGATCATAAACAATTCCTTCTGGCGAGGCTCCAAAATAAGGATTTTTTTTATTTATAATAAAACCGCAAAAGATAACTCCTACATCATGCCCAATATTTTTGAAACAATTCAAATATTTATCGATGGCTATTGCCTCATTTGTTATTCCGTATTTTACGCTTGGTATTTTATTCAGGTCTTTACTGAAAACAATATCCGCTATGCTTTTGTCTGACCAGGCTTTAAAGCGCTTGACTGCCGTTCCAAATCGCGATGCTATGTTCCTTTCACAAATTATAAACACTTTGGCTCATTGTGTTTCTCTCAATGGAAGTAGCCTCCAAATAACTGACCTGATTTGCCTATATACAACCCAACGTTTTTGATTAAAAGGAAGTTATTTTTAGTAAATTTTAAATTTACCATTAACATTTGCTCTCCCCTTCTGATAATGGTAGATAATGAGTTTGAGCCCCCAATCCGCATCGTTTATCTGACTAGGAATAGTAAAGTGAACTTTTCTGTCATAAAAATTCTTGGGTTTAATATCTATGGAAAATTTGCATGAAAGCCCATCTGCTATAAGCGGGATTTTAAAACCCAGTGAAGATGCACTAGGAGCTCTACCAAATTGAGTTTTTTCAAATTCTTATTAAATAAAATTGGGTGCCAAGCTTTCAGCGAAAGAACTATCTGCAAGATCATCTTGTAGCTTTTTTACAGCGTCGTTTAACTACGATTCATTTCTCTCGCCGAACCTTGCGAGCTTCGTACAGTCTACTCGTTATATCAGGAGTAAACCCATTTAATTTTAGAGCTCTCCAGTTTATATAATGTAGCTTAAGTGGTTGTACGCTCTTTTCTCTGGGGCAGTTCCATTGCTGGGTAACTTGGAGCATGCGAGAGACGGCGGTGCATTGTTATAATGGTTTTCTTTTAAATGAGATACAAGCCTTAATAAATCAACCACAGGTTCCTTTTGTGCTCGCTTTACACTCATAATAACCATCGGTTATTTGAATTGAGTTTCATGTTCTAATCGCACAGATCCACTGGTTATATAGTTCTCAGTGGCAAACTTGTAGCTCCTCTCAAACGGAATTTTGGCTCTCAATGTTTTGCTTTAGTAATCTAAAATATGGTGTAGACTTATTTTGGGTACTTTGTCTACGGAACTACTGTATCCAACAATTGGGAAAATTAACCTATTATCTATAATATTGGAACCTACTATTCTATTTAAAACATTTAAGCCTTTGCAGCTATAGGCCGCAACGTCCGCATCCATCTTTAATCTAACAGGCTGAAATAAAGAAAAGATCCGAGTTCACTGGGCTCGAACACCGGTATTTGTTTAAGGCTGTGGCAGTCGAAACTCGAGGTTCATTTGGTAAGGAATGCCTGGAACTAATCCACGCTATAGGCCGCCGTATAAGGGTTATCACCGGATAGTCGCGTTCTGTGCAGTTCCTTATCCAAAGAATCGCGATCGCCATTCAGCGGGGCAACGTGGCGTCCATTTTAAACACTTTCCCCAGAGGATTGCCTATATATTAGAGGTGTCAACGAGCCGAGCAAACTCGCGAGGGCTCGCAACTCGACACGCTCAAAGTGTATCGAACCGAGTCGAGCTAAGAATAAATGAGTCGAGTGTCGAAGCGAACAAAAACGTATCGAGCCGAGTTCTAGAGCTCGCTCGTTAATCAGCAGAAAACGAACCGAGCCTATGTCATATCGAGCGAACAAAGAGTCGAGCGTGTTTCTTGGCGAGTGAGCACCGAGTCGAGCTAGTTTCGTGGCGAACGAGCAACGAGTCGAGCTAGTTTCTTGGCGAACGCATCGAACTACGAGCTAAAAAGTTGAGCCCTGAAACGAATCAAGTGCCCTCGCTTGAAAAAACCATTGGCTCGCTATTTAATAGCTCGAAAGCTTACTTTCTAAGGTTAAAGGAACGCATATCGTAACCCCTTTCTAATAATGGATATTGGGTTCATAATATTTGAGGCATTCAAGGACGTTCTTTGGGGGTGGGAGCAACCAGGTAGTTGCTCAGCGATAATCATGGATGGTGATGAATATATAAAACTTTTTGTACATTATAGCTGGCCTTTATTTTAAACTCAGACAATAAACCATTTAAACAAATGTGGTTTCCTGGAGCACTAATATAAATGTATTCATTTCATTAGTGTAGCTTGCCTAAGCTAGGGTCGTAAATAAAAGGGATAATATATCTAAATCCTAAACAAATTTGAAGAAATTAAAAAACTTACTAATAACTATATTAATCTTATATTTAATGAAATATTTATAAATTATATTAATCTTATATTTAATGAAATCTCTGGGCGAGGCAATGTGGACCCGGTAGGAGATCTAAAGGCTGAAATATTACTTTTGGGAGGCGATTGAGGTGGAATACATGGAAGATGGCGATCATCATGGTAATCTTCGAAACTATAACTCAATTTTCCTATTTTCAAGGGCTCTATAAAAAATTAGAGGACAATCGAAAATTAAAATTTATTTTCATGTCACCTCCATAAATTTTGCTTTTCTGGTAATCCAAATCTAACGTTCTCTTTTTTACCTCGTCATTTTTTCAATTTAAGATAAATTACATAACTTCAAAAGTGTATTAAACAAAATTCCACATACTGGATCCTTTTTAGCAACGACAGATTTTGAGTTGTTCTGTTCATCCTCTTCGCTAATTAATATTGACTTTTCCTTATCACTGACAGAGGAAGTATCCTTGAAAATAGCAAATTTTTATTTATATTTTATTTAAGTGAATTAAATTATTGGTTTTATAAATGAAATTAATTATACACACGGAAGTATATGGATTTTGCTTCTTAATTGCTTTATTTTCGAGTATTCTCAATGTTTTTTGGGTTCCATTTATTTTTAAGATTCTTTTAGTTGTACGTCTAACTGCTTTTTTCACCTCTGGTGTCCTTAAATACTTCAAATTTGGAACTGTAATTATTTTAGTACAATCACTTAAATCCTTTTCAGTTACTATAAGATAAGAAACAAAATATTAACAAACCAATATGTTAGATTTATACCAAGTATAGTATAGGCATGAAATCCGTACTTTATGAAATTACACTAGAAAATAATATCTACTTACTGCCCAACATTAAAATTGATACTTATTCATCACATCCTTCAGTTAGTAGACTATATTTATTTCTCTGTCGGAAGTCTTTCAAATGTTCTGGGCCGAAGTCTTTAATTTAGTCAATGAAACAACTTGTCTTTCCTCATTACTCAGTAACTTTACTAAGACAAATTTTGGCACTTGGTCATCTGTACTTTTTACTTTGAAGCTTGTACTATGATTCATCCAAAGTTGACTGATCAATGAGGCACGAAAGGCTTAGTTACGAAAACCAAAGGCTACTATTCTCTTAGCAATAACGAAGTACAAATCAAAAAATAAATGTGAGGAAAATTATGATTCTGGAAGATGCTTTGTGCCCGGAAATTGCCATAGAAACAAATAACAACATCGTAGTTTAAGAATGCCAATTTGAAGAAAGCCGTGGTGACTAGAGTCGAACGTAAGATAATTTTTAAAATTTTAGTAGTTTGTATGTTTGAAGTGTTTTAGTTTTAACCCAAAGCGACTATATTACTTACTAAATAAATCAAATTTATTCACTGAGGATTTTCGATTGATTTAAAATAGAGGGCGTTAATCAAGGATGAACTACATTATTTTGAAATTCGACCGTAAAGTGATCAGATTTAAATTTGGCCTCAGCGAAAGAACTAAGACTCTTCTGCTCCTCGCACTTGAAATGCTACTCTTTCAAGATTGCACCTGACGAAAATTTTTATACATTGAACTCAGTTATCGTATTCATAACTGATTTTATAATCGATGTACAGAACAATAGTGGTCAAGCTTAGAAGAACTACCACGGGACTTGCAACGATATTAGTAATATTAAGCGGTGACTTAAGCGTATCGTAATGTCAGCCATTAGCAAAGGCGTAACTTATTTCGATGGCAGCGCCCTTGAATATCATGTAGTTAATTCCGTAAAGATGAAAGGGGTCTATTCCAATTAGAAAATAAATTACTTTTTAGTAACTCCTATTCAAAAAAAGCATAGCATAAGTCGATTGCTATTTAAACGTCCTTTCTATAGAACTTAAGTTATGTTTAGCCTTGGAGATTTTATAGACTCTTTCTTTTAATAATCGCCGCGATTTAAACAAGGAGGATGAAATTACGAGCCAGTTAATGTACGGTCCACCACTTAGAAAACAAAATGTGAACAATATATCTAAAAATCGATAGGGTGTAGGTCATTTACAAAATTAACGATTTCATTATCCCCGATTTCAAACACAACAACATTAACTTTATAGTTCGTGAATTTAAATTCCAAAGCGATTGAATAAAAATGATTAAAGGGTTTCGCAACCAGACCTACACCACTTGTAAATTATTCATAAGACACTATTTGTACACTATAAAAATGTTAATGAAATATTAGAAACGCGTTACATGTTTCGGTATAATTGGCGTGTATAACACCGTTCTCAAACGCTATTTAAAGACTGAGAACGGCGGCGGATACGCCAATTATGCCGAAACATGTTGTAACGCGTTTTTAATCTTTCGTTAAAATTTTTTAAGTGTATAAATAATCGTAGTAGAGTTTTAACTTAAACCACAACTCCTTGTACTTTCTCGAAGAATTAGTTTTACATGTATCCATTCGTGACGTACTTATTTTGTTTAATGGGAGGAAACTAAATGGTGTGTCTGTCCACATAAACAAAAAACTTCCGAACCTCAGCCTTGGTAGCGGGCAAGAGAGGGGCTGAGGAAGTGGGAGCCAAGTAAGAGGGTGCCAGCGAGTCAGTACACGTGAAATTCGATACGAGGGATTTGCCACCGGAGCACGGAAACAGCCCAATGTCGTCAGCACGTTTTCCGTCATCTCTTGAAAAACCCGGGGGCTCCAGGACTGAAGGTACTTCGGTAGATGCGAGCGCACGACGTAAGAGATCGTTCACTGCGGCGTGGCCCGAAAATCTTCCTGAGCTCTTTTTGCAGCTTAAGCCGGGCGTACCATGTTAATAATTATGACCACCACAGACACAGGTATATGGGTTACAGATGCGGGAACCCAACCGAAGGCCGATACCCATCATATAAAAGGTTAAATACGATGTTCTTAGAGGATAACTCTGCTTTAATGTTTTTTTTCTGTGGAAATAAAAAGTTTCAACTGAGAAATTCTTCTTAAAACTAAATGAAGTCAAAGAACCTTTCCAAATTACTTTTGAATAAAAAGTATTCAAATGAAATCAAAAGAAAAAATTTTAATGTTAAAACATTTATAAACATTTTGTATTAAGATATTGGGAGGATATCAGGACAAAATCTTAGAACAAATGTCATTTTGAAGTTTTATGCAAATTCAAGGTTTATTATATTATAGACGAAAGAGTCGTATTGTTACGGCAAAATATCTTCGGAGCGCAAGTATTGATTAACAACTCCGGCATTCGCTTCGAATCCCATAGCTGGTATAGTCGCAACACATTGAAAACACTAGTACTTCGGATATGGTGACGAATTTGTTGGCTTCTTCCGACATGAATTCAGATAAAGATAAACAATTAAAATCGTATCTTATTAAATATTATCTGAAACATTCGTAAGATGTACATTCTTTTGCATAGTTGTCACTACCCTCTTCGAAAAATCGCTAACGCAAAAATGATCTAAGAATTTTATCGCTGGTAGTGTTTTTTTCTTCGAAATAAAATTATGCCCGCAAGGCGTCTTTTCATAAATTGTCAAGGGTTTCCAAATAATCTTAGAAATGTATACATGCTTATTAATTACGATAAATGACTGAAAGGAAGCAAATCTTATACAATCATTTCTTAAACCTGTAGATTAGCTCCAGGAAATGACAGCAGATTGACCAAACCATCGAGAGCTTAAAACATTTCACCAAATTTGACTCCTGTAATCATCCTTTTCCGTGTCGTTAATTAACAACTTAATTTCCCAAGAATAAATTTTAATAATATATTCAAACGTGATCTTTGACATACACGAAGAACATGGGCCATCGTGTACAAGGAACAATGATAAAGCGGGGCCAACAAAATTATAAGTGTTTCTCTCAAACGCTGCTGGGCTGGTCACTTAAGATCTTGAATTCTCTGGCCTAGAAGAAATTAAACTTCGGATGCACCCTTTAACTAACAACCTCAAAAATTCCCGCGTCGGCCCTCTTTCGCCAATTGAGCCTTCCGCAGTGTCATACAAAAGTCCAATTTGTGGGCTGGGTTAAAACTTTTTCTTTTGAAGGCCAAAAAAAGCTTTACAATAAACATACTCTACTTAAATTAAATGCGTTACTCGAGTTCGATCGATTATCTGCTTCAGATACTAAATAATGTAATGTTTTTTTTAAATGGTGGTTAAAAATCATCCGCTTGAAGCGACTTGTAACAGTCAAACTTCAAATTTAGGAGGCATATGGTCGTCGTATACGAAGTCCAAGATCTGGTCTTACCATCAATCAAATCCGATTATTTTCTCTGCCGTACTTTCTTCGTTAATAGTTGACGAAACTGTGTTGCAAAAAAGTCTCAATGAGTAATCGGTCGTAACTCTATTTTCAGGTCCACTTTCTTTAGTTTTAAATTTTATGTTTGGCTTCGTTGGACTAGTGAGAAGAATAACTTAAGGTAAATCATCATCGATATCTGATAAGGTAAGATCCAAAGCATCATCATCTTTAATATTTGCCAAAGTATCCTCTCAGCCAGCCGAATCAACGTTACTTGTTTCCACCGTTTAGAATAATAATAATTATAATCAGCTAGGCTAATACCCAAGGCACCACCTAAGGCCTAAGTCATCAAGCGACTTTTGAAGCCATTAATTCAGGCGGCTGGGTTACAATGCGTAGGAGGGTCGTGGCAAGCCCTGCATGCCACGAGATCGAGCCAACAGCTCCCTACACTAACTATTACCGTTAACCTCGACAAGTTTTTTATGGAGGGGAAACCGAAGAACTCGGGGGAAAACCGCTTAAACCAGTGGAGGAGAGAACTTGCAAACTCATCGCAGAAGGAGTTGTTCCGAGTTTTCACCCAGTGCCACAAGCTGGGACCGAACCCGGCTCCTATTACTGCGAGGCAAAAGTGCTAACCACTCCGTAACTACTAGCTAAAAAACCCGTTTCAAAATAAAAAAAACTTAAATAACAAATATACGCGAAATTGTCAAATATTATAGTTTAAAAATGGATATATTTTTACCGTCTTTAGCCGCGACCAGTTCCTTTAACAAACAGGGCTACTCTGGAATTGAAGAAAATATTTCCAACGAGATAAATTCGACGGACGCATCCAATATACAATACACCGAATCTAACTTTTCTTTTTATAATAGATCTCGATCAGTGTTTTTAATCGCACGCTCCAAATTTATCCCTTAGCGAGATCCCAACATTTCTCGTCTCGTGCGATCAGCATGCTGGCGATAGGCTTTTCTTGTTTTTCGGCTTTTCGTTCGCGTCGATTTTTCGTTTCAAGGCGACGACTTTCGCTTTACATGCCTCCAAATACGCGATTCTCGCTTCGCATCTCTCACCGTTCACTCTAGCAAAATTGTTATTGCAAGATAGCGTAGTCCAAGCTGTAATAAATATTATTAATCATGTAACCTTAGCCTTATACGAAAGCAGTGAAAACATAGATGAAATTACCTCGTAGTGACCAGCAGCGTTGTCAGTTCCTAAAACGCAAATTATAGTACCACAGGCAAAAAAGTCTCGATCTCAAAAACTATTATCGTATGCCTGAAAACTGGCGGTAGATTTAAATTGTGTGTGAAAAAGTGACGTTAAACTTGTGAAATCCAAAATTTTAATAACACTTAAAGTTCGACCGATTGAAAACGTATGTTTAAAAATTAAAGTTTCAACTGGTTTTCTGCCAATTATAAAAATTATCGTACGGGTGAGTAGAATTATCGAAAAATGCGTTCTATATAGTTCATCATTCAAAATATCGTACGTCCCAAAAATGATGTTGAAATTATCGACGTGTACGATAATTATCTGGTGACCAGCGCTTCAACTGCGATAAAGCTTCGATAGTATTTAATTTTATAATCGAAAGAGTAATACGAAGAACTAACTTACCCACTTATTATTATTATTATTATTATTAATTTAATTTATTGGTGCATTTAAGAGGTTTTACAAACATTGCAAAAGGTATACTACACCTCCCCAATCCACTTAAGTTAAGAAGAAACTTGTGCGTGGTGGGGATATGACTAAATTACTTTAATAATATTAGTCTTTGAAAAAGCAGTATAATTTAACGGTTGATGTTTTTTTAAATTATACATTCTTTTTTAGTATAAACGTTAATTATAAAAAAGTAGAAGTGAAGAGAAGCACATTGTGAAAAACTAAATGAATGAAACTACGCATTGTAACCCGGCCACCTGAATTAATGCCTTCAAAGGTCGCTTGATGACTTAGGCCTTGGGTATTAGCCTAGCTGATTATTAATATACGATTCTAAGACTTAAAACGGTTTTAAAATTCACAATTTATTAATTTAAAAAATCCAACGTTTCGGAGGAACTGTTCCTCCTTCTTCGGCGATTTTTACTGTCAGACTTGTAAAAATCCCTGAAGAAGGAGGAACAGTTCTAATAAAACGGGAGTTAAAAATAAAATATTACCTTTTCCCGCTTTGCCATCGGTTGAAAGAGCTAGGCCCTCTAGCGGGATCAGTCGAAGGTGGTTCGTAAACATTTTTTCAATATATGGACTTACATCTATTTGTTGGATATTTAAGAGGTTCGGAGAAACATGGATTTGCTCACTGGAACAAGGATTCAAACTGTTTGGAAACTCAGTTAGACATTCTTCATTTCAAACATTTTAGGTAGAGTTATCTGACCAACTACTTTCATCAGTGTCATATGCGCAGCTTGTCAAACTATTTCGGATTCCTTGTTTTTCATTCGTCTTTCTATTTAAAGGACTTCTAGATCATTTTTAACTCATTGTTTCTAATCTTTGTGTGCCATTTATAGTTCCACATCGATATATATATATATATATATATATATATATATATATATATATATATATATATATATATATATATATATATATATATATTTATATATATATATATATATATATTTATATATATATATATATATATATTTATATAAATATATATATATATTTATATAAATATATATATATATTTATATAAATATATATATATATTTATATAAATATATATATATATTTATATAAATATATATATATATTTATATATTTATATAAATATATATATATATTTATATAAATATATATATATATATAAATATATATATATATATAAATATATATAAATATATATAAATATATATATATTTATATATATATATATTTATATATATTTATATATATATATATATATTTATATATATATATATATATTTATATATATATATATATTTATATATATATATATATATTTATATATATATATATATTTATATATATATATATATTTATATAAATATATATATATATATATATATATATTTATATAAATATATATATATATATATTTATATAAATATATATATATATATTTATATAAATATATATATATATATTTATATAAATATATATATATATATTTATATAAATATATATATATATATTTATATAAATATATATATATATCGAAGTGGGACTATTGCTATGGATTTATTGTCGTTAAGTGTTTTTCGTGGAAAAGCAACGACACGGTAGATGGAGCTGCGAAAAATAAATTTTGTAAATTATTTTGTTGGCTGCGCTGGGACTCGAACCCAGATAGCCGCAAGCCGCGTAATCTCTTATACCGACGAATTTACCAACCAAGCCAGGACGCTCTGTACAAATTTTACTCGGAACTTCTAGTCTTTCTTTGCAACGCGGGGGGATTTGTCAAGTTAAGTTGTCGCAATTCCCGTTCCTTTTTCCGGGTTATTTTACGTATATTTACGGCGTTTTAGGGTCAAGTTAACCTCAAACTTCGCCTCCCCCCGCCCCCCACCCAGTGGATTTCCACGAAGGGTGATACGGGCGTGGCGGGAAGTTTGAATTACAGTGTGGGGCTACACAACGTTTCCCGATGGCCAGTTTCAGGTCTGCCAGGTAAACAGGGGGTACAATTTAGCCCCCCTTATCGAAACCGTGTATGCTCAGAAGTACTAAGTAAGGGTGGCACTTTCTTATCGAAACCGTGTATGGTCAGAACTAATAAATAAGTGTGGCACTTGCTTAACGAAGTCGTTTATGTGTGGCACAAAATAATATTATCGCCTTCTTGGCGAACTTGTATAGTTTGTATAGTTGGTCCAGATATTTGGTCTCATTCGATAAAACTCTTTGACGCTCACGCAGTGCCGTTAATTTCCGCCCCCTCCGAACAACCCCCTTAAAGGGAGAGTGATCGAAAATACCAATTTTTCTATAGAACAATAAAAGTAAAAGATTGGAATCGTCTACGCTCGCGTCTACTTGAAAGAGTGAAACCAAAAAATCCAAATGGGCTAGCACTTTGCCTAGCACTTTGGCAACAGGCCTTTAAGCTGAAAAGTATGCGACCATGGGGACAGAATCTCCGTCTTGCCATATTTGTAGTACATAAATACATTCTTGCAATGATATGATTTATGCAGTTGTTAATAATTCATATTAAATATCTTCTCTAAGAAAATACTAATTTAATCACCGAGATAATATAAAATCACATGGCCTCAACAGATTTTGTATTGCTTTGCCCACCCGCGTATCCTGAGGGTGGGCGGTGGCCCCTCTTTAACATAGGATGGTAAATGATATATCAAACGATAGGAAATCACATGGCCTCAACAGCTTTTAAATTGGTTTGCCCACCTGCGTATCCTGAGGGTGGGCGGTGGCCACTCTTAAACACAGGATGGTAAATTATATATCAAAAGATAGGAAATCACATGGCCTCATCAGATTTTGTATTGGTTTGCCTACCTGTGTCTACTAAGGGTTTATGGGTTTGCCCACTCGAATACACTGATGTGGAACTAATATTACGGCCTGGGCCGACTTGTTTTCTATAAAACGATTGTCTTTGAAATACAAAATACTTTAAATAAATTAACAGATGTTGGTTTTTACCATAGAACCAAGTTGTGGAGACTCATGGCACAATTTCGCAGCAACAATTACATCAGATGGTGGGTACCTGTTAACGCAATATTTTTAATATAAATAAATATGTATTATTAATTATAATTAATCAATAGAATGCGATTTATACGTACAAAGAGTGTTTATCTATAAGATCATAAACAATAATATTGTTAATTTCTGTATCCTTTATTTTCTTATACTTTTCTGTCAGTATTTCATAACGGACATTTTCACCCACTTGCAATGAAGGTAATTTGTAGGCAACGGAAAATTGACCTCTGCAATAAATTTCACTTTTTCGAAGACATGGTATGTTTTCACCAACTATTAATTTCGGAAAATAGAACTATATTAACTTTTGTATATTTATAATCTGCACTATTTATTTTATAATTTAATGTGATGTGATTCAATTCAAATTAATGGGAAATAAAATTTACCAACTTTTATGTTTAATTTAAACGTGTACGTTTTATAAACCAAAATACTATTGTGTCCATATACCTCCCTTTAAAATCAATACATTTTAGTTACGAATTAGTTCATGTTTAATAATAATAATAATAATAACTTTAGTTGGCTTTAGTGAAAATTGAGTCTAACAATTGTTAATTGGCTAAGTCGCGAGGCGACTTTTATGCCGTAGCACCGAAAAACATTAAACTTCATATTTTCATATTATCGTAGCAAAAGAAAATACATTAGAAAAATTGATTTACAACAACGCAGAACAAAGAAATAATAATTATTAAAAAATTATAATAGTAGAGGACCTAATCAAATAATATACAATTTTATATATGTGGTTGGTTTTTACTTATCTATAATAAAACCGGGGCTTTCTTAATAAATTATCGCGCGGCTTTTTTAAAATTATTTAATCCAATATTGGTTGGCGCAATAAAGTTTGTTAAATAAACTCGTTCTTTTACAGAATATATAATTTAGTTTGAAGCTGTTTTTTGCAAAGGGAGTTTCTATATAATACATTGATTTCCAGTGAAAAATTTCGCTAATTTACTAAGAGTAAATTGGTTATAAAAGGTTTTTACAATTGATTTAAAAATAAATATTAATGAGAAATAGAGAACAGTTTCTCAGATATTAAATAGATTGTACATTTGAAAGATCGGACCTGTAGTGTCTCTATACATTTTGTTGTCAATAACGCGTAACATACGTTTTTGTAGTAAGAAAATTCTGTTTAAATTAGTTTCAGATGTATTTCCCCAAATGGGAATACAAAACTTAATAATTGAATATATTAGACTAAAGTATAGTTGTTATTTGAGAGTAGTAGTAAAAAACTGTTTGCATTTATTAATTTTTGAGATATTGCAGGCAATTGTTTTAGCAACATAGTCGGTATGGGTATTCCATTTTAATGATGGATCGAACCAAAGTCCAAGGTATTTATATTTATCGACCTCGTTTAGTGTTGTATTACCTATAGATATATTGAGCGTAGGTGGTCGTTTTTTATTTATATTATGAAATTTCATGTATACAGTTTTGTCTAAGTTTAATTCTAGGAAATTATCCAAAAGCCATTTCTGAATCCTACACTCTAAAAAAGGTTGGGTAAAAAAATTGGGTAAAATATTTTTTTACCCATTTTGAGTCACTTTTGACCCAATTCGGTTTATTACAACTTAATTGAGTAGTCTTGTTTCACTAAATGCTATTGGGTTATTGCACGTGCCCAACTTGGGTTATTTTCTGCACACAAAGTGGTATAGAAAATTTTGTCGTCACTCGTCAGCTAAACTTTTGGTTTCATTTTCGTTTCCCGCCATCTTGCCTATCAAAGTAACAAACTAGCTAGTCCCTACAACGGACAAATAGGAAAAGTTTCAGATGTTAATTGAAAGATTTTGTTTAATGGTAATTTCACATATTCTACTTCATTTTGTGAAAAATATCCGATGTATAAATGAATTATCATTAGAGTTAATTTGCATTCAACAGTTACTTCTAAGCCTTAGATCTTCAGGACCTTTTAGAAGTTATAACTTGGTCTTTGAAAGTTGGAATTGGAGTACATAATTTCTTTGAGGTTTAAAGTTAGAACTTGTTTCTTTAAATAATTATTAACGAAATCTAATAATAATGAAGGTTAAAAGTAAAGCCTTAAAACACATTTGTTAAGTTAGAATGGTACATGTACATTAAATATTTGGGGCTTAAAACTGGATTAATTATTAATGTAAGCTTCAATATTATATTCTATTATATTGATAATAGAATTGATGATGGTGAAGTTCTTTCAATATGCTAAATTATGGTAACATCATGTTGTTGTTACAAAGTCCAATTACTATTTGACTAATTATTATATAAATAGTAAAAAACTAAAAATGGAATTAAAATAGGTCAAAATTTAAGGTTCAATATTAAAATAATTAGAAAATTTTATAATAGTGTTAACGTGTGAAAAGTCCACAAACTTAACATAGCACCGTTGTTTTAGTAAGGGCTAAAGATCAACGGCGTGTCTATTTACCCCCGATTTTCGGTGGCGAATAGCCTGTGTCTATTTACCCCCGACAATCGGGGGTTAGGTTAGGTTAGGTTAGGTCCCCCGAAGTGAAAGATGATAACATTGATTAAGAAGCAGCCTATTTACCACCGAAAATCGGGGCATCATTTTTTCCGTGGTAAATAGCACCGACCGCGCTAGCAAGTCTATTTACCACCGAATACGAGGTACCCCCGAAAATCATTAGAAAGGGAATTGTGGAATTTAGTTTGGCATTTTCGGTCGTGTAAATATAATAGAATCCAGTCCTGGCTCTTTCCTCGTACGCCTAATAATTGTAGTTTTCTTAAAAGTCGTTTATGGTCAACATAGTCGAACGGTTTTTTAAGATCTCAAAAAACTCCAATTCCGTATTCACCATTGTCTAGCCAATCGATTATTTTTTTATACACTTTAGAGAGAGCCGACTCCACACCCGAATTCGCTCTAAAGCCAAACTGCTTATTGGATACTAAATTAAATTTAGTGCAGAATTTTAGTAGGCGTTTATAAAAACATTTGTCGAATATTTTGGAGAAAATAGATAGTAAAGTTATTGGTCTATAATTTTTCGGGTTGGAGCGGTCACCTTTTTTGAAAATTGGAATGATTATCGATTTTTTAAGCAACGTAGGATAAATACCGTTGCTAAAAGATAAGTTGATAATGACCGATTTGCGAGACCCTTTTAATAATTTTAGGGCTTATATCGTCAAAACACGGATTAATTCGTTTTAAGGCTGCCTATTATTTCTTAGATTTCATTACTCGAGGTGTCTTCGACGAACATGGAGTTACATAATGGATTTATATGTATATAATTTTCTTTATTTTGATTTTCGTCAACCGTTATATCAGGATTAAAGTATTCGGAGAAGTTTCTATATATTTATAATAATGTTTACTAAATTCCATGTTTTCCTTGGATTATTTCGGGAATTTAATAGAGTTGTCCTAAACATTTTGCTCTTGCATTTTTTATAAGATTATAAATATTAAAACTTTTAGCCATGGTTTATTATAAATTGTTAAATTTTAAAAAAGCTGCTACTTCATGACTTAGAAAAAAACTTTATTTTATTCGGTGCTTTCGGACCGTGGTCCTTCTTCAGCGAGTGACTGTTACAAGTGATTCCTTAACACTAATACAAAACCAAAAATATTTCTACCATTGGGCAATGAGCTTTAACCCTACTCTCGGACTTTCATCATTCCAACACGCGATGAAAGTCCGAGAGTAGGGTTAAAGCTCATTGCACTGTTTGGTGTACCTAGATGTTTGAGAACTTCTTCAAAAGTATCAATAAAATTAGCAAAACTATTATGACATCGATATAAGACACAGATATATATATTTCCAATTTTAATAGAAAAGATTTAACAACTTTCCGTTAATATGCATGCTTTTTCTATTATTTCAAAATGCATGTTATTTTTAACAAAAAAAAACCATACCTCCACCCCGATCAGACTCACGACCATTACCAACAAATGTATAAATAGGATAATCTGCAAAGTTTTTGGGTACCGCGTTTCAACTAGGGCAAACACGTCAACTTCGAAGCAAAACTCGGTACAACAAGTAGAATAAAAATTAGCAAAATTTGCATTAGTACTACGTATGTTTTTATATACTACAGGGTCTTTTTTTTTGCTCGGAAAAGTGTTTTTTTTCAAAAACTATTTATAGTACCGATTTCAAATTTGGAAGGTCAATTCTCTATACCGGGGGACAACAGTTTGAGAAATTTGAGCGTTTTCGGTAATGTTTTTCACCAATTTTGAAAAATTATTTTTCGACCACTAGGTGCGAGATAAAAAATTTCTATTATAAAGTTGTAGGCCGTCATCGAAAACCCTTAAAAATTGTTCACTCGACGAAAAACAATTTATTTATCAGTGAAAATTCGAGCTTGAAAAATTTACAAGTTGGTGAAGCCAAATTACGATTGTTTGAAACGATAATTGAAACCGAATTACCTAATCCAGTTGAAACTTTGGTTAAAAAAACGACCGGATTTAAAAAACACGAGGCTATAGGTCAATCCTAAACATGCATTGGGTATTTAAAGGAAAACTTTGGGAGATTATTATCAGTGTTTGATAATATTTCGAACAATGCCTCGTTATTCAGTAGCTGAGCGTACCGAGATAGTTGCCATTTACTATGGAGAAGCAGCACAAAACCTTAGAAGAGTGACTGAAATCTTCGCAGAAAGACATCCAAATGGAGCACTATCTGTAAATACAGTAAGACGAGCAATTCACGATTTCAATCAATTTGGTAACGTGCAACCTAGGTTTCACGGATTGGGTCAACCGGATTTAGACTTCGAGAACAATGTACTCGCGTACTTTGTGGCATATCCTCGCCACAGTTGCGCTAACGCCGCTGCTGATTTGGGTTGTTCTGCAAATCGTGTGTGGAAAATTCTTCGTAAGAATCGCTATCACCCATACAGAGCTACGCTCCACCAAGGACTAATTGACGGAGACCATCAAAGACGTTATGAATTTAGCAACTGGTTACTAAATGCTGTCCAAGAAGAGAGACAATTTTTGCGCCATGTTTTGTTCTCCGACGAAGCGTCATTTTCTAGAGATGGGCCCTTTAATCATCAAAACAGCCATCTTTGGTCTGACATCAACCCACATTGGGGTTTTGAATATCATCACCAGGTTCAATTTGAACGGGTCAATGTTTGGGTTGGACTTGTTGGAAACCGTTTGATTGGTCCCTTTTTCCTGCCGACGAACCTCAACGGCCAAAGGTATTTACATTTTCTACAGAACGAACTGAGTGACGCAATCGACGACCTTCCATTGGCTGAAAGACGTCAGTTGTGGTTTCAGCAAGATGGCGCCCCTCCGCATTTTTCCCGGCAAGTAACTGAGCACCTCAACAACGAGTTTCCTGAAAGGTGGATAGGGAGAAATGGTCCAGTGCATTGGCCAGCAAGGTCACCTGACCTAACACCGCTGGATTATTTTCTCTGGGGATTCGTTAAAGCAAAGGTATACGCCACGCCCATTGAAACTAGGGAGGAACTCATTAGACGAATAATCAGTGCTTGCCGAGACGTCACACCAGAAATGGTAGAGAAAGCGTTTGAGAACTTAATTGTCCGCGCACAAACCTGTGTTGCAGCCAATGGTGATATTATTGAAAATGTTTTGTAAAAATTTATGTGAATAAAATATCTGCATTTAAAAACCAAACGTGTACATTTTTTCAAGTGTGAAAACTCTACTACGTTTGTATTAGACTTGTTCCCTTTTCAATTATCGTTTCAAACAATCGTAATTTGGCTTCACCAACTTGTAAATTTTTCAAGCTCGAATTTTCACTGATAAATAAGTTGTTTTTCGTCGAGTGAACAATTTTTAAGGGTTTTCGATGACGGCCTACAACTTTATAATAGAAATTTTTTATCTCGCACCTAGTGGTCGAAAAATAATTTTTCAAAATTGGTGAAAAACATTACCGAAAACGCTCAAATTTCTCAAACTGATGTCCCCCGGTATAGAGAATTGACCTTCCAAATTTGAAATCGGTACTATAAATAGTTTTTGAAAAAAAAAACACTTTTCCGAGCAAAAAAAAAGACCCTGTATATCAATCATTTGACAAAACAAATAAAAATTCCTACTAATGGAGTAATTAAAGTTAGATTTTCATTTTTTTTTTCATTTTCTTGGTTGCAAAATCTAATCTATAGATGTCTTTGCGATAATAATTTAATTAGTTGCAACCTATTTGAGACGCTCTGGTAATTTGTTTTTACCAAACAATCTTTATTTATAGCGGGTGTAGTCTTGTTCTACGTAGATATTAGTTCCTTTCAGTTTGGTGTTGTTCTTAAGTAGGGACATTTTTTGGTCATATGTTTCAGCTTGGAATATAATAGGTCTATTCTTTCCTGCTAGAAATGCACCCCTGCGATATACTTGATTTGGTTTAACTTTGGTAGTTATCTCTAAGTTACTTATTAAAAGTTAAGAGACTGAGTCGCTCAATTGGTTACGGTCTTCAAGTTCATTGTCTTGAAGACCGCGTATTAGAAGGTTTTTACGTCGGATGACAACTTCTAAGTTCTTTAGCTGTTGATAAGACCTTATCTACTTTGTCTTCTAAATCTGCAATTCCACTTTTAATTGGATCAATTTTATCTACTTTTCCCTGTATTTGACTTAATGTGGTTTTGATTGCTAATTGTTTTTCAGTTAATTTATCTAGTTTTGCATTAAAGCTTATTCGACTTTTACTGAGGACATCAATTTTGGAGGATATAGTTTTAAGTTCGCGAAGGACTGAATTTTTTGTAACTTCTTCTGAGTCAGACGTATCAAAATCATCATCACTTGCTAGGCCAGTATTGTTTAATGGATTTTTTTGCTTTTTTAGAGCGAGTAGATCGACCCATTTTGGGTTATACATTTAATTTAGAGTTGCCAGGCAGAATTCGTAGGTAGGTAATGATATAAAAGTAAAAATAAGATTAAATAAAATTTTAACAGTTATAAGGACGCTTCCGTGTTCGTGGCCGAAAACGGGTACAATTACGAACGAGGGGGTTGCAAGTTTAAGGCTTTAATAGAGCATACCACGCCAATAAATGCAAAGCGAGTTTTTAGGCTTGCTTTGGCATCGTGTACATCACATTTATTTGAGGCTCGAATTGCCCGAGTTGCCGTTTTTGGTACCAAGTGTAAACGAATTGAGGAAACACAACCAATGCAATGATAATGGAGTTTATTGTAAATCGAAGTTCAACTTAATCTAATTCAATACACTTTTAAGAAATACAACTGGGACGCTAGCTTACTGTTCTAGAGGGGCCAAGTGTTCAATTAAAGTTACGGGAGGACTGGTTCTGGAAGACACAGCTTTGATACTACAATAAATCAAGGGATCCGGTACTGGGAGACTCAGATTTGATAATAATTCAAGGGATCTGGTACTGGGAGACACAGATTTCTGATCGGAAGATTACTTACTAAATTATGGGTCGGACCGATGGTTTCTCTTGAAAAAATGTTTGGGGAACCTACCATGTGGTTAGCGGTTTCAAATATCTGAATCTACGGGGTCGAGCTTAATAATTCAAGGGCGTCGCAAAAATAATCATATAACGAGGGCCTGATATAAGCCACTATTATCCCCTATACACTTCAAAATACTAATACAAAATAATGCAAAAAAAGAACAAAAAGTGTTGATACAATTACCGCCAACTTCTGGCTGGACTTCTTGTACTTCCGCGCACAATTACTTTTGTGAACACAGTCTTTGTAGTCACAATACCGCACTGCACAGTCCTTTCTTGAGGGACACGACTCCGCACGCACTTCTCGCGTTTGTACAACTTCGACTTGGGCCCGCTGCCCTCGCCCACCGTTTACTCTGACCTTCTTGACTCTGTCGTCCCAAAAAAACTGCTGTGCTCTCTGCCCCGGGAACTCTCTTTATATCCCTCCCTTATCTAATCTTTATCTTATCTTTAAACTCCATCGGGATACCTCCCGCAACGAAATTAGTAGAACAAATATTTACAGCGCGCCTTCCCGCTAGTAGATGACGCCACCATCTGGCTCTCCTCGGCCCGCTTGGCGAAAAGAACAAATAACACCGTCGTCTGCTTTACTATAGGCAGCTCGTATCCCCTAACATACCCCTTATTTCACCCCAAAAAATGTCAGGTTCCTAACACAGTACCAACCTATAATAATATACAAGAGAGGAGATTATTTCAAACGTCAGGTTTCAACGAATTCTGTCGGCGTTGTGATTTCTTGATCGAGCTGCCCGAGATTCCCGATTGCACAATTGATAAGAGATGATAAAGTCCGATGAGAGCCACATATGATTGTATTTTTTATTTTCCCTTGACTTTTCCTCCTTTTGGCGTTTTTTAATTGAAATAGAAGTAGTTTATTGTTGCCTAGTACGTAATATTCTGTCTTAGCTGAGCACTCTTGGTTGGCACAACATAATTATGCTCCTAAACGTAGATTTAGCAAGGCAATCAACCAACCTATAATAATATACAAGAGAGGAGCTAATTTCAAACGTCAGGTTTCAACGAATTCTGTCGGCGTTGTCTATCTACCCAACAACCTTGAATGTAAACCCTATTAGGAAGACTGAGGCTTTTTACTTAAAATTGCAAATCCACAAAAAGTTATAAAAACAATTTTTAATCGATTACACTCAAATTAAAAATTTATTTGCGCAATGCGTTTTAGTAAAACGTTCCACTAAGATCGCATGTACAAACAACCAATCAGAGTACAACCGCCCTCCTCTTAGACATTGACGTACCGAAAAGGGGTATTTGTTTTTGTCAATTGTAATTTATTTTATTGACCAAAATAATAATAATAATATACGTTTAAAAACCACCTATGGACTGCATTGTAAAGGATTGCAGTCCATATGTGGTTCCTTTTAACTAAACATTGCGTATATACTTACCTCCACCACTTCCCCTAATCGTATTTCCGTTGCTTTGCAACTCGTTTTTAAATTGAAAATGTTTAAGCTTAGTTTCTCTTTTCGGTGTTATAGTCGCAAGCCAGATTTCCCGCACGGTACTGACGAGTCCCAAATAGGACGAAACCGGTCTACCGTCGTCCATTTACGTGAACCAGGCAACCAGAACTCTCCCCTTAGAGCCAGCCCCGAACCGAAAATCGTCCGCTGCGTTCCACTTCGGAAAAACATTATCATACAGTATAGTTCAAATGAATAGGCACATCGGATTACCTTGCCGTTATGCCCCACAACGAACGGTTTTTCGTCACTGAAGACCGACCCGATGCCATTGTTCAGGTGTCCAGTCTAGGTTAGCGGTAGCAAATTCCGGCCTCCCTTGGCGGTTTATTATCCTTTCTTTCTGACCGGCAATCCTACCGCTCAGATTACTCCTTACAAAGGTCCTACTTACAGCCCGTCGTTATATTGAGCTCTTGAAAAATGATTACTTCCCAAGCGTATTGGAGAGGTTTTAAAACGGCAATTTCGATTTTATGCACGACTGAGCGCCAATCCACAAGGCGAGAGCCACGGCAGAAATATTGGAAAGGCTTCGCACTCATTTCAGCTTTAGGGTAAATTTTTAAGATCACATATCTAGAATTAAACTTTGGCCAGCGAGCGAACAGTTGGCGAGATGGTAAAGTTGATTAAATTGGGTCAGTGATGTCATTTCGAACAGCGAAACATTTTGTGTTTTTAGGTGTAAATATAATGAAGTTTTCAAATAACGAATCTTTTGTTCTTCTATTTAGATTATGAATTGCCCTGCCAAAGGGTATGCTATGAACCCCATAGAAAATCTATAGGCAGAAATGGTTCGTGCTATTCACCATACAAACGTAAGGAATGTCCAACACCATCTGGAGGCGGTACAAAATGCGTGGCGTGATCTAAAATTGAACTTTTTTTCGAGCCTATCACAATCGAGAAGTTGTTGAAAAACGTGCCGCAAAGTAGTATAGTAAAAAAAAACGATGGAAATTCCTCCATGTTTGTATTGTATTGCATTTATAAGAAATTGTCATTGGTTGTTAGAGTGTAAATAAACTTTCATTTGAACTCTGTTCGTAACCATATTTAGTTCTTAAATTTTAACGGCCGGTGGTCATAATCCAATTTAGTTCTTTTATTTAAAGCTGACTACTCAAGATGTAGGGCAAATAATGTGGTCTTGAACCCAATTGGTTTTCCTACTTGAACGCCTCCTTCCACGTTAAGTTTTTGTTATGGCGGTTGTGGGTAATGAGTTTGTTGTGTATGCGTTTAGTATGTATGGGTGTTTTCTCTCCAACTTCTTCTTATTGACTTTTCGGACGGACAGAGTGCTGAGGGTCACGATAAACGTCTTAACGTCCAAATGGCAGGGTGTCCAACAATTGTTTACGGTATTCTTCTTAGTATCAATTTGCGATCGCATCGGGCGGGATTCGAACCCGAGCCCTCGTGCATGACAGGCGAGTGTTCTACCACAGCACCACCGATACATGTTACGGTTCAAAGAAAATTATAAGTTCAGCTTAAGCGGAAGAGTATATTAATAGTTTTTAAAGTCAAAATTTTTTTCGTATGAAAATTTAAAGGTAAAATCTTGTTTACGCGCGGTCAGCAGATAAGATGGTTAAAAGGTTAAACCCGTTAGTTTTTTGTAATTTTTTTCCTTTTTTTCCAGTGGTATATTTTTATTTTTTGTGTATTTGGCATATTAGTTTTCAAGCGTATTAGTTCATTTATGAAGAAAATATCGAGTTGTATACATCGTGCTCTTACACTTATGTTGGTCTGGTTTTTAACTGGGTCATCATTACTTCGTTATTTATTTTAAACGTTTTCTCGACTGATTAAGATGTTTAATGCAGTTCATCAATTGGGTTCGTTCGTTTTTATTTATAAAGAGCCCTTACTATTCAGTCTACGGTCATTTATTGATATACGAGCTGTCGTTTAGTCAAGTGGCTTTCTGTGCTTTGTGAATGGTAAGTTTTTCGCTTCTTGTTAATACATTTTCTATTGGTGTGGATATTTGGACATATACGATTCCTAATGCAGTCATTGATTTCCTGGGTGTGCGAGTCATTATATGATATGGGAAATTGGACGGTATTGGTCTTTTTCATGCGGTATGTGTCACAACGTCAACCAGATGTCGAATATAGCTAATCTGCGGTATCTTCATTAAGGGCGAGTGTTGAAATAAAATGACCGTTAAAGATGCGGCAAGTATTTCATAAGCGAGAAAAATACAAATACCCTCTGTAGATATTTCTTTCATTACAATTTGCTTAGTATTATATTTATCTGATTAACTTGTTCTGTAAATAGGGTTAAATTCAATTGTGCATTGTTTTAATACGTCTAACTCGCTGTGGTAACTATTTAATTTATATTATTCTGAATAAGTTACACTCGGTTGTTTCGTCAGAATTATTTTAATTAAAATTAAATTTTTATACCGGGCGGGATTGAACCGGGATTACGTTTTTAAGGGTCGTCTCGAGAAATTTATACCACTAGGTACAATTCTTCCGAGGAGAGGTATATTTTGGCTTGCCAACTTGTTCAGCTGTAAACAGTTATTAATTTATTGATACCTTTGGCAATTTTGAACCTTTTAGAAATTCAAAAACAGATTTGGATTCTGCGTGACATTGCGAGTCAATCGGACCTAGCAAGTATAATTACTATTATTTTTCCACGTGAGAGACCGTAATAAATGTGCATAAACATTTCGTGGGCATATTCTTTCCAACAAGCCATCAAGCAGCTCTATGTCAAACAGAACCGAAATGGCGGCCAAATGAAATCGGCCGGAAACTTTTGTCCGGGACTGTGCATCAAACTTTTCTAATTGCAAATTTCCCTTTTTGACTAGTATATAAGCTCGTCCCGAGTAAGTCAAAGTCATACAGACTTCTGAATTATAACATGCAAACAGGGCACCTTTAGACAAAAGAGTAGTAGTGGCGGTCTTAAAATATACAGCAACCTTTTGCCCAATTCCAGATTTACCCAGTTTCAATTTAAGAACCTTCGAAGTTATTTTTCAGGTATCATGAGTATGATTATTTTTCGAAAACCTTTTTTTTACAAAAATAACTGTGTATTCATATTATTATGTGATTTTTAATAAGCTGGAGAAGATGGATTTGACCATCACTGTGGAGGAATATGTCCATACCTCTACGCTTTATTCGGCAATGAACTCCATCCCATTGCTCTCCACTTCTCTCACATCTTCACCTTCGACTTCTTTCGTAGCAACCTCATCGTCAACGGTCGCGTCAGTATCACCCACTTCAACACCTCAAGCATCGACATCCTTACCCCCCACTTCTTCTACCTCTAGAAAAGTCATTAAATAAAATCACTTAACGAAGAAAAAATTAATAATTAAATAACTATGATTTAGAAGCTTTTCTGGCTTTAGAAGAAATCATAAAGCAAACTCTCGGAGAAGAGTTTCCATATTTATAATTTAAAAAATAAATACAAAAACAAATGTGTTTTTCTTACATATAAAAGACATTATATTTTAGAGCTGAATAGATGTACCAATGAATAATAATGGAGATATCGGTTAACACGAAAAAAATTCAGAATAATACTGGAAATATTGGTTAACGTTAAGGGGTCTCTGAGATTTTATCATATTACAAAATCTACAGTGGGATATATAGATTTTTTATAAATAAAAATCTCTCACATATATGGATTTCAGAGTCTAGCATCTATCAGATTTATAGGCATGAAAGCGGAGGGTTTAAAAGATCGGGTCAGACCTCCGCTCTTTACCAGTTGCGATAAACAGCTAGACCGTACAAATGATTCCGTGTACCGAATGCGCGAAACAGTTTTCTAAAAAGTAAATTTTAAACAACATGTAAATTTAAAATACGTTTCTTCAACCTGTACGTAGCATTAGTTTTGCGCAAAGATACAAAATAATTCATCAGAGTAGCCCACTTTCTGCCACTCCAGACTCCCGCTATCAAAACAACCCCCAACAGCTTCACGATCTCCTAAAAGTCGACGTATCCGAGCGAGGGGCTAGTCACTCGCGAAATGTGTACACCAGATTTCGCGAAGTCGTTAAAAATATCTTAATTTTACAAGCAAAGTCTTTAAAAAAATGACGAAATCTTTTTAGCGAAGTCTAAAAAAAATTCTTTAACCCCTGAAATCTGGCGTAGTCCGACAAAGTCCAATGAAGTGATTGCAAACTTATAGAACCCCAGCAAAGTCTCTGAAAGTACTCAAAATTTTAAACTAAGTCTCGCGTATTCTTATATCGAGTTCCACGAAATATTCATCTTTGAATTTTTTCTTAAATCCTTTTTAATCCTTATCTCTCTCCTGCCATGCCTGCTGCTCAACTCTTTCTTTCAATCACGGGGTTAAACTTTAATACTGGTTCAACACACAATAGGGGTTAGAAGTATGCAATTTCTGGGAATTTCATTTTTGGGTTTTGTAGACGATTCCGCTCGGGATTCCGTGAATTTTCGGACAGTAGTCCCGTGCGTACGGTACGGTCGAGGATCCAATTTCAGGACGAACTTAGTTGCTGAGTTCTAGTATCGAGCGTGTAGTGGGCAAATAGACAAATTCCTTGCCTAGTTACGTACAAATAAATTAGTACGAAGTTATTTTATCCGTGTTTTTTTTTAATACTGGAATTAATCGTACATCGAGTTAAACATGGAAGTAAATATGGATAAAACCACGGATAAAAGACTCGCGGAAACTCCATCGAAGGAAATCTCGAACCAAACACCGAAGTAAAAGCAATGTAAGTACACTTATTACTATTAATAATAAAAAATATCTATGGTAATTTATTATATATATTTTTTTTATTTTAAAGGGATAATGAAATCGGACAATACAGTACCTTGAAACTATTCAGCTTCCAAAACTTTATCTTTTTCTATTTTTCAGTCTTTAGAAAAAATTGAAACTCAAATTTAAAAAAAAAATAAAACTACGCCGCAATCGGCGGACGACCTTCTTCAAAACATCGAAGAAGTCTTTGTTCTTGAGGACGCTATCGTCGTTTCGCGGTTTACCCCGTAAGCCACCCAAACAGACCCCGAAATATTAACTTTGACATGAAAACCGGCATTAATTAAATATTTTAAAAATTACTCAAATAAGAAGCGGGGCTTAAAGTAGAACATATTTATTCGCGTGAGATACGTACGCGAAATGAACGATGGTGCGGAAGTCGAGGTATTACCGTATTTCCGGTGCAAAACCCAAGCAACACTTTAACCCAGATGTAATACCAGGACAAAAAGAATCCAGTGTGAAGCAAATAACACAAGCGATTGGGGAATTTCATGATATGGGCAGTGGCTGTACAATAGACCGTATCTTGTTTTTTTTCAAATCGATAATAAAGCGTACGTACCGCTAGTCGGGGGTACGAATATCAATCTACCCCTGAGCTCGATAATACCGGCAAAGGAGTATTAAACATTAAAACCAAAGACCAATAGTGTTTCTTGTGGCGTGTCCTTGCTAAACTTAATCCACAACCTCCAAATTCCCATCGCGTTAATCAGAATAAAAACGTGATGTTTGAAAAAGAATAAGACTGCAGTGACATTACCTTTCCTTTCGAATTAAATCATTTTAAACCTAAATTTTTTTTTAAATAAAAACAATCTGTCTATCAACGTTTTCGGGTATGAAAAAGTAGTTTTTCTTCTTCTGGTAAGCGAAAACAGAGCCCCCGAAGATCGGCAAAGAGACCTCCTTAATCATTAGTCAAAAGGAAACCAACATTTTTGCCTAATCACTTATATTAGCCGACTATTAAGTCATTTCACAAACCATAACGGGAAAATTTACGTGTCGTTATTGCTTACAAAACTGCGCACGAAACCATAATGAACACGTGAAAAACTGCAACGTTCACACCCCCCCCAATTTGCAAAATACCACACAAAAATCCCGTTTTGAAATTCGATAAAATTGAATGCCTCCAAAAGGTAAGAAATAATTTCGATAATTCATGAATTCACGTGCTTAACACATTTATTTTTAGGTTCCCTACGTCATTTACGCGGATTTTGAATCTATAATTGACAGAATCCAGACTTATTTACCTGATTCCTCCCTATCATCAACAACGAAACTTTCGGAGTACGTAGCTTGCGGTTGAAGTAACGTTGCAATACGACCGGACGGTATTTATTTTTGGTTTCATTAAAAAATATATTTTCGCTACGACTTTTATCATTATTACAGGAAAGCCAAATGACCCTGTTACATAAAGGGGAACCGACGCTATCGAAATTTTTCTTTTAAGTTTGTTGATGGAACGGAGCACCATCACCGAATTATTCAAGGAAAATATTCCAATGTATCTCACTCCAGTCGAAGAAGAATTGTGTCGTAACACGACACAATGTTAGAGAGTAAACTTACTCCTTTGCAGTATTTAAATAGGTGTACTTTTAAAATTACGCCTTTTACAACAACTCCTTTTGAGGTGTAAATTGACACCATTAGCAGTATTAAATAACGCCTTTATTAGAGGAAAAGTATACCTTTAAAGATATTAAACAACTCCTTTATATGTGTAAAATGACCCCTATAGCGTTATAAAATGACGCATTTCAAATAAATTTAACAACACCTTTAGAGGTGTAAAATTATCTCTTTGGCGGTGCAAAATGACTCCGTTAGCAGTAAGGAAATATCGTTTGAGCTTTATGTACTAACCTCGATAGCCGTGTGAAATGACACTCACTCTTAAAAAAAGGGTATACAAATAGGCTTTTTCTGTTTTGTTCCTTAGAGTAAATTTACCCCTTTAAATTTATTAAATGGGTAAAATTTTATTTTACTCCTTTTTATTTCTGCTATGAAGGTTTACAAGTGTAAAAAGGTTATATTTTTTATATATTTATTTTATAAAACTTTTCAAACGTTTTGCTTATCTGGAAAATGAAGTAACAAGGGTGTATTGTTAAAGGCACCGTTTTTATTCCGTAAATATACCATTAACAGGGCCGTGCAGAGGTTTCCTGGGGCCCCGGGTCAAACTTACTCGTCGGCCCTTCGAATTACAACCAACTCGAGCCTCTCGCAAGTTATCATGATTTACACCCCCCTCGAGCCCCGAAAACGTTTCCCACATGCGCCCTTGCCATAAAAACCGAAAAGACGCTCTTATTCAACTATTTTGTTCACTTAATTACTTTAAAATATTACAACTAGGTACAGTCCCGGACATAAGTTTCCGGCCGTTTTCATTTGGCCGCCATTTTGATTCTGTTTGACGTAGAGCGTCGTTGGAGGTCTTGTATGAATACTTACGCTCACGAAATTAGTATCAACATAAATTATTTTGATATATCTTACAAGGAAAAAGAAAAATCAAAATTAGTAAAACCCCACCGATTTGACTTTACCAAATTAAGCGTTTAGTTAGTAACAATTAGGCCCATTAGACGCACAATGTCACGCAGAATCCGAATCCTTCTTTGAAATTTAAATCGGTTCAATATTACCAAAGTTATAAATAAAATAACAACGGTTTAAAACTGGAAAATTAAGCCTAATCGAAATATTTATTCAAACAGATCAACTGAAGTGGGAAGCAGGCGTTAAAGCGGGGGAAACAATTGCGTTCAAGACCACTTGATTTTGCAGTTCACCTTAAGTTGTTAGCGTTAAAATAAAAACACTAAATAGAACAGTGACCAGAATTAAATAATTGCAAATTTTATATCAATCATCACAAACAATGACATATTTAGAAAATGTCTCAGAGTAATTTTGAATTTTTTCAGATTAGCACTTTACGACACTTATTAATAAGTCCAATAACCACATTTGTCTACATCCTCTCGCATACTCTTGGGCATCGATTCGTGATAGGCCTGAAAAATTAGTCGTTGAGCTTCAGATCGCGCCACGCATTTCCAGAAGGCGTTGAACATTTCGTCAGGGCACCAGCCCGCATCTTCGAAATATTTTGTATTTTCTTATTTTTTAAACATTATTTACAGGGCCCCTATAAATATAATATTTTTATTTTAGGGCCATTTATTTTAACAATATAATTTTTGGGACCCCTTAATTTTAACATTATTTTTAGGGCCCCAATTCAACAATATTTTACGGGCACCTAATTTTAACGTTTTTTTGGGGTCCACAATTTCAACGTTATTTTAGGGCCCACAAATTAAAATTTTTATTTAAGGACCCCAATTTTAATATTATTTTAAGTACCCAAATTTTAATTCTATTATCACGGTCCTTAAATGCCATTACGTTAGGGCCTCTAAATTTATCAATACAAATAATTACAACTATTTTTAACATTATTTTAGTGCCCCTCATTTTAATATATTTTTGGGTCCCAAATTTTTGCATAGAGCCTTCAACAGTGTTTATCAGGCTCTGCATTTCGTACGTTTGAGTAATTGATATGAAGAACCATTTCCGCCTACAGGTTTTCATGGGGTTCAAATCACATCGTTTGACAGTCCAATTTATAATCTAAATAAAGAAGGAAAAATAAGTTGTTCGATACCAGAACTGTATTTAAAACTAACAATCCGAAATGTATCGCTGTTTGAATTGACTTTTCTGGTCCAAATTCATCACCTTTCCGCTCTCGCACTCATTCCGGCAGCAGGTTCAATTTCTTAGAATCTAGAAAAAAAGTTTGAGCAATGCGCGAACATTCGGCGAGATCAGAAAGGTGATGAAATTGGACCAGTGAAGTCCGTTCGAACAGCGATACATTTCGTATGTTTTAAATAGTGTTATGGTTTCAAACAACTTATTTTTCGTTCTTCTATTTAGATTACGATTTTGCCTGTCAAAGGATGTGAATTTCAGATTGTGCCACGCATTTCGTACCGCCTTCAGAAGGTGTTGAACTTTTCGCCAGGGCCGTATTAATAGGAATATAACCTCCAACGCGATTTGAATGAGAGATACCCACAATTTTTGGGATTACCTTTCCAGTAAACCACTAAGCAGCGCCGAAACCTCTAAAGCCATAGGAGGGCGCGGCTAACAGCGAAACCGTTGTCAGAAGGAGACTAAAATACCAGAAGTTATATTCCCTTTAAGGCATGTGCCAAGTGCACTATCACCCAGGGCCCCCCGAGGTCAAGTCTAACATAGCGGGCCCTATAGCCCGCATCTTCGAAATAATTTTCATATATTTTTTAATTATCTTTAAAGGCCACAAATTTAAATATTATTACTTCAGAGCTATTAATTTGAACATGATTATTTTTAGGACTCTTGAACATTGAGTGAGATCGAAAAGGTGATAAAATTGGATCAGTCAAGTCCATTCGATTAGTCGGAAGAAGGTGTTAAAGCGTTAAAAACAATTACGCTCAAGACCACTGGATTTTGCCCTTCACTTTGAGTTGTTAGCGTTAAGTAGGATTATGACCTGAATTAATTCTTGAAAATTTTATTTGAATCATCATAAACAATGACATATTTTTTTACAAATAGTTTCAGAGGTATTTTGACAGTTTGCCCAGAATACCACTTAACGACACTTAATAGTGAGTCCAATAGCCTTGTTTTTCAACAACTTCTCGCACTCTATTGGGCATAGATACGTGATAGGCCTGAAAAAGTTCCTCGTTGAGCTTTAGGTCGCGCCACGCATTTTGTACGGCCTCCAAAAGGCCTTGAACATTTCGAACGTTTGTGTGATCGATAATGCGAACCATTTCCGCCCACAGGTTTTCTATAGGGTTCATGTCGCAACCTTTGGCAGGCCAATTCATAATCTAAATAGAAGAACAAAATATAAGTTGTTTGAAACAATAACTGTATTTAAAATACGAAATATATTGCTATTCGAATTGACTTGACTAGACCAAGTTCATCTCCTTTCCTCACCGAATTTTTGCACGTTGGTCTAAGTTTAATTACGAAACTTACCCTGAAGCCGTAATGAGTGCGAAGCCTTTCCAATGCTTCAGCGGTTAGTCTCGCCGTATGGATTGGCGCTCGGTCTTGCATAAAATCAAAATTCCCGTCTGGAAACCTTTCCATTACGCTCAACGTACCGACGAGCAGTATTTCGTCCCTCTATGTTGACCAAGCAACTAGAAAGCCAGCCCCATACTTGAACCGAAAATCGTCCGCTGCGTTGCACTTCCGTTATGTATGGTTCGTTGTATCGGGTACCAACTGGCCTTCGAACCCCGATCTTAAAGTTCAGGGAAAACATTACATGGAAATATTAGAGTTTTGTTCAAATAATTGAGCACATCCGCTTACCTGGCCGTTATGCCCCACAACGAACGTTTTTTCGTCAGTAAAGACGACACGTTGCCATTGTTCGAGAGTCCAGTCTAGGTGAGCCGTAGCAAATTCAAGCCTTCCTTGACCGTAATTAAATAAAAATTTTAATTTGTGGGCCCTAAAATAACGTTGAAATTGTGGACCCCAAAAAACATTAAAATTAGGTGCCCGTAAAATATTGTTGAATTGGGGCCCTAAAAATAATGTTAAAATTAAGGGGTCCTAAAAATAAAATTTTTAAAATTAATGTCCCTAAAATAAAAATATTATATTTATAGGGCCCTATAAATAATGTTTCAAAAATAAGAGAATACAAAATATTTCGAAGATGCGGGCTGGTGCCCTGACGAAATGTTCAACGCCTTCTGGAAATGCGTGGCGCGATCTGAAGCTCTAATTTTTCGGGCCTATCACGAATCGATGCCCAAGAGTATGCGAGAGGATGTAGACAAATGTAGTTATTGGACTTACTAATAAGTGTCGTAAAGTGCTAATCTGAAAAAATTCAAAATTACTCTGAGACAATTTTTCTAAATATGTCATTGTTTGGGATGATTGATATAAAATTTGCAATTATTTAATTCTGGTCACTGTCCTATTTAGTGTTTTTATTTTAACGCTAACAACTTAAGGTGAAGGGCAAAATCAAGTGGTCTTGAACGCAATTGTTTCCCCCGCTTTAACGCCTGCTTCCCACTTCAGTTGATCTGTTTGAATAAATATTTCGATTAGGCTTAATTTTCCAGTTTTAAACCGTTGTTATTTTATTTATAACTTTGGTTATATTGAACCGATTTAAATTTCAAAGACAGATTCGGATTCTGTGTGACATTGTGCGTCTAATGGGCATAATTGTTACTAACTAAACGCTTAATTTGGTAAAGTCAAATCGGTGCGGTTTTACTAATTTTGATTTTTCTTTTTCCTTGTAAGATATCAAAATAAATTTATGTTGATACTAATTTCGTGAGCGTAAGTATTCAAACAAGACCTCCAACGACGCTCTACGTCAAACAGAATCAAAATGGCGGCCAAATGAAAACGGCCGGAAACTTATGTCCAGGACTGTACACCTATGGATTGATGATGGAACCGAAATTAAATAGGAACAGTTCGTTTAAGAACCATTTTTATTCATCATTCCGAGTTTTTAAGATTTTGTATCCAATCTGTGTTAAATTATTGATTTAAGTTTAGCAGCGGCGTCAGACACTCGGTGAGGTTGGAACTCCCTCAATTTTAACCGTAATGCCGTGTTAGAATATATTAAATGTAGTCCAATCAAAGAATAGTTTAATATTTATTCCCAAATTTTAAACTAGACCAGTCTCTTAAATTACGATGTTATTCGCCCATTTTCCGATTTTTAAACAATATGTATAACACAATCCAAAATGGGTTCTATCAAACATGTAGTGCATATTGATGCTTCCGTCACGGCACTCGGAGCAGCTCGAACTTTATTCAGACGCCTACAATGAGTTACAAATCAGAAAACATATTTTTAATTGAAGGTAATTCACTTAGAAAAACGGAAAATTTGGATGTAGTTTTGATATCTCTGATATCGTTATTTAAAGATTTTTCAGATGTATTTTTACCAACATCGATTAGGAAAATCTAATTGCATCTTCTTTAGCAGCAACCTATTTGGGTTTCAATGGCTAAACAAAGGGAGCGTAGCGGTAGTTTTATATAGCGAATACTGTTACAAATTTTTGCTCGATATACTTTTCTTACAACATGTGTATTGTAGAGATGATTATAGTGGTAGGGCCCTCTTTCTTTTTTCGAATTTTCATAAGGCTTGACCTTGAATTTTTCCTATCACTTTCCCCATCTAGAGGATTGTAAAAGGGATTTCTTACTTTTGGTGCCAAAATCACTTCACTCTTAGTTTAGAGTTCTTTTAGCTTAGTTCTTAGATTGGCTTTATTAAGATTTGGTCTAAAGAGTAGCCCAAATCTTTTGACTTCCTGATCTGTGAGTTTACTGTTAAACTAAAGAATTTCAGTTTGTTTCCCACAATTTATTGTTGGAAATAGTATATTTTTATAACTGGAGAATAATTGTATTACAATACCAGTTAGCCAGTCCTAATTGTGTGGTTTGAAAAAACGTAGGACGAAAATAAACAATCTAATTCTGGGCGTTACAGGTTTTCTACAACTTCCCAGTTAAAAATTGGACCGAAGTATACGTTCTAATTCTGTGAGTTACGGGTTTCGTAACAACGAAAGTGACGTCCTAGCCTATATACATAATTATAAATGCTTTTATCAAAGCAGTTTAAAGGTAATTTATGGGGGGGGGGTGAGTTGGATCCTAGAAAGGTGCAGATGTTTCTTTAGATTTTAAGAGATATTTTTTGCAATTACTTTCAAAAGCCAAATATATTTTATTACATTTCATCAATTTTCCTCTCCTTTTCACAAATTGATATATTTTAAAACCCTTTTCTTAAATTTGAGCCTTGAAACTGTAACAGGAAACTGATATAATATTAAAATGCAAAGGAGTACGCGTGTACGTCCAGGGTTTTCTTTTCGGGGGGGGGGGGACTATATTGGAAATCACTCACTTTTAAAAATTTTGAGCTTTTTCCATATGAAAATAGCGAAAAGAGACATAGCAAAATACACGTATTCCAAATAACGAAACGTTCATACTCATAGCAAGCAGATTTTTACGTTAATAACCTTATATCTGGCCCTTTGTTTTAAAACATTCGTCTGCTACGGTGTCGTCACTAGTTTGAATAAATAAATAACTACACAGTTATTGTAAAGTAATTATCATGCTTTTTTATTTGTATTTAATTAATATGTAAGCGAGTTTTACTTTCATTTAATTTATAAATTCTGTCTGTTTGCATTTTATATTTTAAAATGAAGTGGCACTTGGTTTGTATTGTTATTTTTAGGGCTAGATAATGCTTAAAACTTGTTGTACTACGCTACCCAATAAATTAACTCCAGTTTACTATTATACTGAAAACTATATATATTAAATTTATAATATTTGCACATTAAATTAGAGTTTGAATCATGACTAACAAGATGCTAGCCTGTGGTTTGTGACTTGGGTATTAGCTTAGCTGATTATTATTTTTATTATTATTAGAATAAAAATCCTGATCAGTTCTTTTCTTTTTCTGGATATTACTGGAAAACATAACACTCCCCTTATATAGTTGCAGTCTCTCTCACATCTCAATGGGTGGAGATCAATACTAAATTAATCATCAAATTAGGGGCTATGTAGTTGATAATATTCTTGATTGGGTAGATTATAAAACATTTATACTGATTTAATAGTGTATTTTCTTTGGTGAGTTGCAACAAATTAAATGATCAACTTACACTTAATCTTTTGCACTTTAATATTTTATCAGTTTCCTGTTACAGAGGAAAATTGATGAAATCTAATAAAATATATTAGGCTTTTGAAAGTAATTGCAAAAAATATCTCTTAAAGAAATATCTGTACCTTTCTAGGTCCCAACTCACCCCCCCATAAATTACCTTTAAACTGCATTTTTAATTAATATCTGGCTCTTTTCCCTGCCCTACAGCGCATATTTATCGTATACATTACTATTGTAAATATAAGCTATAAGTAATCATTCATTTACAAGATCCAATAATCAATAACTTAATATCGTTATTTGTAGGTCACTTTGAATAAACAATTCAAGATTTTTAACTTTTCACTTTATAGTAAAAAATGTTAGTTTTGTTAATGACAGATCCTACACTTTGATTCAAGCAAAAATGTAAAGAAGCAATGTTAAAAATGTTGAAGACTATGTTAGTATCTAATTAATAACTCAATGTAAAGTGGGAGAAAGAAATAGCGTGCTTTATTTGTTTACAAAATACGGCGGTGATTTTTCATCTTTGGACTAGGAATGATTTTGGTGAACTGATCCGCTAGGTTTGATTCGGTCTTCACGTACGTGAGTTTGATCAGTTCTTCTTCGACCAGTTCTCGAACGTGAAATAATTTCAGATCTATGTGAGAGAGAAGGATGATGATATGGTTAATGAGACAATCAGTCTGATATCTTATCTCATTAACCATATCATCAGCAGTAGTCTCTCTCTGCTCCCCCCTCAAATTCTATTGGCTGTCTCTCTATGAGATAACAGTTCTAGACACTGCATCTAATGATACCCATTGACGTCATATAATTTTACCCACTTGAAAAAAAACCCATTGTTGACGTCACATAATTAACCCAGTTTAATATCTAAAGTGGAACCCATTGTTGACGTCACATAATTAACCCACTTGAAAAAAAACCCAATGTAGATTCCTCTCGAGAGCTTTTCATCATATGCTAGAAAACAATACAATTAATAGAAATATACATTAAATTAGTATACTATTAAAACCATTTTGCGAACTACAGTGAAAAAAGTTACAATTTTACGGTAGAAACGTTTTCAAAATACCATTCTCATTTTAAACGCTTTTTCAATAAGCTAATTGTCTAAAATATATAGTCTACTACAAAAACAAAATACTAAATTACTTTCTACGCTAATCTTAGCCCTACACGACCTAATTTTGGCCTAAAAAAAGCAGAATACTAAAATTCATTTTTATCTCTAATTCAGATTCCTACCTGGTAAGCCTAAATTTAGTATACTAAGTATAATATGCCTTAAAGTTCAAATACTGTCTAATACAATAAACATTCATGAAAAATACTTACTTTGTATGTACAATGAACGCTCCAAAAGCCTGAAAATTTAACATGGAACAAGACAGAATTTCTACTCGAACCTTTCCGATTGTAGCGTCAAATAAAATAAAGATCTCGCTAAGTCAAAGTTCAGTTATCTTATCAATCGTACGCGCGGGCACGGAAAAATGAACGAGTCACGTGAGAATCGGTACGTCACGAGCCCCTATGCATAAATGTTAGGGCGCCATACCACCAATAGATCTAATCGCGCTAGCACATTCTCGAAAAATAAACCAGTTCTCGGGAATAAGTGACTTTTTTATCAAAGATAAGCCAAGTTTATAGTTTATTGTATGAAAATATTAATTAATTTGGAAATATATTCGATGCTTACTGGTTTTTTACCAGTTCATTTTAAGAGCGTTAATCTATTTTAGTCCTATTTAGGACTAAAATAGTTTAACGTACTTAAAATGAACTGGTAAAAAACCAGTAAGCATCGAATATATTTCCAAATTAATTAATCTTTTCATGTCTTTTTGTTGAAACACTTCTACAGGCGCACATAGCCCTAAAATAGACGTAAATAGGACTAAAATAGATTAACGTACTTAAAATGAACTGGTAAAAAACCAGTAAGCATCGGATATATTTCCAAATTAATTAATATTTTCATGTTTTTTTGTTGAGACACTTCTACTGGCGCACATAGGCTTAAAATAGGCGTAAATAGGACTAAAATAGATTAACGCTCTTAAAATGAACTGGTAAAAAACCAGTAAGCATCGAATATATTTCCAAATTAATTAATATTTTCATACAATAAACTATAAACTTGGCTTATCTTTGATAAAAAAGTCTCTTATTCCCGAGAACTGGTTTATTTTTCGAGAATGTGCTAGCGCGATTAGATCTATTGGTGGTATGGCGCCCTAACATTTATGCATAGGGGCTCGTGACGTACCGATTCTCACGTGACTCGTTCATTTTTCCGTGCGCTCGTGCGTACGATTGATAAGATTTCATTGTATGGATTTTTAATATTGGAGATTGTTCTTGCTATTTAACAAGGATACTTTTCCTACAGACCCACTAAAATTTATATGACCTACCTCAACCTGACTAGAATTAACATTTTTTTCTATTAAAAAATAAAGAATTTAATATAAATTATATTAAATTGATATAGCTCATTATTGAAAATAGACATAAAATAAGTGAAACTATCAATCGTCTTTGCACCAACTTACGTGTTGAGGAAATACCCGGGAAGTTTAACTACCCTTGAACTTGAAATACATTTAAAAATTATCTAATTAGATCTATTGGTGGTAAGGCGCCCTAACATTTATGCATAGGGGCTCGTGACGTACCGATTCTCACGTGACTCGTTCATTTTTCCGTGCCCGCGCGTACGATTGATAAGATAACTGAACTTTGACTTAGCGAGATCTTTATTTTATTTGACGCTACAACCGGAAAGGCTCGAGTAGAAATTCTGTCTTGTTCCATGTTAAATTTTCAGGCTTTTGGAGCGTTCATTGTACATACAAAGTAAGTATTTTTCATGAATGTTTATTGTATTAGACAGTATTTGAACTTTAAGGCATATTATACTTAGTATACTAAATTTAGGCTTACCAGGTAGGAATCTGAATTAGAGTTAAAAATGAATTTTAGTATTCTGCTTTTTTTAGGCCAAAATTAGGTCGTGTAGAGCTAAGATTAGCGTAGAAAGTAATTTAGTATTTTGTTTTTGTAGTAGACTATATATTTTAGACAATTAGCTTATTGAAAAAGCGTTTAAAATGAGAATGGTATTTTGAAAAAGTTTCTACCGTAAAATTGTAACTTTTTTCACTGTAGTTCGCAAAATGGTATTAATAGTATACTAATTTAATGTAAATTTCTATTAATTGTATTGTTTTCTAGCATATGATGAAAAGCTCTCGAGAGGAATCTACATTGGGTTTTTTTTTCAAGTGGGTTAATTATGTGACGTCAACAATGGGTTCCACTTAAGATATTAAACTGGGTTAATTATGTGACGTCAACAATGGGTTTTTTTTCAAGTGGGTAAAATTATATGACGTCAATGGGTATCATTAGATGCAGTGTCTAGAACTGTTATCTCATAGAGAGACAGCCAATAGAATTTGAGGGTTATTTGAAGTTTAGTTCACGTGATGAATTAATCTCAACAAGATAGGAACTGATTAATCTCCCACGCGTCATTTCTCTTCGGCGCATTGACTATTTTTATTCGTTGTAATAGACTATATTTTTAGACATATTTAAAACAATTTGCATATTGAAAAAGCGTTTATATTGGGAATTTTAGCGTAGAAATTTAACCATATTGAGAAAATTTGGTTTAGTAAGCTTAGTGATAAATTTAGGTTTAGCATATAGGCTTAGTGATAAATTTAGGTTTAGCATGTAGGCTTAGTGAATGTATTATTTGAAATTATAGAACATATTTTGTCTAGATCAACTATGGGAATCGAAGCGTATCGACTTGAAACGTTTCGTCACTGGAAAAATCCACATGTTTCCAAAGAAAAACTAGCGAAGGCTGGATTCTACTATATTCAACGGAGATGAAGTACGATGTTACAAGTGCCACGGAATCTTAGAACACTGGGAATCAGGAGGCGTACCAGAACTTGAACATGCCAGATGCTTTCCAAACTGACCGTCGAGGGATAATTCACCAACGGAAAAAAGTACCTCTCGCAAGAATGGGACATTCCACCTACGCCAAAAGCAACTACTGTCATCGATAAAAGCTTCTCACCTGCATCTGAAGAAGACGACGTTTGTGACTGTCCCTCGTATGTCAGACGATACTGCTGTTAGACATATCACGACCCTTTAACTTTCGGGAGTGATCATCTTGTTTTTTTCCACTTTTTTTATATTTTTCCCCTCAGTATAGCCATCTAGGGACCAACCATTTATATTTTTTTGTTGCGCTTCATTTCTCTGGCCTATTCTGGCAGACCCGTAGCTTTTTCGTTTTTTTACACATCCCGATAAGATAAGGGGTCATCTAATTATCTAGTATAAAAAGCCAAGCCAGCTTTAATGGGCATTCAGTTTTTCTCCAGCTTTTGTTTTAATCGTTTCTTCAAGTGTGATCAGAATGTGGCGTACGGCATTCGGTGACGCGATTCGACGTGAAGGTTAAAAGTGCACGGTACTTGTGCGGGTATTTCGGTCGAATTCGTGGTTGTGCGTGATAACTTTGGTGTAAGAAGTTATGTGCGGTTCATTCCTTGGAAGGTTACTTGAAGAGCGATAAGTACTTTGAACATTTCCTTTATAATTTTTCTTTATTTCATTTAAATGTATTGTATAACTGAAACTCTTATGTCCCGACCTAATTTCCTGCGAGTTTAGCAGACGATTATATGCCACCCCTTTTGTTAGACCAGAAACCCCGTAGATTAATTCTTTTGTTCAAGTTCAACTGTCAGAGCAGCCACACTCCTTGACTATCTAGCCTATCAAATCCTCCACATCCGTAATTAAATATTTAAATTGGTATTGTAAAACTATTTTAATTAATGTCAGGCTAATCAAAGCCAGTTTATTTATATTTATTTTGTTAATATTACCAACCACAGTACTCTCTTTTATATATATTTATTTATCGTAATCCCCAGGCCCACCATAGCCGCGAGGTGATAATTCCTTTAATTAGGTAAGATATTACTCAAGATATATATATATATAAGAATAATAACTGTTATAGCAAGTACAAATAAAAGAGTTACTGTTTTGCATAATTGAAGTTGATTTCATTTACCTACTCTGTGACAATACCGACTCTAAGGATCCCGAACAAATAAATTCGATACATACGGCACGGGGAAATAAGTATTTAAATTTCCCTCGAATTTAGTGCGTGGGTCAGATTCTCAAGGTTGCAATTGGAACTTTTTGAATCTTCCCTCCCTTCCAATCTCCACGACTCCCCTAAAAACCCCTGAAATTTATAGTGTCGTAATAGACACTACAAATACGTAAGTTAGAACTTTTAATTATATTATTTATACAAGTTGCTGAATGTAGTTCGTTTCAACCCTTTAAATGAAATTGTATATATCCATTTCGAATTAATTACAATTATATAGATAAATTACGATTTAAACGAATTATATATAATATCGGATTAGTCATAGAACCAATTTTACGTAATCATGTAAACAAAGTTCTAAAATAAAAATTAATTAAATTTAAATAACTTGTTATTATTAATTATATTCTAGATATTAGAAATTATAGCTAACGGGGGTGAACAAAGAGGGTGGGGGAGCAGAGAGAGTCTACTGATTACGGACTTAGGATTGAGATATAATAATTATGGTTAACGGGGCGGGGCGAGGGGGCGTGCGGAGAGAATATAGCGATTATAATCTGGTTAATGAGGTAGCTCGGGGAATACAGATTCTGGAGAATGAAAAATTCTGGCAATTGGGGAGGGGTGAAAGGGGTGAGAATCTTGCTGTTACAGTCTGGTTAACGAAGATAACAGCGCTGAGAAAAATGTTCCGGGGATTATGGTTAATGGGTGGAGCAGAGAGAGTCCACTGATTGCTATATGGTTAACGAAGATAACAGAGCTGGAAAAAACGTTCTGGGAATTATGGTAAACGGGGGAGCAGAGAGAGTCTACCGATTGCTATATGGTTAACGAAGATAACAGAGCTGGAAAAAACGTTCTGGGAATTATGGTTAACGGGGGAGCAGAGAGAGTCTACCGATTGCTATATGGTTAACGAAGATAACAGAGCTGGAAAAAACGTTCTGGGAATTATGGTTAACGGGGGAGCAGAGAGAGTCTACTGATTGCGATACGGTTAACGAAGATAACAGCGCTGGAAAAACGTTCTGGGGATTATGGTTAACGGGGGAGCAGAGAGAGTCTACTGATTGCGATACGGTTAACGAAGATAACAGCGCTGGAAAAAACGTTCTGGGGATTATGGTTAACGGGGGAGCAGAGGAAGTCTACTGTTGCTATATGGTTAACGAAGATAACAGCGCTGGAAAAAGCGTTCTGGGGATTATGGTTAACGGGGGAGCAGAGAGAGTCTACTGATTGCTATATAGGTAACGAAGATAACAGCTCTGGAAAAAACGTTCTGGGGATTATGGTTAACGGGGGAGCAGAGAGAGTCTACTGATTGCGATATGGTTAACGAAGATAACAGCTCTGGAAAAAACGTTCTGGGAATTATGGTTAACGGGGGAGCAGAGAGAGTCTTCCGATTGCTATATGGTTAACGAAGATAACAGAGCTGGAAAAAACGTTCTGGGAATTATGGTTAACGGGGGAGCAGAGAGAGTCTACTGATTGCGATATGGTTAACGAAGATAACAGCGCTGGAAAAAACGTTCTGGGTATTATGGTTAACGGGGGGGAGCGGAAAGAGAATACTGATGATGATATGGTTAATGAGATAAGATATCAGACTGATTATCTCATTAACCATATCAACATCCTTCTCTCTTATGTGTTTTGATCTTTCTGATGTAGTGGGATTCTCAGCGATTTTCATTGCGCCTTGATTATCAATTTTTACTTTAATAGTTTTCCCCACAAATTCTTCCATACCTATTTCTTCTAGTAAGTGTCTTATCCAGGAGCACTTTTTGGAAACTTCGCTGAGTGCAACGAATTCTGCTTCAACAGTGCTGAGGGCGATACATCGTTGCTTTCTACGTGTCCAGCTGACGGCCGCTCCTCCTAGTTGTATGACATTTCCGCTGAATGATCTGCGATCTACTGGATCCGATCCCCAATCGGCGTCGGTGTATACTTCTAACTGTTTACCAGTTTTCTTAAATTCCAGTGAAACTGTCTTCGTGGCGTTTAAATAGCGTAGTATATGCTGCATTCCTACATAGTGTTCTTGCGTCGGATTCTTGCTAAACTGGCTCATGTAGGTTGCTGCAAATGCTAAATCAGGCCGAGTATGTGTTGCCAGATACAGCAAACTTCCTACAGCTTGTCGATATTTCATACTCTTTTCTTCATTTAGTTCATCGCCTTCTTTGCCAGGTTATAATAATAATCAGCTAGGCTAATACCCAAGGCACTACCTTAGGCCTAAGTCATCAAGCGACTCCTAAACAAAGGGGTGATGCTACACTTTTCGAACTGTCCATTCCTATAGTCTTCAACAATTCGTTTACATATAGTGTTTGATCTAGTGTAATGTTTTTCCTCGTTCTTTTTACGCGAAAAGATAGGATGTGCTTTATTACTCCTACGTCCTTTACCTCAAATTCTTCTTTCGCAGCTTTCTTTAGTCTATTTATTTCTTCTAAACTTCCGTACAATACTAGATCATCTACGTATGTTGTGACTATTAATTCTTTTCCTAAAGCGTAGTACACGCAAGGGTCAGCTCTGGAACGTTTAAGGTCTTGTTTTTGTAGAAACGCATTTAAATGCCTGTTCCACAGTCTTCCAGACTAGTGAAGCCCGTACCTACTCTTCTTTAGTTTCCAGACGTAGTCGTTTTCTTCCAATTCCTTTCGTTCCTGTAGGTTCGACCACATGTTTCTTAAATCATCAGTTATTTCTTCAAAATATTCCGGTATTTCCATGTAAGTCTCTTAGTCTATTTTTGCGTTCAAGTATGCAGCAGTTATGTCTAAGTGATGAATATGCCAATTTTTCTCTATGGCGATTCCGAATAAAATTCTTGTGGTCTTTATTTTTACGACTGGCGCGTACGTCTTGTCAAAATCAAGTCCAGGTCTTTGAGTATGGCCCATTGCTATCACTCGCGCACGATATCTCATCGGGTTTCCATCTTCATCACATTTTGTTTTATAAATCCACTTCGCCTTTATTGGCTTCTTATATTTGGGTCGTGCTACAAATTCAAACGTATCGTTTCTTAGCATATTTTCTATCTCTCTTTCCAACGTCCACTGTTCTTTGAATCTAATGCTTCTCTCGGTGTTTGTGGATCAATTAAGTTATTTTCATTAACGATCGCTTGTTTGCATTGTGAATCTTCTTCACTTCCATCATTTTCTACCTCCTCTGTATAGTCTTTCATCCAAACAGGAGGTTTAATTTGTCGCCCCGATCGTGTACGTCATTCCCTTTGATCTTGAGTATTATTATTTGCTGCTTCCAGTGGGTGTGCTTGGTCGTTTTCGTGAAGACTTTCTATTACTGAATCGTCACTATCGTCGTCCTGGCTGTTTTCTCTTTCAACTTCAGTCGCATAATCTTCACTTTCTTCCGAGTTGTCATCCGATTCTGAAGATGAATGTTCTATTTCGGGTCTAACATTTTCTTCAGCTCTCTAATTTATTTCCTCAGGTTCTACTTTCATAGAACACCACATCGAGTCTTCTAATGATACATTTCTTTCGGATGTTTCTTCGCGTTTCTCTTTCATTGGGAAAACGTTTTCCTCAAATTTGTACGCCTTCGCATAGGAGTCGTACCCAATAAAAATACACGCGAGTCCTTTCGGAGAAAACTTGCTAGCTCTTCTTTTATTGTTGGCCCAGGTTCGGCACCCAAAAACCTTCAAATGTGATATATTTCTTGGTTTCTTCTTCCACAACTTTAATGGTATTTTTCCTTTGTTGGCATTTTTTGGGCATCGGTTTCTCACGTATGCTTCCGTGTTTATAGCATCGGCTCAAAATTCTGTAGGCATCCCCGACTCTATATAATCATGCATCTCGCCGTATCCAGAAGTGTTTGGTTCGCTCGCTCGGCAACACCGTTTTGTTGGGGAGTTCCTGGGATTGTTAGTTGCCTATCAATTCCATTATTCTTAAGCATTTCTTTGAAAGAATTGATAATATATTCTCCACCATTATCACTACGCAACGTCTTGATTCGGGAAGTATGATTATTTTCTACCCTTTTTCGGTAGGTTTCAAAACGTTCTTCCACTTCATTCTTTCTTTTCAGCATATGTACTTCTGTATACCGTGAGTAGTCATCTATAAAGGTAGCGAAATAACGGCTTCCTCTCTTCGTAATTGGTTTTATCTGACCAACAACATCCGAATGAATCAACCGTAAAGGTTCTTTTTCTCTCGTAAAACTCTTATTTGGAAAGGGTTTAGTTTTTAATTTACCCGTCATACAAGTTTGACAATTTCAAGTAATTATTTCGTCGTCCAATGTAATTTTAGGGCATTCGGGCTTTTGCATTTGTTTTATGGCTTCTATATGCAAATGCCCTAATCGTCGATGCCATAACTCTTCAGTTTAAGACATACTTTTCGCTTGAAATGCTTGTGTTTCCTTCAGTGTTGGATGTATGGATATTGTCGTTGATGGGGTTTATTCATAAAAAATAGTACAATCCTCCCGCTAGCGTTCCATCTTTCAGCTGACTCCTTATTTAGCTTTATCTCTAGATTTTTGTCGGTCATTTGTGTCGCTGACAATAAATTTCCACGTAATTCCGGAACATACAATGAGTTTATTAAAGTAAAAGTCCATCCTCCATATTCTTCATTGAACTGAATTTCTATACTTCCTTTACCTTCAGCGAGTAGCGACTATTACCCCTTCGCCCCGCGCCTATCGTTTGTATTACGACGTTGCAGTGCGTTGATGATAATAAGTAAAAGAAAGATGATAATATCGGACAGTAATTAGGATACTCAATGAAATTCTCGATTGAAAGGCTTTTATTGATAGATTAAAATCATAAAAATACACAATATAAACGAAAAGTTAAAAATGGGACTTCTTACATAAATCGGGCGTATCCTCTGGATACCTGGCAGCCATGGTGGGGATTATAAAATATAGCGAGAAAAACTTGCTTTAAGCGCTTAAATTTACTTAAGAGATTTAATAAAACTTATGGGGAGAGTAGCTCTAAATTTAAACTGGCGTCGAGAAGGTAGAAATCGGTTAAGATATTTTTTGGTTTGGGGGCTTGGTTTTTATACGGGTTGGAATAACGGGGTATTGTTCGGGGCTCTCGACACGGGGCTTTTCTCGTTCTCGGGGAGTATTGATTTAACAGGGCTTTCGGGGTTCTAGATTCAATCTTTTAACCCGTCGGGATTAGCGTATTTTCTTAAACGAAGTTTTTTCGTCTTAGGGGGGGTTTCAAGGAAATTTTCAACGTTACGGTTTCGCTGTCATGGGATGTTGTCTTCTTTTCGCTGGCTCTGTTTCTTGGTGTCTCGAATATCTGGATTACTGCATAAGCGACTTGGACGACTTATTTTTCGATAAGAAGGGGACGGAACCCAGGAATGTCCTTTGCCAGTGGGATGATTTCTCGACGACAGTTGAATTTGGAGGGGTGCCTTTAGTTGACTCGATCTGCTGATAGTTTTTCCATCACGGGAAAACGTTCTTGGATTTAGGGATTCATTTGAAATTCAACGCGATGGGCATTTCGTCTCTTTTGGGTTGACCGTTAAATTTGTGCATTATGCATCTTTTATTGGGACATCGGGGACTACGTTCTTGGGATATCGCGGCCTAAGCCCGGACTGGGTTGGGGATCTCCTCTAGTTCCGATTCTGTTCGAACTCTTCCTGTTAGATCTTGCTGTTTCCTTTGCGTTCTCTGGTTTTGTTGTTCTTCCGTCTAAGGGGGTGGAAAAGTCGGGTGTCGGAAGTGTAGGCTTGGTAGTGGTTTTTACTTGCAGTTATGGTTTCTTGGGGGGCTGGAAGGCGGCGTTATTTTCTATCGGAGGGGTCTCTGTTTCTACCCCTTTGGATGACTTATTTTTCGTCTTTGGCAACTAAGTTTGAGGGATTTTTCCAGAGCCGAATATGACCTTTCACACTGTAAGGCAGGGGTTAGGTCGGCCGCCACATAGTTAGCGTGGAAAGGGGGGGGGGAATTCGGACGCTCTTTCTTGTTTGAAATTGTCGCCTCATGGTGCAATCTGACCTTCTGGGTGGATTTTCTATTTTTCTGGGCGCCGGATTGTCTATCGGGGGGAAAGTAACACTAAGGTGGGACAATGAATAGAATAGATTCGCTAAATTATGGTTTTAAATAAACTTTTCCGTTTTATGGGGGTTTTTCAATTTAATTTTAATATTTAGAATTATCAATTATATCTATTTTCTGGGATTTTTCTGGGGCTTTCTAACCATACCACATATGACATACCAAGTATCGTAGGGTTTAATTAAGTGTATTAAGGGTTTTTTATTAATTGGGGATTTTTGATTAAACTTAATGTACACTATGGGAATTTTATCAAATATAGGAGTATGGGGCACACAAATGAAAAACAAGTCTTAATTCTATTAACATTCACTAAGGGGATATATGAAACGAAAAACACAAACTTAACATTTAATAACGAAACAAATTGTTTGTTTCTTTTAATTAGGGGTTTTAAATTGTTAATATTATTTATTTTATTTAAATTTAGGTATATATTTATATATGCTTAGTTTTTAATTAGTTTTGCTTTTTAATTTTAATTATAGGCTTACTTTTTCTTATTTACTTATGTGGTTAGATAAATCGTTATTTTTTCTCTCGCCATATGGCGCCACAGGGGTAACACGACCCTCCACCTGCTACTTCAACGGTAGTGTGACAAGGTTCAAATGTGACGAATTTTGCCTTGTGCGATGTCATATGTTCCGTAGCTCCACTATCCATTACCAATATGCCTTTAGAAATATTATTATTCTCGCTGCAAGAAACGCGGCTTGTCTCACAAATCCTTTTAACATGGGTTGTTGGTTTACGTCTATGTTCTTTATGGCAACTGCTGCTTCATGTTTGCGTGTGGTTTCTAATCTTGGGTTTGGGCTCTTCTCGTCTTTCGGTTCTTCTGGCTTTGAATTCTTCTTATCTACGTCATATGAACAATCCGCCGCTATGTGTCCAAATTCAAGACAGCGGTAACATCTTTTATTTTCGGTTCTTCTTCTGTCTTCAGCTTGTGACGAATTTCTTCGAAATGTATTTCGTCCTCTTTCATATCTTTCTTGTCTACCTCTTTGATTCCTGTTATACGTCGTCTGTGCTTGAAAAGCTTTGGTATGTTATTCGGAATCATTGGTGACGCCTATTCTTCTTCCATTAATTTGGCTTTCAATGTTGTTAATGTTAAATCGTCTTTATCTAACCGTAAGCTTCTGCACATAAATTCGTATTCTTTGGGCAATCCCAAAACCGTAAATCCAGCTAGAACTTTTTCTTCGAATGTGAAACCAGCATTTTTTACGTTGTGGTATGAAGAGTTGCGTCTTGTTAGATATGCACTTATAGATTCATTGACTTTCTTCTCTGTCAGTACGAAATCTTTAAGCAATAATAGCCCATGCCACGTGTCATAAGTGGTGTGTATATCGTGCAATGTTTGCCAAATTTCACTTGCATAAACGCAATCTGCGATATCATCAAGGCATTCGTCATTTACAATCATATAAAAAATTGACTTCTTCAAATCCTGGTTTCACAGCGCCCCGACATCCTTTGGCTTCTATTAACCCTTGTGCACGCATAGACCAATGTCTATAATTGTTCGCATTCAATTTGTCAATTCTGTATTCGTCTCCCATTGTTTTTCAATTCTTCGCGAGTTCGCCTACACCGCACTATTTCACTTTCTCTAACAATTGACTGTCTCGTCTCTCGAGCTATTTTTCCTCACTCAGCCTTGGTTTCAACAGGGGGTAGAAACGTACGCGAAATGCGTTGTCTCATGCGATTCCCTAGTGGGAGTGGTGGGGGTGGAAATTTAGTCTGAAAAGTTTCAGTGGGTTCGTCTGCTTCGATATCTGGACCAAGTTCGGGCCTCGGGCTTATTGTCAAAAGAAACAACTCCAATCTATTTGAATCTAAAAAGGCGAATGGTTAGTATTACAATTTAAATTATCATCGATGTAGTATTAAATTGTTTCTTTTAAGTATAATTTCAGGGGTAAACTTTAAAAACGCTTCAAAATTAATATCTTTGCCCAATGAAGAGCCTTTTGTAAAAATAAGTTTTAAATGCTTAATTTCAAATGGTTATATATATATTTTTAATCTTTTTAAACAGCTTTGCTTAGAAAAAAATTTAGGCTAGAGGTCGGCGGAACGAATAAATTAGCCGGCAAAATTTCGATTAACCCTCAAAAGGTTTGGTTAACTGTTTTTATGAACATTTTATACGAATAAACAACGATTTAACATGCAAAAATAATAATAATTTTTTTGGATAATTTACGGTTATGAATAAAAATAAATAATTGGATAATTTCTTATTCAAACGCCGATCTCTAATTAAGGCAAATCCAATAAAAAATGATGACAAATGAAGCATTCCAATAGGCCTACTTGTCCATATTTACAATTGAAGGCACCAACGTTATTAATAAACTTCGCTACAATTTCAATTTAACCCAACTTATGATTAAAGATGATTTGTGAAATTGTGATAGTTCTTACAACTCTTGAATTGGCAAGATTTACTCATATTTAGTTTACCACTTGGTAAAATAAAATTCCAATCAGTAAAATAAAGAAAATTTACGCTTCAAATCAAACGTGGTCGAAACCTCGGGCCTCGTCCTCCCATCCCGATTTTTTTTGTTTAGACTGCCAGCAGCCAGCACCGACCTCGGAACTGAATTTTTCAGATTTTTTACCCCTATGCTATTACATTGCCCCCCGCAACTAAGGAATCGTGTGGTTAGACTGGAGCCCGTAGGAATCTCGCTGCATTTCTAATCTAGGGTACGTAGTCTAGATTATCTTTGGTTTCAATAACTACGCAGTACACAATAAACCTTTAAAGTATTCAATGACATCGAACGTTATTAATTAATCAACTATTCTACGACTTCTTCTTTCGCGCAGTGGAAGGGTGCTGGGCCCATAACCTGTTAGTATCTAATTAATAACTCAATGTAAAGTGGGAGAAAGAAATAGCGTGCTTTATTGGTTTACGAAATACGGCGGAACTGCCAGAACAAAATATAAATTTCCTTAACATGCGGCCAACTCTAACAGACTAGAGTTTCAATTTCATAAGAATTCTTAAAATTTTATCAATTAAAGGTAGGAGCTACAGAGATATCATAAATTTCACAATAATAATTCTTGATTCGTGCCTTTCCAAATGTGTAGTTATCAAAATTCTTTAAATTTAGTAAATTTCACTTTGCACAACCAAATCATTAACTTCAATACTTGATTCATGCATTTTCCAACTAAAATTTACCAGATTCGGTCTTGTCTTTAAAAAACAATTTAAAGAATTCAGTTACATTTCCAGTTGGAAAAAACACAATTTAATCAAGTAATTTTTTCAGTCTCTAAATTAGTTAATTAAAGAACGAGTGGAATTTTTTTGAAAAAAAATGAACCATTTTGTGGGCCACAGTGTACATGTACTTTGCTTCCTTAGCAATGGTACTATCCATTAGTGTCACTCGTTCACTAAGTATAACTTCATTTCTACTATAAAATCAATTTGAACTGAAGAATAGGACTCGGCCCGTTGATTTTTCTACTGTAAATGGAACAGAAATCCTGAAATTAGAAACAAACTACTGAGACCTCACACTGTTAACAAAAATGGGGCCAAATTGATCAGGGTCCACTATAATTTTATCCATTGCTGTCACTCCTTATTTCCAGTCTAAAATATATTAAAACTGAAGAAAAAGACTGGCTTTTCAACTGCAAATTTAACAGAATTATTTTCACAAAATACCTTAACACGTATCTTCACTTATAGTCACAGTTTTATATTCTAAATTTGGAACTCTTTTTAATTCAATAGCAACCCAGCAAACACAAACACGTCCTATGGACATCCGATAGACGTCACAATCGGATCTTGCCTTCGTCCGTAGGACATCCCAAAATCCGGGGTTGACGTCGGTTGGACGTTAAAGGACGTCCAGATGTCCGGTTTGTCTATAGCCGTAGTACGTCCCGGGGACGAGTTTTCGTTTACATTCGGATCCCAGGATGGGATAGCCTAGCTCCACACTTTATCGAAATCTTTGACCATCAAATCGTGATACAAATCGAGTTAATCTTCCGGGCAGTCGGTTATAGTACATTCGCAGTAGTAGTAAAATAATACTCACAATTGGCAACTGGTAGGCCTACCCAGATCTAATAGAACGGTCAGGGGATAAAAATTGTTAAACGTTTCAAAACATTTTAGCCTTTCCACATTTAAAATGTGCGAGAAGTGCTTGGCCAGGCGATTTCAGTTTTCAAGGTCTTTAATAACGCGCGCGTAGTTTTTCATCCGTTCTCGTGACTCGTTTTATTTAGTTATTGCCGTAAAAAGAATGTTTCATTTTTTAACGTAGGCGAAATTGGGAGTTAGATTCTTCCCCACAAAGTAGGTTTATTGTAGACTTCTGCTATAATCAATAAAAAAGATAATTACGATTCATTTCATTAAGTTTTTCAATTTCTTCTCTGGCTCTATTTAATTTTTCTTTAAGCTTTATGTTCTTCTCCCTCAATCCATGGTTTCGCTGGCTGCAAACTGTTGTTAAAATTATCCAGAATTTGCTTATTTTGTTACCAATTTAAATTGAACGAAAATTTTAAGAAACCGAAATAATTAACCTTCAAACAAAAACGTACTTCAGTGATCGCCGATGATGTTTGTTTGTTTTTCTTTTGGGCCTTGGTTTTTTCTACCTTTTCAAATTGCTTCGCCATATCTACATTAGATCCTATAATAATAGAAATTACTATTTGGTTTTATTTTTTATTATATCATAATTTAATTGTAATATTTTTATCTTATCTATCACTACTACTTTCATGATATAGCACGACAGATCTTTTGAGCCAGCTATTTCTTTTGCTAACTTTTTGTCAACCAATTTCCTAATCGAGTACTGTCCAATCTTGACTATATTAGAAAGTGTAACAGTAATGCTTTTTATATTTTAGAGACCCCTATGGTTTAAAAAGTACACCTGGAAAATATTCAAAATTACTCTGGAAAACCTGGAAATATCAGGGAAAATGGTTTTTTTAATATGGTATGAACCCTGTCATACAAATTATCTTCGGCACACCACTTAATAAACATATATAGGCCGTCCTTCGGCATTTTCCGAACTTATTACACGAAAAATCACTTTCACTTTTCTACCCGTTTTATGGAATTTTGTTGGCTGTGTAGTTGTTTCGTCTGTTCTCTTAACTTTTTAACTCTACAGGCAAAAGAGGACGAGTTTTCCTTTGAAAGGGATGGTACTGGGTGTTCCAAGTAGGTCAGTGCCTAGCTAGGCAAGAACCTTCTTGAGCAGCGAGAAGGTATAATTTTCTTCATTCACACTTGACAGCTTTATAATAAAATTTTACGGAGACTTTACCCATTTGTTGACTCTTTTAAATATCTCTTTAGGTAATGGATTTTTACAAAGTGAAAAGTATTTTTCTCACCTGTAAATGAAAGTTTTAGAAGGTTTCACCCTATCGCTACCAATAGCTAGTAGAGTTTTTCTAAAAGATTTATACCCCTTTCTACCCTCTATTGTGAAAAGGGCTGATAAATTTGAGAATATTCGGCAATGTAGAGTCATCATAAGTTGATAACGCGGAGTTAGCAGGTTCGTAGTACATTTAAGACATATTTAATTAAAAGTTAAAATATATTAAATTGAAAAGGATAGGATGAAAACCTATAAAGATTATTTGTTTTCCACAAAGGGGTCGTGTGCGATATAGAAATAAATACACGGAAAAACGATCGGCCACTTCGATACAACCAGAATCTGATGATTCATCATTAGAAAGCGATGTTAGTTTAGAGGAACTTGAAAATAGGAAAGATGCACAGTCTGAAATCGAAGATGTGATGTATGAAGATGAAATTACACAATTGACGACACAAGTTCTTGTTCTTCGCTCAGTTCTATAGAAATGGAAGTTACGCGTGAAGAATCAGTAGAAACTAAAACCGATGAATTAGTAAAAAATAACGCGCATTTTTTTTAATTATATTCATATTTTTCATTTAAGTTTTAGCTTTTTACAGGGTAAACCACTGTACGAAAACTCAAATCAAACAATTAACAATAAAATAAAGTTTGCTTCTTGTAATTGGGCATATATTACAGCACCCTTCATCTGATGTAGCGACTAAAAGTTTACTAGAATTAATTTACTGGCATTTACCCAAGTATCGGTGGTTCTTTGGTAGAACGTCCGCCTGTCATACAGGAGGTCTCGGGTTCAAATCCCGCCCGTTGCGATCGGAAATTGATATTAAGACGAATACCGTAAATAATAGGTGGAAACTCTGCCATTTGGACGTTGAGACTTTTATCGTAACCCTCAGCAGTCGGTCCATCTCATTTGTCAATACGAAGAAGTTATAGAGAAAACGCCCATACATACAAAATGCAAACACAACACACTTAACACCCACAACCACCGTAACACGAACTCAACATTCCCACATTTCGCAAAAACATTACTAAGGACAAAATCTCTTATTAAAGTAAACCACTCGATTAACCATTAGCAGTTTCAAAAAACTTTACTCGTGTAGTCCGTATTTTCACGAAATTATCATTGAAACTTTGAAAAGAATCCGTAAGAGAACATACCACGTAATGAGGCCAACTGCAGCCATCTCCCACAAAATCAATAAATACTGTTAAAGACAAATTATGATATAACGCCATCATTTTATACTTTTATCTTTCTCCACGCTTTAATAGAAGAGACACACGTATAATATATAGGTACTTGAAAATTAAGAAAGCGCAAGAGAAAACGTAATGAACTAACCACGAGAAAACCAGCGATTGAAATGATAATAATCACCGAGATTCCCTTCCTTTTATAGTCGAAAGAGTAGCACGAATACCATCCGCGCATTAGCAGCGTGAATCACGTTTTCTCTCAAAAATAATCTAATGAGATATCCCCATTCCACCCTTTCTTCCTTCCCCCATTCCGTAAGGCTTGGTACTGTCCTCTAGGTCGCGTAATAGATGGTAAATCGTTTTTTAGTATGGGGTTGGGGTGGTGCCGCACGCACTCAGCGCTCGAGCGAAGTGAGTGCGTGGCGCCTTGAGACGCCAATACTTAGAAAACATTATTCGTTCCACGTGGTGTAAAATACTTATCCTCCACGCTAACTTTTTTTGGACTTAAATGTACCTTTATTTCGGTTCCACCGTCGTTGTTAAACGACTACATCAATTTACCTAAAAATACGATTTACGCTCACTTTTTAAAAATTTACACAATACGTGGGAAATACAACACAACAATTTCTTCAAATTCATACCTGTAGAGAAAATTATATTACATGATTCTAGGAAACCATTATTAAGGGATTATTAATAGAAATAACCAAGAGTTAGAGAAAACGGCAGAAAAAATGTTATTACCAATTTCGACAACTTATGTTATTCCTGCGCCTCCTCTTCTCTATCGGCAAACTCCCCAACGAATTCCTCATCTTCATCCCCGTCATCGAGTAAAATTAAAGGGGCCGGTAGACGTTCAAACCCCATTGTGGCTACCAAATCAGAATACGCCCCATCAGTTTCTTCGGGTACTCCTGATACTTATTCCAATTCGTAACCCTCGTCTTCTTCACATTGAAGACCTTCCTCGAAAGAATGGTTTTCCGAAGACGAATAATGACCATTTCTAAAACACATAACTGTTATCATCCGAATCGTCGGAACAAAAACTTTCATTTAAATCTTCTTGTTCTATCATCGCTAAGAACAAACCAAGTTTTACACATTTAACCCACTAGCAATAGAACGAAACGTAAAAATACCTATTCTAGATCCAACGAAGAACTAATCTTAAATGCAACTTACATTCATTTATATATACACATCCACGAGGCTACCAACCACTTTCTCTATTTACCCTGTTGGTAGAGATATTAGCAACTATTTAATATTCCCGAAATCTTTAATGTTACCAGCGCCTAAATATTATTTCCAAGCTAACCAATCACTTAATAAATATTGTCCAATATCTACATAACAATATCCTCACTAAGCAAGGTTACCAACCTCTAAATAACAATATCCTAGCAAAGCAGGGTTGCCACTCAATTACTTACGTTCCCCCTTACCAGCCAATAAGTCTTCCCAGTTTGCTGTATCTCCACAATATTTTATTTATTTCACCTTTAAACAGTGTTGACGAATAAATAATCTTAAATATGATGCTACAGAAATTGTATGTTATATCGCAGGCATTGCCGCATGACAACCTATACCAACGCCTTCTACTCACGGTAAATTTTAGCAAGAACCCAAATCGTGGCACGTACTGCATTCATTATTACCTTACCAAACGCATTGCCCAGCATAATCAGCACACTTTTATACAACTATTTACACAACGTATCGGCATTGCCGGAAACGGGGTAACGCGGCCGCGGTAATGAACACTTTTCCGCCTGGACAATTTTTACAATCTTTAGGTGTTTTTTTGTATTTAAATTTGGTAAAGAGTATTTGTCCTGTTCGATTTGGACAGTAAACTTAATTTCGTGATGCAAAGACGCGCTGTAATGTAATAACTGTTAAAATTCAATGTTTTAAAATATTAAATACATTTTCAAGACTATTTACTTTTATTTAAATTATCTATTTTTTAAAATATACATAGTGATTTATATAAATTTATAATTTTTCCCATGTTGATTTTTAGTTTTCGTCACTTGAAATATTTATTTCTTAAAAAAATATATAATCGCCCTCGAACAACATGGGCATAAAGTTGAGAGGCTTTTCCTCACCTGTTGCTTAGTGAAGAACCATCTTCTTCTCCTTCGGTTGCTTTCTCCTTCACGTCAATGTAGTTCGGAATTTGGCCTTCCTCGTTAAAAGGTCAGAAGTAATCATGGTCGGGATTTATAGGGGAAAAAGGGCCCAAGATGAGGCGGAAAACCGGGAACTTCAATATCGTCTTCCGTACGACCAAATAGCGAGGACAAACTATCTGTATAATCCAAATCTTCTTCGTCAGAAATTGATATCATCGACCTAATCTCGCCATCGCGCTCGGTGTCTGAAATTACTAAATGTAAAAATATTGGTCCCACCATATATAAAGTATTAAGTAAAGTGCAAAATCACGATTTAGAGACCAGGAAACTTACCTCCGCTCTTAACAAATTACCAATTCCAAATACAACATATTTCTCAATCTTGGCCACAAAATTAAACAACGCCATTTATTAAGAAGCGATCATACCCAGTTGGGCAATGTTACCAACTAATAATCAATTATTTCCCATTTCGCGTTGGTACCAGCCACTTACGCATTCCCCAATTTTACAGGGTTACCAGACGTTAACATAAATTCCCCATATTACAATGCTACCAGCCCCTACCTTACTTTCCCTCATTTTCCAAGACTACCAGCCACTAATTTACATCACCCTCATTTTACAGGGTTACCAGACACTAACATAAATTACCCATATTACAATGCTACCATCCCCTATCTTACTTTCCCTCATTTTCCAAGACTAACAGCCACTAATTTTCATCACCCTTAATTTACAGGATTGCCAGATATTAACTCAAACTTCCCCACTTTGCAAGTTTACACACCAATATCTCGAACTCGCCCACTTAACAACATTACTAAACAATAAGTATTTTTAGCTTAAGAAAAAGCTATTTTTATATCATTAAAAATTTATTTTTTCATCTACATCTATAAAAGTTCCGCTCTGTCACATGTTTGATGACCTTTTAAGCGGTATAATGATTGGTGACAGATTTCAGTTCTGCCTTTTTCTGGCAGCCAATACCTTGATAGAGTTAACTCGTATCAAGTAATAGTGGCTGATCTTAGTTCCGTTCGTAGGGCCTATATTTATTAAAACTATTTTTAAAAATAAAATTGTTTCCAGAAAAGCTCTCGAACTTAGTTGAATCCTGTGAAGGTACACTTTTAGTGACAAAGAAGGATAAAGAAATCTAGCTCTTCGTTGTTTCTGTTAGCGTATACCATTTGAAGAAATCCTTTTCGTTTATGTACTAATAAGGAAACTTAGTTCTCTGCTAATTTAGTTCAATCATAAAGACTTACAAACTATTTTTTCGATAACTAATGATGTCTGAATCTAGTTATGTTTTGATTCAGTTAGCCTATTTAATTGATTTGATTTGACTCGCTTACAACGAAACTTCGGGACCTTACTACCCAGGGTCAAAATCTGAAAAAGCCAGTGAAACGTAGATAATCATTCTTAGAAAGAAGGGATAAACCCTCGCTATTGTTCGGAGAACGGTTTAATATAGGTCCCCTCGAGTTGAGAGGTTATTCCGTTTTGCGAATTTATACAGTTAGGATTACCTTTTTTTTTCATGCTTTACCCTCGCCTTTATCATATTTGAGTTAATTATTTGCCATTGTTTAATTGTAGAATATAAAATTGTAGTATTATAATTGTAGTATTTATTATTAGTGTTATTGTATATCTGTTTCTGCCCAATGCTTATTTCAAACCCAAGATGCCTGATCTTAGCCTAAAGGCCGAGAAGCTTCGAGTCGCTGTTGGACTATATATATTTTCCCAAGAGACAAATTCAACGAATGCTATTTTAACTAAGAAAAACCTAATTTTTTTTGGTATTTACAGCCCAACCGGACATTAAACAAACACTAGCAGCGCAGCTGGATGGTAAACAAGGTAATGTTAAAATTTACCTGCCAGAAATAACCCTTTTTCTAGGAAAAAGGATTAATAGTGAATATTTAAGTCCTAAAAATCCCCGCAAATGGGAAAACCGTTCAAATAACAAAACTGCGCAAACGGGGAAACTGCGCAAACGGGGAAACCGCGCAAACGGGAAACCGCGCAAGCGGGAAACTGCGCAATCGGGAAAAAGCGCGCAAATGGTAAATTGCGCACACGACAAACTGCGCAAATGGGGAGCTGTGCAAATAGCAATTCCGCAAATGGGAAACGCGCAATTGGGAACGTGCGCAAACGAAAACTGCGGAAGTGGGAAGTGCGCAAATGAAAACTGCGCAAGTGGACCCAAACCTTATGAACACCGGCACTGATCCCACGAAGAATTGTAAGAGATAATATCATTAACAAATTTAAAGCTAAAATAACCTTAGTTGAGATGGCCCAACCATCACTATTGTCAAGTGCAATTATTCCCTTGAGGTCAAAAGACAATAAGTACCCCCGCATTTTGATAATTAATGTATAGTGTTTTATAAAGTGGTAAATAAATATTTGGAGATTGATTATAGGTTTTTCATTCTGAAATGAAATCTCTACTCTTTCCCTTCTAATGTAAGCCCCTCTCTCAGATTTAGTTCACGCCACGAAAGGCCACGACTCTTTCCCCGCCTTGGTGAATTAAAATCTTTGAGCAAGGGTATGAATATTTTCTAGACCGTAATCGTTATTCAAACCGAAACGATACGCGTTGAGAAATATCGTTTCATTTCCGAACGAAATGGTTGCAGTCTGTACTCGTCGTCATGGCGTTTTTGCTCTAGTGAAAAGGGTCTTAAACGGATTTATAATGGGTCGAATAAATAACTGCGTAAAATAATTAAGTAAATTCGGATCTAGATACGTTAGATATTAGCTAATTTAACTTAAGCTAGTTTCTGAAGAAAGTGCTGCTTTTTAAAAAAACACCTTTTTGTATCACCCGAATTCGGTTAAGATTTTTTGTGCTGTATTACACCATAGATTAAATAGGGATAAAAAAGTGCGTAATATATTTCAAATAATGTTTTTCTAGGGAATATCAATTTACACTGATAAAATTTATAACCGGCCGAGTTAATTTTTTTCGTAACTTCCTCAATGTGACCCATCGGCATAGTTTATTTAGAATCCGCGATAGATGAGTCATTAAAACCAATTCATGATTTAGAATAAATAGTAATTTGTAACAACGCTTCAAAGAAAAGAGCGACAATAATGGTCCGTAAAGATAAAATCTATTTTCCTCCAAATCCCAAACAAAGGCATTACATCTCAGATTTAGAAGCTTGTAGTGAACAAATTGTTCTCAAAATCCTGTGAGAGTTATCATAACAGCCAACAAATTAAAGACCATCCTATCATGATAGGATTTCAAACATGTATTCCATTGTGCTTGGCACAAAGTGTTAAAACTATTCCTCGCAATAACTATGGACTAATTATTTAGACCATGCATTAACTCAATTTAGTCTTTAAACCGGTGCGGAGTGAATATTAAAAATGTCGTTCTTTGAAAATATGTTGATTTCCGAAACAACTGCTTTCAACCGTTTTTTAAGTTCTTTGATAACTTTGTTCTTATTCATATTTTGGTCTATCAAAACTTTAAAACATTATAATCTACTCCACCAAAGACCTAATGAACAAACCAACGACAGAGCAAAGGACATATTAGCCAATATTGATCTTTCGTTAGTGCCCAGCAAACACAAAAACGTCCTTTGGACATCCGATAGACGTCAAACTCGGATCTTGCCTTCGTCTTGCGTACTGGGGTGGAGGGCCTCGAAACACACAACTAGCTGAGGGCTCTCCTGTAAGGTGGTCTACTCGGCTAGATACCTTATTAAGAACTAGTGTGACAAAAATCTCACCTTGAACCTACTTGAAGATAAAATTGCAAAAAAATTGCACCAATTATATCTACTCTTAATTCAATTTTGACAATAATAATAACAAATATTCGATTGAAATATTTCGGGACATCAATTTTTATTTTTACGTTATTACAGTTTTTTAAATTTTGTTTAATAGTTTAACACTCTTTGGCCAAGTTGCTACATCATTTTCTTGCGGTCCATAACCTTTAAAGTAACATTCGCATATAAAATCATGATAGGTTGTTGTCCTGTCCTCTTCATTTCGAAGTGGCAATCCATTTGGGAACCGATCAGTTTTAGTTTTAAGGCAGAAATCTCGGCAGTTTGGGTTTTCATTGAAAACGGCTAAAAATAATGAAGTAATTTTTGTGAATAACCATTTCTTAAATATATTAATTTAATTTGGCCTTCATATGATAGTGAGAACTAACCGGAAAAGATCATTATTGCAAGAAAATTAAATTTCAATTTATTTTAATTGACGTTATTTTAAATGCAAAATTATAAGTCTTTTTTAAAAATCGATAGCTTATATCGATATCTATATATATCATCTCTATCTACTATTTCTATCTCTATCTATTGCTATCTCTATCAATCTCTATATCTATCTCTATCTATCTATCTATGTCTATGTCTATTTCTATCTATCTACCTATATATCTATCTATATATCTATCTATCTTACGAGCTTTATTTTTTTGATTTGGAAATATTCAGAAAACTTTGAAGTTGTAACATATCAATGATCACTTACCATTAAAATAGCACTGATGTCGTTTTTTCTGTTTCATTAATAATTCTATTGTCTCGGGTTTCAGCAAAGCTGTGTAATTTATGATATGTTTTTCGTAACTATTAGCTTTTTTGTCATCCATTTTATATTTTCGGATCGCTACGCAATCAACGGACTCTTTGGAAAGAAATTCTTGTTTGTATGACGAAACGCGTAATTGCGAAACAATCTGATTACAATCATACTCCTCATCTCTTTGGCAACCTTAAGATACATATTAATTTTTAAAATTAAAATTTATTGATTTAGCACGGACACAAAAATGTGGGTGTTATTTAAAGTGAAATACCAAAATAGTTGTAATTAAATTGCCTTTTTTAACTGCTCATCTTGAAAGCGTCTTAGTAGGTCAAATTTTAACCCTCTTTTATGCAGTTGGATTTTCTTAATTTAAAATAGCTAGGATCTCATATAATGAAATAAAACTTCAGCGGTAAACCTTTGGTTTAAATAAAAAAATTATGACTGAGATAACACTAACATGTCTACGGTTAATAATTATATAAGTATTTTTTGCTCGTTTGACATTAAGACAGCTCTCCTTCATTGATTAGAAATAATTCCAACTAACAGCGGATTCTAATTGTATTTTCCAACTAAACGAGAGTGACTCGCAAATCACAAGAGGAAACTTCCACCTGAGCGAGTTTGATTCGAACCTGAATTTTGATGACTTTCTACCAACCAGAAGCCACTCTTTCCTGAGCCAATTCCAATTACCTGAATACACGTTCAACTTACTTAAAATAATCAGAATCAAAGCAGCTTCTGTAAATCGCAATTTCTAGATCCTTACCAAATAGATATAGGAATCAGATGGAATTTTAAAACAATATCTAAATATAAAGATAGAAAGTGCTGGCTGCTTAATTAATTAAATGTAGTATCTTCAGCAATATATTTATGTAGGCATTATATTTATTCTAAAGAGCCGATGCATGACTATCGAGTCCTGAAAGACTTTTTACAACATTGATTTCGAATTCTAAGTAAAAATAATTTGTCATTACCGTCTTTTCCAAGAAAAACTCTTTTTTTCGCATTGATTTCGATCATTCCAACCATTACCAAGAGGACTGTACTGCAGAAAACATAAAGTTTCATTTTTCTGACCATATTTCGTAAGCTGAAAAACAATAAAACAATTACTTTCTTTTATAACTCATAACCAATAAAGAAATACGTCCAACTGATAAATGATAATTTTCTAAACACGCAGAATTCTGACAAATTTCAGAGTCCCAATTTGCGCATCTTCTTTGTATAAAAAACGGATCGATAAAAAAATAAATAAGTAAGAATTTGGAATACCTTTAAACAATCAAAGCTATTATACTACAGGTTACTCAACAGCGACTTTAATAAAAAAAAGTTACTGAATAGTTTAATCTGAAAATCGCCTACAATAGTTTCATTTGTTAACCCTTTTAGATTTCTTTGATACTTGCTTTAAACGTTTTTTAAAAAATTTCCCAAATAATCTTGCTTTAACCCTTAAAAACATTAGCTATATATTTAATTAAACAATAGCACGAATTTGATTTAGCTGTGCTGATTTTTAAGAAGTTGTTTTTGTTGAAGTTTTAGAATTGCAGCTTCCAAACCGTAGCGATAAGAATTATAACGACAACTTTCAATAAGCATAAAATAATATTATGAATTACATAGTAAATACAAATAACGGGTAACGATTGATAATTTAGTAAAACCAACCGCTGTTTTTATACATAATAAAAACGGGTTTAAAAAAACCAAGGTTATATAAAAAAAACAACCCATATGAAATTGGAATTGTAGTCAATATTGAGTATCCTTAACAGTTTTGAGTATATAAGAAGTTGTTTTGAATTTTGTTTCTTTCGTTATTATGCATAGAACAATTTAAACTTTTTCCGAAATTAAAACATCTACTCAAGTGTTATGAATTATTATTTAAATTAGATGTTAAAAACTTAATTTTAAGTTATTGCAATCTAACTAGTATTAAATTAAAAAAAATACTTTTGAGGGTTGAGTTCTTTGTGGGCACATTTGGTGGCTAATAATACGCGAAACTAGGCCAAATCCTAGTTTTTTAAAAACGGTATTTTCTGGATGACCAAAAAATCGAAAGCGATGTTGGTACTACATAGGCTTCCTTCCAATGCTGTTTTCAATAACAAAGCATTTTGGTCTGTTAGAAGTGTCGTATAAGGCCGTGCTAGACTGGTAAAGAACGGATGATTATATAATAGCTGAAATATTCAAAGTTGTAAAACACGAAGGTTATCGTTGGAATATCATTCCGATTGTAAGAAGATTAATAATGGCTGTGATCAATATTACGGCTCCCTGCATTGAAGATAATTAGTAAAGTAAAATCTTTTAAATCAACGGAAGGGCCTCTATAGACTGGATAAATTGTTAGGGGTCAAACTGTTCATCCTGAAACACCTGATCATTCTTCTTTTGTGAAATTTTAAGAAGGTTGAAGGAGGGATGTAATAGTCTGAATCTTTGATAATTCAGTCGGATGGTTTCAATACCAAGTGCCTCTTATATAAGTGGAATTTATGAATTTACAAATCTTAATATTATTATAGTTTAACTTGTTAAGATTAGAAAAATTGCACGGAGAGTTATAATAACGATATACAATGGAAGTATATTTATTAATGAACCTGATTGATCTAATTTACATCAGAATAAAATAATTATATCATGGCTCAAACTTAAAATATTTTGTTTATTGTTCCCATTTCATTATATGTTTCGTAAGAATTAGGAGCCAAGTTCAATGAGAGGAAAAGCATTGATTGAAACAAACATTTCTGAAACGATGATGACAAATAATAGCTCTCATTAATTATTATAACTAAGAAAGAGGCTCAATCTCTTCTCATGTGAGAATCCGCAGGAAACAACAAAATCAACCGCTTTCTTAAGTGAAGCTTTGATTTTAAGAAGTAATGCTAATGAAGAGATTTATGAGTAAGACAAGTGTATTTATTTTGGTTCAAATTAATAATAAGGAGAGAAGAAAAAATATGTCTCGGAAAATTATATATTAATAGTTTTTTTAAAGCTTTAATCATATATGATTGCTTAGGAATTAACACAAATTGTAGAAGAAATCAATTTTTAATTTTAATATCTTCAACTCAAACTTAAGTTTATAACTTAGGTAATTGCGTGCCAACCGCTGCGGTTTTGCGTTAAGTTTATTTAAAATTGTTTTTGGACGTTTAAATTTTGTTTATAAGAGTTATTTAAATTTTTTAATAGTTAAAAAATTTAGTTAAGCATCGGGACTATGATGTGTTACCCTTTTATAGTAATATCGAGAGTTTCCAGGAGTAAATGTAAAATTTTATAAATTGACAGTGTTTTATTCTTTTAGAGGAACTTGTTCTCTACTGCAAAAACCATTTTAAATCTTAATTTATTTAAAAGAAAATTTTAAGTTTAACCCTTTTTTATTTCGTTACCCCAAGGGGGGGACGAAATTATAGTTTCCCTCTGAATCGGGTCGACTTGGATAGGGGTGTTGGATAGGATTACCTCGCCGTGTTCGTAAAGGCGCGAGTTCAGTGGAGTTTGCGGCTGTGAAGGGCGCTCCGGTGGTAACGGTAGAGTCTTGGCCGACCGATCAAGGGGTGGTGGTGGGAGGGAGCAGGTCACCTCGTACTAGCCGCAAAGGCATTTTTCGAGGGTCGGAGTTTAACGCAACAACTTCGAGGTAAGCCTGCCCCTCCGCTTTTCGTTCCAATTGGCGCCATCGTTCCAATTGGCGCCATCGTTCCGCCTGGCGCCATCGTTCCGCTTGGCGCCATCGTTTCACTTGGCGCCATCGCGGCGGGTTGACCTTGTAGAAAACTATGTTATGAAAGTTTCAAAAATTATCCGCTAACACCGCCGAAGCGGCGCTGCGGTTGTGAAATCGCTGTCATGTTTATTAGTTAACTTAAATATTACTTAAATAAAAAAGCTCTTGGTTTAAAGTTATTAGAATATTTTTTAAGTTATAAGAATATTTTTTAAGTAACGTAATATCATTAAACATAGATGGTGATAGCATCACTAACTTTTACTTTTCAAACTTTATCTCTCGAACGCGTTTCCTGGTCAAGGGGTGATTCCCCCCTTTCCGCGCCCAGAGGAAAGGGGCGAGAACCGCTTGCGCGGCCTGTGTTCAGTGATTTTCTTACGTTGTAAACATTAGTGCCTGGTAGCATATCACGGATTTATAAAACGTTTGCGCGGCCTGTGTTCAGTGAGTAGTGCGTTGTGAAGTCAATATTTGGCCAATGTGCGTTTTCTTCTCACGAGGACAAGCTGGAATTTTGATGGTTTAAGCCCGTCATTCAGGCTGTATTTCTTATACTTCATATGAAACAGTTTAGTTTTTTTTTCAAGGTAGTTTGGTTTTTATATTTTAATTTTTTATTTGTATTTCTATTTTTCTTAATTTGTTTTTCGTTGTTTTTGGATTCTTGTTTTTTTTGGATTTGTCTTAATTTTTTATTCGTATTTCTATAGCATACTGATTTTGAATTTGTATTTTTATGGAATTCAATTGATATTTCTGCTAGGAAATAATTTTGCAAAAATCGGCCATGAAACCAAAATCTTCAACAATATTAGCTGAACCGGCTAATAAACACACTCGGCCAACCTCTTTGCCGATAGGTGCATCACCAACTGGTTCAGAAATTGACCATAGGCAAAGAAAGAGGGCTACAGATAGGGAAAGGTACGCTGCCAAAAGCCAAGACCAAGACCCTGCTTTCCGGGATCGACAAAATCTCAAAAGGCGGATTTCTTATGCTGCCAAAAAACAATTTACCTTTCCTTCATCAACTTCTGTTGCAGAGTTGAAAAATGGGGAAATAGATTTATCAACTTCTGTTGCCGATTTGCCAACTGGGGAGATAAATACAGAGTCAACAGGTACAAGTCCACCAGTGTCTTCAAGTTGTTCACAAATTGCAGAACCGTCTAACCTTGCAGACGGAGAAGTCGGTGCAAAACCACTAGGTGCAGAGCAGCAGAACCGTTTGACCTTGAAGTGCAAAGTACACCAATTCCTGGCCATTGTTCTATGGGACCCACCAACGTAACTATGTCTTGCCACGGATTTTACTCAGCAAAATGTACGATTTATTGACAAACTAAAGTAACACAGCGTTTTTGGAAAACCTAACCTATCGTTATATTATAAACTTCTATTTTCGACCTTGGTACGAGGGGCTGATCACTCCGCGTAATCGGTGTACAGAGCCGTACCTTTGATTGTACTAATGGTATTACGCGTAATCGTTGAAGTCCCTGCCTTTGGCAGTGCTAATCTAAGCGTAAACCGGTGTACAGACTTTCTAAGAGTGGTTAGCCCCTCGCCTTGGTAGTATCCGTAGCGCATGAGTATCCGTAATGTTTTTTAGGCCGCATAATAAAGTTGGAGCATTGTTGCCAGCCGTACGATAATTATTGGTACATGTCGATAATGTAAGAAAATGGTTAAAAACTACATTTTTAATATTTCATTTCTGTTTTAAACCCGTCATTTTGAATAAGCATTTTTTTTACTTTAACAGAAAATGGTTAAAAATGACATTTTTAATATTTAATTTCGATTTTAAACCCGTCATAGTTTTAAATTAGGAACAGTTAGATTTCTTTTGAAATGTTAACTACATACGTTTTCAGTTTATCACGCAGACTACTAACTTATAATCTTCCAACAAGCCAAAGGCAGAATAAATCATGTAGTTGAATTATTTTGCGTTATTAATTTTACTGGTTTGGTTTTGTTTCCTAAAATCGATCATTTTTAAGCCTGGTTCAATAATTTTATTTTCACGATCTGGCAAACGCTGAAAGCTTTAGCGGTAGAAGTCGGGAAAGTGATATGATAAATAACGTGTTCCCCTCCTTAATGTGGCTTTCTGTAATAGCTTTGCCTTGTACAAGGCGCTATTTGAATATGGCAAAACGAAGAAACCACTCAAAGCCAGCGGGAGCTAAGCTTTTAATGGTTTGAGGACCAGCGACGACTCTTTTATCTTTTTAAATCTGAAGTGGGTAATTTCTGTGAGGTGAGCGAGCCGCTTCCGTTGTTTTGTATGTGCTTCACTATGTCGTCGAGATTTCCTGGGCCTGAACCCTTCCAACGAATTCGGCTGGTATTCGTGGCGCCTATTTCTTAGAATTTTGAAACTCCGGAAACCGTTCGCTCGTTCTTTTTCTGCACCGATTTTACAACACACAGCTATTTCGATTTTCTGGTACTCTAATCACGATATAATCTTTAATCATGATTAAATCGGATTTTATCAATATAATCATGATTAAAACGAATTTAATCGATATAATCATTAATAAATCGGATTTAATCATCTGAGGGGTTCGTCGTTGATCAAGGAAGTGACCTGCCCTGGAATAATTGTTGGTATAATTAAAATAACTTTTTATAACCTCGTGACACATTTGTACTTAAACTAAAATGAAAAGTGTTGAAGTGGGCTTTTCCTTTGGGTTTTTCAGTATTTACTAATCCGCGTCCGTTTCTTTGGTCCGTCTTTTCGCCGAGCGTTCGGACTGTAAAAATGTTCACCTACGAGGGTTATTGGACCCTCCTAGGTAACCCTAGCTTCTCCGTGCGAACAGGGTATAATATTGCAGTAAGAGTGTATTTAATTAACAAAAAAAAACGAATTCCGACTGAGAAAGATTAACGGAAAATATTTCTTTGTTAAGCTTTACTTCCGACGCCAAACTTTACCCACTAAATTTTCGATAGGTTAATTCTAACAGATTTTTACGATGAGTTTCTGAAAAAAAATACACAATAATTTGGCGTATGAAACCCAATATGATTTTTTAAACGATTTTTGTAACAACTGACCTATCTTCGGTTCGTTTACATAGGCAAAGAAATAATATTATCGCCCTTGGCGAACTTGTTAATAGAAGAGGTGGAATTTTTTTTTTGAGTTTTCTGATAAAGCTTAGTTATATTATTTCAAATCGAGGGGATGCTTATGCTAAGTTAAAGATGAGTTACTGGAAGATGAAAAGATTTAACAGATATTTTTTTATAAAATAGGGTTTATTTTAAACATTAGAATCTTAGCCAAATTGGAGAAAATGTTCAGTGAATATTAGTTTTGGTAAACAGATAACTTGTTATAAAGGTCTGAGCTAAATCCTTTAGCGAAGATCTCAAGGACAATTTCAGAAAAAAAATTAGCCCCGTGTAACATTTCAGCTTACTCTTGTCCTTTTTTTGACCGGGGGATTTCTTGCTTATAGAGCAGAAGTTATGAAATTCTATCTTATTGGAGCAGATTTTTTTTAAATGCTCTTAAAACTATAAAATAAATTATGCGATAGAGGAATAAAAAAAATAAATATTCTTCCGCTTCAAATGTGTTTTCGGCAATCTACTATAAAACCGAAGCTGTATGAAAAAATATTATAAAACTTACTGAATGTTACTGGAATAGTCCTAATATCGTGAATAGTTAACGAGTTAACGTATTGGCTTTTACGATGAGCTCGTCTTATATCGACGTACAAATTTAATAAAGCGAGTCGTTAAAACGTAAACTTAAGGTTTTCTAGCACGTACACGTCAGAAGTTTGACGCAGCATTATAATTATGCTAATCGTCAACAAAAATAATTACCATCTAGCACGAACCTGTCAAACCTTGGAAGCGGCGATATAATAAATTAAAATTTTAAAATTTTAAATAAATGGTTTAACGCTTGACAAGTGTAGGGGTTTTTCAATTTTTATTTTTTGAACGACTTGAGTTAGTTCACAATTACACTTCCAGTCTTAAGCACGCACTGTTCAGACACTTAAGTCCATTCACTCACGTTCCAAACGCGAAACACAATTTAACTCTTTTCTTGACCGAAGACCGAACATACTAATTAAAACCGCAAAGTTACCTCATAACTTTTGACCGACAGCAGGACCTCGTATTAATGCTTTGTTCAGAGCTAGAACCTGTTAATGGTGAAACGGTTGAAAATGATGATCATGTAGAATTCGCCGAAACATAACGTGGCTTACACCTAATTGTCTCGCAACTTGCGATGTGATTGTTTCAGGATCGTTTTTGGTAATGGTAAGAATCTAAAGTAATTTTTGTTTTAATCCAAATTGTTTCGTCATGTATTCGAAAAGATTGATTTTATCATAAAAACATAAAAGTTATTCCTTCCATGATTTACCCTTAGGGATGAAAGCTAACAAATCAATTATTTTCGTGGTCCACCGATTTCCAAATATTGATTGCCAAATAATCCCAAATTTATAGTATCGATGGAAGTATTTAAATTTGAAAAGATCTAAAATATCCATCCAACTTCTTAATGTAACCATTCTTATAGTGGTTGTTTTGATGAAACGGCTTTTATGGATCCGAAGCTTAGTGTTTACATTTTTGGCGGTAATTAATGCTCTGTACTTTTTCACAAGGAAATGGATGTAAGGCCTATTCAATTTAATTATTACACCCTTATTTTTCACAGAACACCATAGAAAAGAGGTAGAAGCAAATAGTCAAATAATTGATAAATAATTAACATAACGTCAGCCTAATTGCAAAAACCTTTTTTTTTTACTTTTTGTAATAATGAATTTTTTGGCTTAAAGGCCCGTTTTCATGAGAGCGATTTTTGGAGCGAATATTGAAAGCGAGAGCGAAATAAAATTCGTGCGATTTCGCGGGCTATTTTTTCGTGGTCACGAATCGCCAAACCCAAAAAAATCGCGCGAGTTTTCCGTTTTCATTATAGCGACATTTTGCAGCGATTTTAACTTCGGTAAGCGATTTCTAGGTGTTTTAAAATGGCGGTCTTTAACCGAAAGAAGAATTTGTTGAAACTGTTGTTGTTAAAAAAAAGCCTTTATTTAAGAAAATTATACTGTTCATGAATGCGAAAAATAAGAGGAGCTATACTCCAAAACGCTGGTGGAAAAACCCTATTTGGGAAAATAGAGCCATGGAAGGAGATTATGAAACACTGGTAACTTTAATTTTTCTACAAATGAATATAGGCTTATAATAATGTTTGCTTTTTTTTAAGCTTCAAAATGTGAGATAACATGAATGTCCCCAGAGCAGTTTGAAGAAAACACGATATAAAAAAACCGAGACAAAAACTGCGGAATCTAAATAAATACAACGCAAATAATATATCGTTTGTACAACCACGGAAAAGTCCGTCCGTGGTACAACGCAGTTACGCGACGCAAAACCTTTCAATTTAAGTTGGTGAGCTTTCATTGGCTGAAGCCTATCACGTTATAAATCACGTGAACAACGTTTCGCGAAACTCGCCCAGCGAGGAGCAAAAAAGTCTACTCTGGTTAGAAGAGAGCGATTTTCCGAAAAACGCCCTCGCTCGGATGTTTCTCTCTACTCGCTTCAAAATATCGCGATCATGAAAACACCAAGAAATTTTCTCGCGCGACTTTTAAACATATCTCTCGCAAATAGCTCTCATGAAAACGGGCCTTAAGTCCAGTTAAATTACAGAAATAATTTTTAAATTCCAATAGTTTTACACTCAGAAATAATCCCAATAACTAACTTGGCCCATTTTTGATTTACTAAAACCAAGTATAAAAATTATTGATAAAATCTCCGCAAAAACGTTTTTAACAAACCTTTATTATAGCGTTTTTCGATACTCAATAGCATAAAGTTAGATAAAATATTATTCGAGATATATTAAAAATATGTGAATTTTGAACATCATTAAACATTTAATTGGCTTATAACAATTTGAAACCTTTGATCAAAAAGGGTTTTTAATTAATTCTAAAAACGTTTACTTAGAAATATTTATATTTATTTATTTTAATATACTCTCTTAAGACTATTTCTGTTGTTAATCATTTAATAATTAAAAAAATGTTTTGCTAAATGTTTCAGAGAAAATATAATTTAATTTTCACATGGTTCATTTGGATTATCTTGTTTTTCGCATCGTTGGGAATGATGCAGCTACCTTTCGTGCGAGAGTAATTGTTGTTGCGAAAGTAGGCCATGTGGGAGTGGCTCTAACAGCGAACGGAGAGAAGATCCACGTCGCAGATGTTTTGTGAAAAGCTGATTTATCATCAGCTTTGATAAATGGAAAATAATTTTCAGAAATATAATTTTTAAGAGATATTCCAACTATTTTAATCATGAAAAAAAAAGGCCGCGCAAGGTCTAACGTATTTGATGTCAAGTAGCGTGATACGCGGGCTTTTCTTTTCCAAGAGTTATGAACAGGCCCATATAGAACTAGTCCATATTTATAATCTAAGACCTTGCCTATGGTTTGATTTCACTACGTTCATGGGCTGAGACATTAGGACGAAGTGTTGTGCAGAGGACCTTGCGAATTTTAACCTTAAGGATTTTGACTAGATTTCATATATTTTTGTAGTTCCAGAACAATCAACCACTCTGCCACCCCACCTTAACCACTATTCCACCCGGTAAATTTATATTTAAAAGTATACTATAGCTACTATAAGCATATTTGTGTCGGGAAATTTAGTTGTATAAAACACAAATTCCCATAAGAAACCACAAACAATCATCCCGACACTTTGGGAAATTTGGACATAGACCTCTCTTATACTTAATTGGCACGTCTAGAAAACAATTAGACTACGCGAGAAACTTTTCTTTGCGGTTTCGAAATCTTTTCATAAAACTTCCACATCCCAAAATAAATAATTTTTAGACAATAGATAGTTTAAGCTAACCCCCCTCCTAAACAAACTTGTAGGGGAAAATTATATGATTTTAGATTCAAAAAGTACGCTTACCATTTTACAATTTCTTACCTGGCACGTCTTGTAGTATTTCAATAATTATAATGAATATTCATATTATTCAGCTAAATAAAAATATAATTTAATATGTATTCAAATTATTCAGCTAAATAAATAAAGTGGGAGTTAGGTGAAGCTTTTCTTATTAAATAAAAAATCGTAAATACTATTTTAAATTGAAACGTTCTATAGTTTCGGTCAAAATGGTTATGATAATACATTTGTAGATAAAGCGGAGACACGAAACCCCAGAAACAATCCTGTTCTGTTTAAACGCAATTCAAAAATTTAATAAAATATTGTTGTGGGGTTAAAGGTTTTCCTCATCAACTCAACGGCGGTTAGGCACTGAGACTAAGCCTTTGGAACGCTACAATGGTATAGCAAGTGGAAGGTAGTCACCACTTTTATGCAAATCGGACAAGTAGTTTTTGCTCTAGAGCGGTCTGCAAGAAGAAGAAGAAAGAAAAAGCAGAAGATGAAGGTTTTTTTTGGACGTTTTGGTTATCTTTGAGCTACGTCACATTATTAGCAAAACAGCCCTAGATTTGTAGGTTTATTGTATGAGCCGGGTCTTTCCAACGGTATATTGCTTGTCTCGCCACACCGAGTTTGTATGTAGAGATACAAGGGGCTGAAATCAGCCCTTAGTTGTTAAACGGACAGTGAATTCCCATTATTTCACAAGTATTGTAAAGATACTCGTATCTATAAGATTCGCGATCATTAGCATTGTATGACTCCTAATATTCTTAAAGGGATGGTGAACCAATTTATATTAAATTAATAATAATAAATACAAAATAACAGCTAGGCTTATACCAAAGACACCACCCTAGGCCCAAGTCATCCAGCTTCTTTTATTGCTATAAACAAGTGACCGGTTTACATGCTCAAGAGGGTTGTGGTAATCTCTTCATGCCACGTGAGCCAAACGCTCCCTACACTAGCTTTGACCGTTAACCTTAACAAACTGTTTCAAGGGCTTAGTTTCTGAAACAGACTGGTGTTGTATCTTGACTGCCATCAAACGTAAAAAAATCAGTAATACAAATGACTAGAGCACGGCACGCCATTAGTTTTAGTCAGCACTGGCGTCATAGGCGTAACGAGTAACAATTCACGTGATGCTTTCCTTGTTGGTGCAATTTATGAAATACGCATTTAAAGGCTTCTCTCTTACATAATTACTGGCAGTTAAATTCAACCCTTTTCAGTTCTAGAAAAATATGTGTAAAAGGTTATCTTTCCGATATACAACTGCGCGCAAAGAAATCCGATGGCTTTAAAGTTTGAGTGAGGGGCCGGATATTAACTTAAATTACGTTGGGATTTCAAGTCAGATTTCAAGATTCTAATTGAGAAAGTAAAGGTTATTTTCAATGTTACGGCCTTTGAAAGTCAATTATTATTCTATTGTTTAAAATTTTTTACCAGTTACTTAAACAAAGATCTCTTTTCGGTTATTATCAACCTTTAGAAATTTCTGACTACAGTCTTCAAGTTTAAATGCTTTTCTTTGATTGTATCTCGTATGGTTTTATTATTTTTGCCAATTTATATTTAAAAAATTGTACACCGGGGTCAATATATTTCAAACGACCAGACAAATTTTATTTTAATATTATTTTAAATTATAACTATTTAAATAATGTTAAATCAATTATTTTATTCACACAGTAGGTATATCTATATCTCTGTTTTCTAAAAAAATATCTATAATTTATTAGGTAAAATCTTCACTTCAAAAAATTTTAACTTTCTAATAATCAGGGAAACAGTTGAAAATGAGCGCATTTGCATTTGATCTGTGGTTTAGCTTAGGTCGTATAACGTATAATCGATACATATTGAATCTCAAGCTCTTAAAAGCGTTTTTATGTTAATATCTTTAAAAGTTAATCGACGAAACAATTAACGTAAAAATTATATTAATGATATTCCATTCAAACAATTTGTAGCTAAAAGTGTTTGTCAAAAGTGATGAAGTGCCGTTGCATAAGAAGGTAATAATCATTGAGTTGTTTCGTAGCTATGGCAGATATAACAGAGCTTTGCAATTTTTTTGTTTAGTTTAGAAATCCGGTTTAATTTTAAGGAAAATTTTGCTTTTTATATATGTCATACGAAAGTCATTTGCAATCATGTGAAGTAACTGTTTGTTGAAATAAATTGTTATTTTAACACTTAATGACCCACCCTGAAAAGGAACCAAAGCCTTCGGATTAGTCCCGCTGACAAAATTCTTCATTGAAACAAATTGAGACGGCGAGCAACATATGTTTTACTACTACACACGAAAAATGCACAATAATAGTTATTTTTTATTTATTTTCTATTATGAGGTGTTTTCTGATGTGACAAAACGTTGATTTATTTATCCAAAATTTCCAATTAACATAACGCCATTGATAGAACGAAGTACAAAATTCATAAAGCTGCTAAGTTTTGGTATATTTAATATATTTAAATGTAATAATCAAAAGCTTTTACCGTTGCCTGAATGGTGAAATTTAAGAAACACAAAATAGTTGTGGTCCCAATATAACGGGTTATGATATTTAAGTGCCTAAAACGATCTAAGATTACTCGCAGGTTCCACTTTTTAACACGATAAATAAAGCTAATATATTAAAGCTTACTTCTTAAATTTAAATAATATCCGTTTAGATTAACCTATTTAAAACAAAAGTTAAAATATTAATTATTATTCAAATAAACTAAAGAGTAGATACTTTTTGACTTCGGCCTTGGGTGATTAGACTAGCTGACTATATATTTTAAATTCTAAAATATTAAAATTGGGCTCACTTTCTTACCGTGGTCCCTTATAAAACCACGTTTTGAGTCTTCAGAATAAATTTAAACATTGTAAGTTCGCGAAATTTTTAGCTACCATCTAAAATACATTTTAGGCTTAATGGATTTCGTCTCTTATGTAATAAAAATTCGATATAATATTATATATGTGTCGAGTATTTTTTTCATTTTTTGTTTCTAAATTAAAGTATGCTTATTATCAACTTTACGAGTTCTGAAAATGTGTTAATTGCCTACAATAAGGAAATACTAAAAAAGTCAACAAATCCAAAAATTTTATCTAAAATATATGAGGGCATTAGAAAACATATTCGCACGAATTCAATTGCATTTGCAGCATTTTTCTCTTTAAGTGTAAAGATAAGAAAAATTAATACCACGCCTACAAAACCACTACAGCAGCGATGTGTATTTTACCTCCTTTCGTAGAATTTATGCGGAAAAGATGGGATTTTATTTCATCGAATTCATCCTCCCAAAGAATGTAAAAGTAGCGGCACATGTGGTTTTCACCACTTTCATGCTAAGCTCTGTCGCTCAATGGCCTATTTAGCGTATGCGGATGTAAAAGCCGAAAAAAATTATTTTGCAATTGAAATATTTTTCTTTACTTACTTTTTATAAGCCAGATGTTCTTATTTGTAAAGATATTAAAACTTCGGAAATAAATATCATAAAATACGATTAAACAGTTTTTCTTCGGAATTCATGAATATCTTTGTGTTGAAGCATCAGCCATTTCCAGACTGATTGTTTCCAAGATAGAAGATGTACGCTTACAAAATCTAGTACCATATAATCTACCCTTAAAGCATTCAACGGGAAAAATTAATAATCCTAAGAAATCATTATAGAAGTGGTTATAAATGTTGAAAAAGTTTGATGGTTTTATTACTAATGTTTTTAGAAAGATAATGATTTGATGGCATATACAAATTGATTAACAACTGCAGCCAAGAAATTCTATATGGACGATATAATGTTGTTGAAATCGGAACTACGGTGACTTTTAAACATTGATATTAATTTAAAAACAAATGAATTGTGTTATTGTATGAAGTAAAATTTCGGTTGGCTATTTTTAGATTTACTTTTGGAAGAAAATTTATCTGCCAGTTTCGTAGGACTCTGAACATATGTTCCATATAATTATTTTGTTTTTCGCTTTGATGGAAATAAAACAGATTTTGCTCTTTCTGTTATGTTTTCAATCCTAGTTCGGAGGATTTGCCGATTTACGTATAACGAAATGAAAAACATTCAGATGTTGCACGAAAATGTTTTTGGTGCATTATCTATTCTCTTCAATCATAAACAAAATGAAAACCTCAAAATGCACCATAGATACTTGTTTTGAGACGTTGCTTCTAAAATGTGTTTCAAAATTGTCAATTATATCTTAAAATAAATTATTTTGGTTAAATATAAGAACCCGGCCGATGGTATTTTGTTTCACAAGTCACTAGTGTTGTTCAGAAATAATTTAATTGTTTAGATTTCCGGTAAAATCAAGATCCTTAATCAAAATTTGAGAACCAAATTAATTCACTTTTACTATCAGCCAACTTAAAGGACATTTTTAGAGCGGCATTTCATAAAATGTTTTCGAATAGTAGGTCCTTTTTTAAGAAATCGTATTCCTTGGCAATGGAAAAACACAATATTTAAGAAATTGGACCAATAAGTAAAGTTTTTAAATCAAACCATCCGTATTTGGCATTTCAAGCAACAAAAGAAATCTGCCATTATTTCGACAATTTTCTATTTTCGGGCGACCAAACGCAATGCTTTCTTTCAACGGCAATGATGACGCAAGAACTGTTACCGAGAAATCGAAAACGACGTTAATTTGATTTAATCGACCGATTTAAATTGTTATCTCTTATCAGTCGATTTCGTTAACTAAATCATATTAAACTTTAAATAATTATAAGTCTACAGAATATCTTATTTTTTTGTATATTCTTAAGGTTTTCTGAATTTTCCAACAGCAATGAAAATACGTTTCTGTAGCTTATATGTGCATTTATAGAAATTTTAAATTTTTCTTAAATTAGAATAGTTATTTCGATTAAATTTAGAAAATATGTGAAGCAAAGTTGTGTCTTTTGATCTAAAGAAATTTAGTAGCACCCAACCGTAAGTTGGATTCTTTTGGTAATGAAATTTATATTTCGCGATCATTTTCAGTGTTATCAAATAAATGCTTTGTAAAGATCATATAATTTTTTTTAAAAAAGCGAAATTTTAAATATTATATACAAGTGCTATCATAAACCTAAATATTTATAAAACTAAGCCGAATTTCTTTATAAGTGCAGAGTGAAAATCAAAATAAGTTGTTATAGTAAAAAATGTGTTTATTGAATAGTGCAGTGTAAATACTGTTTATTCTGCTGACATATAAAACTGATTTTGCTTCGTGAATTTTGCAAGGTGTACTCCGCTATCACTCTTGTCTTTGGCAAATGGAAAATATATTACAATTGAAATATTTAAATATGTTTAACAAAAAAAAAACGCGTCCGCGTCCCAACAAAATGATTTTTAGTGAGTGCGTGAATATTTTATGTATTCGTAAAAGTTGCCGAGAAAGATTTTATTTCCGGCTGCGTGCCGATGTTATTGAATGAAACCGCTTATTTACGTTTAGGTATTAAAATGCAAAGTTAAATGAAGGGGTCATCCATACATCAATCGTTTCGTATCTTCGAAATGGTGACCTAAATCGGAAAAATTCCATAGAACACTTTCGTCTTAAAATTATCTGTAGAACCCGTAGACGCTCGGTCCTATACCACCATTTAGGATACACCCTGTATATCTTACTCTTGAATTTGGTTTTTTCTTACAATTACATAATGAGGTTGTCCTTCAGTTTAGTATAACTATTCGAAAAGTAGGTAAGTTAATTTACGATTTAGAAAATATTTTTGATTGAATAGGGAGATTATTTATATTCTTAGGATCTTTTTGGCGCCCCCAGTGGCGTAGCAAGATATTCATCAAAGGGAGGGGGGTCAAATTAGGTGAATGTTAAAAGGGGGTCGAGAAGGGGGTGGAAATTTAGTACAGTCAAAGGTAGGCCCAATCGAGGGGTCTGGACCCAAAAACCCCCCTGGTCTACGCCACTGGCACCCCCCTTATGTATCATAAGTTGGGCACCCGATACAAAAGGAAACTCGTGAGCCCTCCCCCCATCGGTGCACCTCTGTGTTAATACGTCAATGGGTCAAATCTTAACCTATTTCCATCAATTAATCGGCATTAAGACTTAGGGGTTTCCTCAGTCATATATGCTTTGTATAAAAGTTGTAAGGAAATAAATCTTCGTTATATTTCATGTTTAAATATATATTTAATTGTCTAAACGGTTTTGTAGTGTTTTTTTTCAACAGCAGCAGATACTATAAATCTTACTATCAATGAGCTCTTTACTTAATACAAAACCACTTTTATGATTTCGGTCTACGTCAGTATAAGTTAGAGAAGGGGAAAACCTTTATCGTCGTTTTTTTTTATTTTTATTTTACATTTTTTTTGGTGAAATTTACTTATGCCTAATGCCATTTACATTATCCCTGTTCAAATAATCGTCTCAGAATACAAAATCGTGAAATAATTTATATTTACACTGTTCACATAATTATTTTAAAAACGACATTTCATATAAAATACAATAATAAAACCGGGCGCTACGCGAACCCCTTGAAATAGGCCGTACTTCTCCGCATTACAGAAATATATGCAGTTTCACAAATTAAGTCAAAAAGTGGTTAGTTTTGTTGAAAGAAACTACCTCAAGTTAAGTGAAAAAATTATACTTTGGAAAATATAGGGTTTTACTTAGTCTTGGTGCTATGAAATTTAAGATTAATTAATTGTTAAAGATTTCAAAATACTAGAAAATTACTAATTTACTGTAAAAGATGACACAAGAACTGTTTCTGTAAAATTGAAACCGTTCAAAGAGAGGAAATTTTTATTTCATCGTAAATTGACATTGCAATTTCTCATCAGTAAATTTCGATAAACTTAATCATGATTAACGTAAAATTATCTCAAGTTTCATTTGACTTTTGAAATTATAATAAGTCTACACAATATCCAATATCTAGTTTATAATCTAAAAGGATTTATGAATTTTTACAGAAAGTCTCAAATATGCCAAAAGTATGAGAACTTTTACATTTAACGTGTATATATTTATTCTTATTTAAAGATACAAAAATCTACCTCAATTTTATAACTTGGCCCTTAACAGCGCCACGCTGTGAAAAGGGCACCGTTTGAAAAAAAATCCTATTGGTAATTAATAATTAAAGGCTTATTGTGTTAGTACTTTTCAATTGGTTTCGAAGTGTTTTGAGTAATGTGTGTTATTCACAAACTTTTGTGCATTGAATATTACCAACGACATGTCAATGCCTATAGGTTTAAATAGTTGGAATGATTCTTAGAAAGTGTTTTATTGATAAACCAGGTTAAAATATTTCTGAAATTTTTTTTCCTTTTATCAAAGCTGATGATAAATCAGCCTTTCACAAAACATCTACGACGGGGATCGTATCCCCGTTCGTTGTTTGAGCCACTCCCACATGACCTACTTTTGCATCATTCCCAATGATGTGAAAACAAGATAATTAAAATGAATCATGTGAAAATTAAATACATCTCGAATAAAAAATCTTTTGCAGATATTTTGTCAATAATTTTATACTTGGTTTTAGTAAATCAAAAATGGGCCAAGTTAGTTATTGGGATTACTTCTGAGTGTTTACACTTTTGGAATTTAAAAATCATTTCTTTGATTTAACTGGACTTACACTCACACTTTCAAGAGGTCTTATTTAAAGATACAAAAATCTACCTCAATTTTATAACTTGGCCCTTAACAGCGCCACGCTGTGAAAAGGGCACCGTTTGAAAAAAAATCCTATTGGTAATTAATAATTAAAGGCTTATTGTGTTAGTACTTTTCAATTGGTTTCGAAGTGTTTTGAGTAATGTGTGTTATTCACAAACTTTTGTGCATTGAATATTACCAACGACATGTCAATGCCTATAGGTTTAAATAGTTGGAATGATTCTTAGAAAGTGTTTTATTGATAAACCAGGTTAAAATATTTCTGAAATTTTTTTCCTTTTATCAAAGCTGATGATAAATCAGCCTTTCACAAAACATCTGCGACGGGGATCGTATCCCCGTTCGTTGGTTGAGCCACTCCCACATGACCTACTTTTGCATCATTCCCAATGATGTGAAAACAAGATAATTAAAATGAATCATGTGAAAATTAAATACATCTCGAATAAAAAAGCTTTTGCAGATATTTTCTCAATGATTTTATACTTGGTTTTAGTAAATCAAAAATGGGCCAAGTTAGTTATTGGGATTACTTCTGAGTGTTTACACTTTTGGAATTTAAAAATCATTTGTGATTTAACTGGACTTACACTCACACTTTCAAGAGGTCTTATTTCTCGCATTTTTGATCTTTTCTTAAAAAGTGGACGCTCGAATTAAATTTAAGTAAACTCTATCGTTCTACGATTTTTCTATTTAAAAAGACACTATGAAAAATGCACTTTAATTGATAAAGAATAAAGCGCATTGTTAAATCTGAGCTTAAATTGGAATTAAAATTAGAGTCTTCTAAGAGTTAATTATATGAATATTAAGAAATGAATGGTGAAGGCCGACCAACTATCTTCAACTCCTTCCTGGACGGAATTCACGAAACTTCCATTCAGAAGATCGCTATCTTGAAAGTCGAGGTCTTTATTTTTAAAGTCAAGATCGCTCTTGGTAAACTCCAGGTTTCGGGCCTAACAAAGACTACTTTACGCTTCATTTAAAGACTTTGGCAAACGGGTCATTCCAGGACAGATTTTCCCACTTGTTCACCCGACCATCGCCAAATTTCGTGAAAACTTTTAGTTAGGGTTATTTTGACCGTAGAATTCGATTCTGAAATTTGAGGAAGATATGTTGAGCGTTGCTGAGATACGGTGAAGTCACATTTTTGAAAATGACCTTGAACCCTACCATTAAGCAATATTTATATCAGCTTCTACTTAACTGAAAATTTCGAAGGAGTGCTCATTTTAAAGGAATTGAAGAGTGCAACGTAAATAAGCACTTACGTTCATGCTATATATAAGAAAAATATCAATAAATTACGTTTTAAATAGTTGACCTTTGACTCTGAAAACAGCTCATTTTTAATTTTCAAAATTTAATTTTTTTCTGTATACCCTATACGCGCTTTAGTTGCAGTTAAAAATCTGCGAGGAAAATATTTTTGGTTTTCGAGAAAACAAATTATTTTGTATACCCCTCCTTAAAACAATATATTAAAATTTAAAAATTATATTTTAGAGTAATGCAATGTTTTTAATTTGAGACATAAAATAAGATTGTTCTATTTTCGAACTATCTTCCTTTTTCAAACAGTTTTTACTATCGATTTGGTCGATTAGCGATGGGCATTTTATTTTGCCTATTACATTTTCAAGTGGAACCCAGCATCGGTCCATTTTTTGGACCAATACAAATTATTTGATGTATTAGCAGGATACATAAACGTAATGAAGACATCTTCAAATTCCATAGAACTGTCCAACACTTTTCCGATATAGCACTTTTTGTCTAAAACCGCAGCCAAGAACTCTCCTTCCACAAAAGTATCTTTTTTTCAGTTTCAGTTTCGATTACTACACTAGCAGTAGATATGGAAAAAACTTTACCTGTTTGATTGCTTCTCGTCGTTACAAGTAGGCCATCAGAAAAACCCCACCCCTAAAGACGTTCCACATACACAAAACATAAATCACATTATTTATAAACATTCTTTGAGTATAACGCAAAATTAATTATTGTTTGACCTGTAAAATACAAATAACTTTAATGTAAATGAATAACCTCACTGTGAATCCAAATTTAATCAACTGATATTGTCGATTCCAGTAAATAAAATTATCAAATCCAACTTCAAATATAAGCGACCATCATAAATATTTAGTACCTCTTCTACCATGCTCCATTTCCCCCTTAATGCGTTTGGTTTTTTCAGAAAAGCACAAAAATAAGTATTTTTGTTTTAAAATTATCAATTATTTTCTTTAACTTTTTCTATCCTTAAAATTTTCTTTAAACCAATTATAAGATTTTGATAAAAAGTCAAAAGGAATAATACAAGATAAAAATGCCATTCAAAGCCTGCCACTTAGAACATGAAGCGAAATACAAAGGAAGTGAGACCTCAGAGATTATTTCCCAAAGGTGAATAACTTCGAAATATTTTTTTAAGAGATATCAAAATTTTTATTTTCCACTGATTTTTAAATCTTATCATTTTTTTCCAAAAAAATACAATATTTCATTAATATTTCTAATATATATATAAATTATTTAAGATATTACTTAGCCAATTTCTATATAAATAGATTGGGTTTTTTTTACCTTTTTCTTGACACTCCCAATATTTTTACGGAGTTTCTGAGACTTTTAATATTTAACCTTTTTCTAGATTTCCGTTAATAATTATTTTTAATTTTTGCTTCATGTTCACCAGATTTCCAAAAAGCTCAACTGCTTGATTTGTTTAACACGAGCCTGATTAAAAAATAAATAATAAGATTAAAGATAATTAAATAAGAATCCAATTTAGCAAAGGGTCAATTGTTTGAATCAATATTCAGAACTAATGTTTTATAATAGATAAAGTAAAGAAATCAACAACGATTATTTCTACACCATAACACATATTAATAATTAAAAAGAAAGAATTCAAACTGGGTTAAATGTTTCGGCAATATGCCGTGAACGCCGCCTTTCTCAAACGCTATAAGAAGTCTAATGAACAAAAGTCAAAAAACGTTAAACGAAGAAAACAACTAAGTAGATGCAGTAAGTGTATCTACACATACAGAAATTATAAAAATGTTCAAAGCCATAATATTATGATTGTCTCTTTCAATTATTTAATACGAACACTAATTTGGGAGTAGAGCATTTCAGATGTTAATGTCCGAGTTCGGGCCAATATCTCTATTAAATATTGTTAGATCCCACGATATCAGGGTGTAAATTAATTTTGTATTTAAACAAAAGGGCAGTCTTATCCCATTGTTTAATCTGAGATGGGTTCGAATTAATATGATTGATTAGCGCTGATTGTTCAAATTTTTGGTTCAGTTTGTCCAATGTAGCATCTGTCACAGTTACTGGTAATTTTATAGGCGCCAGGATGATCCAGTAGAACTCTTTTATCCTTAAAATTGGGGAAGGCCTTACCTATTTTATTTATAGGTTTGAAAGCAATGCGCCTGTAAGTGGCCCTTGAAATTATATTACGCAATTTGGGATAAACACCTGGATAGTATGGGAGGGATATTCTACGATTAATAGGGGCTTTCTGAGTACAGAGTGTGGTTGCATTACTTAATTGCAATTTGTTATTGAATTTAATAAAAGCACAAGCTACGATCTCGGGGTTGAAACATCTGTCGAAAGCTATTTGTTTTAACTAAGAAAGTTTTCTGTTAAGGTATACCTGGGTATTACAGATGTTCTTCATCCTGTGAAAAAATGTATGAATGCCGACATTTTATTTGGCTCTTTGGGTGCGATTATGTGAAATGGGGGGAAATACAAACAGAGATTGGTTTTCTATATACAGTGTGGTCCAAGTAAGTGTCAGGTAGCTCTACATTAGAATTTAGGAAAGGGAGGCTATAACTATTATTAGTGCCAAGTTCAACAGTCAATTTTATAAAACAATTAAAATATTAAAAGCGTCCATTATATTTTGAAACCTCCTTTCGTCTCCCCTCCACTTAATGAAGGTGTCGTCAACGTATCTTAACCATTTGCGTTAGTCTATGTATAGTGTACTGAAAAATCTAGTTCTTGATAAATCATGAAGATATCGCATAAGATGGGGTAAAGAGGAGAGCCCATCGCTAAACCCTTAACTTGTTTGTAGAAGCGACCATTAATCGTAAAAAAAACTTCCTGCACATAGTTCAGTAAGTTGTAAAAAGTCATGACCTTCTTGGGCTTTAATATAATTTTTTATTTGATTTCTTTCAAGGACTGAAATACTGGTTAAGAGGGAGATTATGTCTAGGGTAATTATTTGGTCTTTAGAGCAAATTCTACTGATATAAATTTAAGTTGAAACACCTTACGCTACTTAATTGAATTAAAAATAAAAAACCACGAATTTAATGCGTTTAAACAAGAATAATTTATATCTTCAAATTTTATCTCATGATTATTATTATTAGTTAATAGTTTTAAGAGAGACTTCGCCGGGTTTTTTACAATGCAAATCCTTCACATTTTGATTTAGACGTTTTTTTAGAGTTTTGTCAGTTTTGCCTAAACATTTACTAGTACAAGAGCAAGAAATTGAATATATGCGTAAATTTTTCCGCATCTGATATTTTATCTTTAGTAAAACCTGTAATATATTGATTTTTTTGTACGGAAGTAAAAATTGGTTGCATTTGAAAAAATATGGCCAATCGTTTCCGCTATTTCCGGTAAGTATGGTAGAGAGAAAAATCGACTGTAGTTAAATTTGTAAGATATAATTGGAGTTTAGTTAGTGGTAATTTCAATAGAACTTTTAATTTTAGCTCTGTCAATTATCTTTTGAAAAAGCAAAGCGGAGAAACGTCTATCACGAAAATTAATTTACTAAATATTAGTTCATAATTTAAATTGTTCGCGTTATCAATTTTTTTTTAAGTACGGTGAACAAATGTGCATATTTTTTGGGTTATTGGATGACACGTTTTTACATGAGGGGGCATAGATACAGAAAAATGCTTACGATATACAGTAGAATTTAGTTGGTTAGACGGAGTTCTTTCGACATATACGTCCAATTTGAAGATATTAATACTGCTTTTTAATTAACCTCTTACATCTTGATGTGCTCGACTCTTTAAAAATCCAATACGCTTTTTTAAATAATGGCTCTTTAAGCCAAAATGGTGGACCAGCGAGATAAATTAGATTTATAATATTTATAGATTTATAAGATTTTTGGTTATGAACATTCACTTCTTTTCGCCAATGAATTTGATAATCGAAAATAACACATCCCTACTCTTACTTTCATAACATGGGCCATAAATTAGAAAAAGATAAATAATAAAGTTTTCAATTTTATTAAAAAGTATAATTTGAAGAATGTATATTCAATTCTTTGTTGAGACAACCGCCAGGCATCATTGTTATGAAAAGGCAAAAAGCCACCGGCTTAAGCTTCAATCGCATAAAAGACTTAAGATTTAAAAAACGCAATAAACTTCTGAATCAATCACAGTATCTTGAAGGGAGGGAGATCACTTTTAGAACCAAGGGGGATTTGGAACAAAGCTTAAAATGTCTCAATATGTAAGGTCATTTCCCTTGATTATAATTTAAGACAATTTAGGTCTTATTTTCAATGGTAATTTAAATTACAAAAATTAATTTAAGCACTAAAGGTATATTTGATCTCTATGAAGAATTTAAGATCTGTTACGTTAATATTATATCAAACAGGATCTATTTAAACCAAAAAGGCGTGTGGTATTTAGGCGAATAACTTCTAGCGATATGATTCAAAAGGAGTCATATTGTACTGGTTTTACTTTTTCCAGCTTGTACGCCAGTTTATTGCGTTCTATTGCTTAAAACGATTTAATTTAATATTAGTCATAAATATAAATTGTTTTAAGACAAATTTTCGTAAGCTTAATATTGAATATAATTTCTTGATTATAATTGATTGAGCTGATTCGTAAGAATACAAACATACGTCCCATATAATTATTTTGTTTTTCGATTTGGTGAAAAGTATACAGCTTTCGCTTTATCTGTAATGACTTCAATGTGGTGACGCCAATTCGTGCTTTGAGGTCAACGGATTATTTGCCGAGTCATGTTGCACGAGGACAAATATATCCAGATGTTACACGGAAACGTTGTAGGTGATTCACCTATTCTCTTCAATCATAAATAAAATGTCATTCATTTTTCCCCAGAAATAATTCGAAAAATATATTTTTTTAATTATTATTTGATTACCAACAGATATAGTCTTAAGAAATGTGTTTAAATAAATAAATATTTATAAATAAAGGGATCAATTCGTAAAACGCTGACGTTGGATTTAATGATGTTAAGTTCGAGATTCAATTATCTTTTTATATTTTATATAAATATATATAACTATATGCATATACATTACAAAAAAGGTTTTAATTTATGTAAGATATGTAAAGCTTTTACGGAGATTTTAATAAAAGATTTTATATTTGGTTTTACTAAATCAGAAATGGGCATATGTAGTTATTGAGAATTAAGCCGCGTTCACACTAGATACTTTGGGAACGTTATAAAACAGTTTCGAAAAATCGAATTGTAAAATTTTGTTGCCAAATTTATTTATTGTATGCCTTTTAATACAGTTGTCGTGGAAAAGGTTTTATTTGATCTTTCGCAAGCGTTCTAAACCGCTTCCAAAGTGTCTAGTGTGAACGTGGCTTATGTCCCAGGGAAAGGCTTTTTGAATTTGAAAATTAATTCTGGTTTATTAATGGACTTACACTCACACTTTCAAGAGGTCTTATTTAACGCTTCGTTTTGTTATATTTTTGATCTTTTCTTAAAAAGTGGACGCTCGAATTAATTTTAAGTAAACTCTATCGTTAACAATTAAGAGACTATTGAAAAATAAAGCCCTTTGAATGATGAAGAAAAAATTGCTCTGTTAAGTCTCAGCATTAACAGGAACTAAAATTTAAGCCTTCTACTAATTATATGAGGATTGATAAAATAGAACAAACAGTGGGCTAATTTTTGGAATTTTGAAAATTGTTTGCAACATTAACATCGCTCTTTAATTGGTTTTTATTTCGTACGAGAAATGTTGAAAGTTGGATTTTTCTGCCGGTGGTGTTGTAAGATGGGCGGTTTCCCACAAAATTGGGCTACTTTGGTAATTAAAGCTTTGGGCAATGTACGACGACAAAATTTTTTTTTTACTTCTATCGAAATGTTTAAAATTATTTAAAATTTTTGGTTCATAATACGATATTATGTAAGACGATAAATATTCTTTAAAATTCTTTTTTATTAAATTGTCGTTCAAAAGGCTATAAACATTCCCTGGTTCTATTACCAAAGGCTAAAGGGCATTCGTAGATCACTGCTTTAATCATCCGGCAACAGCGATTTCCTTGGGCTGGATTTGGGATGTATCGACTGGAGAACAATTTTGGTTTGGGGGAAATTTCCAGCTTTAGTTTCACAATTTTGATGACTATAACCAAGTAACGTTACTCGTGTAGTTCGGTTGTGTGTGTACCACGTAAGGTAACTAGTGTTGTTCTGTTGTTAAATTAAAATATGAACGAAAAAGATTACTAGTCAATTTAAAATTATTATTATATTTATACAGGGTGTCCACTAAAAAACGATCCAGGTAGAATAACTCAAAATTGGTTTTAGTTAGGATTTTGAATTTTGCGGGTCACATAGCACGCCCAGGGTCATTCAAACTCTATCTCGAGAACCATTGGGTTTAGGGATTTAGTTCCAATTAGAAAAGTGTGCGCTACCACAATTTACATCTAATAAACTTTGACCCGATGTAAATTGACCAATTAGAAGCCGATAAATCGAAGAAAGAAAACAAGTTGGTTATCATGTTCATAATGCTAAGCTGACTACGCGAAAGTTATTATGAATCGGACAGAACTTATTTTTAAACTTGAGGGTATTTTTCTTTGCAATTTTAATAAGAAAAAAATTATTGACCTTGAAGACACGGTTCAAGGTCATTGAAAAATCTTCTAGAGAACCGTTAGATTTAAAAACTTGGTTCCAATTAGAAAAATGTACTTCATCAAATTTTATGTCTATAGAAATTTGAACCGACTGAATTTTATTAGTTGGGAGCCTAAACATTTCACGCCGAAAACTGAGGAGCGCGGTTACATGGGGGTTCGAAGAGCGCATTATCGGAAGGCGATTTCAACCCGCGTTTGGCGAAAAGCGCTTCAGGCGAGTTACATGCGCGCTCTTCGTCATTTCTGGGTTTTTCCCCTAAACTCTCACCTGCAATTTTTGGGAGGTCTTTTGAGGTTTTCAATTGCTTTCCTCGTCAGTCAGTAGTCTCCGTTGTCGATAGAAGTTGTAATCATTTTCTGTGCTTCGATGGATGAATCAATTGAAATTTGTGTTAAGGTGTTTATTTTGGCTTTTCAATTTCAAATATTATCTCAACGGAGAAAGCAAAGGGCAGCAGTTGTAGGAAGAATTTTAAAAATTGGAATTCAACCTTCTTACGATTTGGCTCATGAAAAAGGATTTATTAGTTCACTAGAGTCAGCTGAAATCGCGACTTCCTTATTTTGTGAAAAGAGAAAAAAGCGATTTTGGATGAAGGTCAGAAGCGGTGATTGGTGGAATAGATTAGTAAATATTAATTTCGAAGACAATGATTGGATAGAAAATTTTCGAATGTCTAGAGAAGGGTTCGAACAACTGTGCAAAAAAGTAGGAGAAGGAATGAAACCGTCTGAAAATTGTGTAAGAGAACCAGTTCCAGTTCGAAAACGTATCGTAATAGCAGTTTTCAAACTCGCCAGCTGTTGTGAATTTCGGGTTGTGGCCAATCTATTCGGAATTCATAAATCTACTGTCATTAAATTATTCAGAATGTTTTGCCAATTAATTTCTCGCACTATGCTTTCGGATTTTATGAAATTTCCTACCAAAGAAGAAGCAATTGAAATTGCAAAACAGTATGAATTGCAGTACGCAATTCCGCAAGTATACGGGGCGATCGACGGGACGCACATTCCAATTACAGCTCCCGAAGATGGACAGAGGTATTACGTGCTTATAACTCTTGACGTTTAAGAAATAAATCTCTAATATTTATTTTAAATTTTTTTGAAACAGAGATTTTATAAACCGGAAGCAGTATGCATCATTTGTTTTGCAAACAGTGGTAGACAACAAATTACGGTATATTTTCTCCAGGCCTCCGGAAGATTATAATACTAAAATATGATGATTATTTATTTAGCTTCCGAAATATTAGCTGTAAGGTGCCAGGTAGCGCACACGATGCACAAGTTTTGAAAGAGTAGGAGATTTTCAAAAAGGCTCATCTATTACCGAAGGTATTATTTAAATTTCCAGATTTATTAAAGATACGTTTTGATAGTACTTAAATAATCTAATCTTAAAAATTAACTAAATTTTCTTTGAACGAAAATTAAAACTTCAAATAACTTTCTTTATTTGCCTCATTATTCTAGGCTCCTCGACTTATTAATGACGTTGACATTCCGCTAATGATATTGGGTGACCCAGCATACCCTTTGTTACCTTGGTTAATGAAAGCTTTCAAAATTGATGCTTCATTAACCAAGGAGCATGAATCGTTCAACGTTTATCTGAGTTCTGCTCGAATGACAGTGGAGACAACATTCGGAAGACTAAAAGCTAGATGGAGAATGGTAATGAAACGAATGGTTGTTCACTATTCCCTGGCTCCGGATGTCATAGCGACGTGTTGCGCCCTTCACAATTTTGTTGAAGGGCTGAAGAATGACACCTTTCAGCCAAGATGGCTGGAAGAAATTGAAGAAAAAACTTTACCCACAGCCAAAAATGAGAGACAACAATTCTGAAAACCCGGACGCAATAGTGGCACGATTGGCGTTGAAAGACTATTTAGCCATTAACTTTCCATTGAGAGAAAGCTCTCAATTTGCTTGTTAATATCTTTACGGATAAAATAAATAGTTACAATGCATTAAATTTTGTTTAATTTAAAATCATTTCGATCAATACAGCTAATAAATTTTAAAGTTGAAATGGTGAATAGTTTCTTAATTCTGGTCTTGGTTGGGGGTTATGATAAACATGATTCATAAAAGAAACACTGTCTGAATGTACAAGAGCATTTCTAGGTGTTGGGGAATTTAAAATTGGACTAGTTAGAATTCTATTTTGGTAATTTGTTAGTGTATTTGCTGGAAATCTATTTTGATAATTTAAAAAGGGATTTTGTTGAACCTGATTTTGAAAACTTTGAACTGGAGAAGCCATTTGATAACTACGAGTTGGTGTTGTACAATTTTGATAATTTTGGGATGGCAAAGTAACATTATGGGGTGGGGAAGTGATATTATGATGACTTTTTACATTTGAAGAGCTACTATTAGTAGGTTCTTTAGTGGCTCCAGATTTTTTCGCACTTCTATTGGCATTAGCTTTTTCTTTTGCCAAACTTGAGTCTGATCTACTTGAATGTAGTAGTTCCCTAATCGTATTTTGGAAAATTTCTATTTGATTTTGGGATTCTTGGTGAAACTCCTTCATTTTTCGGTCTTCCCATTCTCTCTGCTTCTCCAATTGTTTTTCCCCCACTCCTGATAACTCATTTGCCTTACATCATTAATTTTCGCCATTTCTTGCGCATAACTCAAAAGAGCTTTTTCATTAGTAGACTGTTTAGCGCTAATTTCTAATAACGATAAAATGTATTATATAATTTCATAAAATTTTCCATTAATATTGTGTTATATTTACTATATTTTGGAGTTGCAGCCGTTTTATGAGCCGTTATCAAATCTGTTTCGTCACCATCGGCTCCATCGTTCAAATCTTCGCATATATCGCCGCTCTTTTTCCCCACCTTTTTTTTCTGCTTTTCTAAATTTTAAATAAAAACCGTATCAATGAAGTGGAATTAAACATTACATATCAAATTATATTTGAAATAATATACTGACTTGCACTTTCATTCTGTTCCTGCTTTTCGGCATTAGAATCTGAGCAGACTTCGATTTATGGCTCCACAATTTCTTCTTCGTGCTCTGTTTAGATATCCAATGGATTTGGTGTTGAATTTTACGTTATGTATAATATCAGAAGTAAATAGGGGGAAGTACGTTTATTAGTAAATTTCGCGAGGCGTCACTTTCTCGATCCCAAATTTTCAGGGACAGGGGTCACCTTGCATAGCCCGAAGCTACAGAAACGTACTACCCCCCCCCCCCTATTTTCTTCTGATAATAGCAAGAACGCATTTATGTTACTTAAAACGTAAGATTCGGCATCTATGTTTTCAGTATGATAAATATGTTTTTGGCAATGTATAATAACGAAATTTTACCATAATTAGACAAGCTAGATTTTGCCCTCTTAACTTCCGTTTGGCTCGCATCTAAAACCATTAGAAGTAAATTTAATAACTGGAAATTAACAACAAAATGAACAATTTGATGGAAAGCTAAAATAATGTCTATATCATCATAAAGTAAAAATCATTGTATAAAACCTATTTAAATGACAGTGAACTACATCTGTTTCAAAACACAATCGGAAAAGGATTGGTTAATAGGAAAGTTTTTGGACTATGAACCGGCGTTCATACTCAAATTTTTGATGAAACATTCTTTCGAATTAATTGGCTTAATGAGAAATTTTAACGCGAACTTATATTTAAAAATATTTGTTTCTGTAAGGAAATCAGAGATCAGGTCTGGTTCGATTCTATAGTTTACCAAATATTTTCAAGCAGGTCTTAATTTAATTTTAGCCATAAAAGTCGTTTAGTTTTAAATGGATAATATCGTCTTTATAGTAGGAAAAAGTATTGAAACACTTTATCGGAATAATAGGACGCGTCATTCTTCAAGTCATCTATTGAAACTTAAATTCTAACTGTAATCTTTTTTCTAGTGAAAAGATTAAAGTACGAATTTAACTTCTATATAAGTGAATTGTAGGTAAATTATGATTAACATATATTTTAATAATACAGAACTTTAATAATTTATTCATGTGCGATCTATTAGTATTCATGTTTAAATAATAATCAATAAAAATAATCAATTACCAAAATATATTTTATGAACAGTCCTTTCCACTGAATACAAGGGGTTCTCAGATAAACTTTAACGTGGGAAATACTTATACACAAATTAGACATAAAAGTGTGAAAGTTAATGTAATTGCTGCTTTGAATAATTTACCTAATTACCTAAAATCATGTGAAGCTTTTAATTTATTTAAAAAAATCTAAATGAATATTTAAAATGACTGAGTATATTGTATTCCTTAATCTGCTTATTTTTAATTTAATCTAACATAACCTGGACTCTTTTGAAAAATAAGCGTAAGCCTGATTTATTTATTTAATAAAAGTAATAATAAATGTAATTATTTACTCACCGGAATCAGATTCTCCATTGAGGGCACTATCAATTCCTCCGTCTGACGATTGAGCAATCCGGCCTCCATCCGAATAGTTCGTCCAATTCGTTATAAAAAATAAAATTTGAAGGAGCTTTTCCCGAAGTGTTATTGTTTTTCTTCGCGGCCAGATATTTACTTTTTAAAAATTTATATCTGGTTTTAATTTGATCCCAGTTGTACATAACACCCCTAGCATTCATTTCAGCCTCAACTTTTTTAAAAATATCTTTGTTCCGATGTTTTTTACCATCTAAAGCTTGGATAACATTTAATTATCCTATAACGTTAATCAGAGTGCGCGTGTCTTGGTCCTTCCATGAAATTCTTTTAGTTTCATCATCATTACTACTTTTTTTATTGGCCATATTAATGTAAAATAACTAAAAATCCAGTTTTCTTAAAGAGCGAACAAAACCGTGGCCGAATAAACGAAGTACTACGTTTTCTGTTGAATTCTAACCCCTTGCCCCGGTTGGTTTCGTCAAATGGCCCCAGCTAAGGAACTTCTTGTTTATTCTTGGAAAGCGCTCTTTGTTGTTACATGTAAAAGGAAAGGCGATTTGAAGGTCGGGTAATCCACTTTTGACCGAAAACTGGTTGTCCGAGGTAGTTTTCGTCTCTGAAACGCGCTTTAGCAGGTGTTACATGAAGGGGGTTAAATGCGCCTTCCGATAAAGCGCTCTTCGAACCCCCATGTAACCGCGATGATTTTAAAATAAGTGGGGTGGCGGACTGGGTAGTACTTTCGCCTCGCAGCAAGAGGAGCCGGCTTCTATCTCAGCGTGTGGCACTGGATGAAAACTCGAAGCAACTCCTTCCGCGTTGAGCTAACTCTCCCCACTGGTTTAAGGTGTTTTCCCCCAAGCTCTTCGGTTTCCCCTTCCATAAAAACTTGTCGAGGTTAACGGTAATAGTAAGTGTAGGGAGCTGTTGGCTCGCGTGGCATGAAGGGCTTGCCACCACCCTCCTACGCATTGTAACCCGGCCAACTGAAATAATGGTTTTTAAAGTCGCTAGATGACTTAGGCCTAAGGTAGTGTCTTGGGTATAAGCCTAGCTGATTATTATTATTATTTTAAAATCAGACGTTCGGAGTTATGGGTTGCTAGTATGGAAAGTTTAAACGCCACAAATTAGTTAACAAGGAAGACTTCAAAGGGCCTTTGTCGAGGTTGAGACTTTATTAAAATACTAGAAAATATTAATAAACTACTTCGCTTAATTACTTGTTTTTTTTTAGTATTTTCTTAAGATTCCAACTTATTTGCATCTTGTTAAAGAGTTGAGTTTTAAAATGCTTTCAAAATTATTGTACAAATATGTTTTGCCAATAGTGGCGAGGTTTTGATCCTCGTCACAAGCAGTGTTCCATTCTTTTAAATTTAGAAACGTCTCGTATAAAAATTAGATCTAATCTATTGCGAGATTTTTCTTGCTTCCTATGTTTAAGAAATATTCTCCATTTAATAATTGTTTGGTCATTTTAGAACATTTGAAGTTCAATGCATCTTTAAATTATTGCAATAAAAATTGAAAATGTTTAATAAAATAAATTAAGTATTGGAATATACTGATTATAACTTTTCAAAAGTTGTCACTTAAATATTCTTATTTGAGATGTTTTAAAAGTGTGCAAAAAAGCCATTTACAATAGGAAAATTTTCAAAAAAAACTAAAACTGTTTAATTTCATTAAAATTCTTATGTACTAATATAAAAAATATAACTTATATAAATTATGATTTATGGATTTTAAATCCTAACTATTCAAGTTCATTAAGCTGCGCCGTCGAAACAAAATGTTTCGGTTTTTCTATTATCATCTGATGAACACTTCACTCGCATTAGTTCAAAACTTCAAACTTCAACGAAGGATACACCACATGCTAACGAGTTGATATGTTTGGTTTTTATTTGATTAATTTTGATGGAATAACGCGAAACCCTAACACTCGGGTCCTTCACCCGGCGTTGGTACAAACCGGAAACGTATGGTGTGAGAGCCGTGTCTACGTGTTGGAAATAATAGGTTTATGTGACTAAATAGATTGGGAAATCGTGAATGTAGCATATTTTCAAATATATTGGAAATGCACGCCCACAGTCAGTGATGGCGTCTAGGGGTAGGTAAAGTAGGCCCCATATACAACTAAGGGACCCAAAAAAATTATAATTAGCTAAAATATTTGAAGATTTATATTACTGATATTTATAACACAAATTATAGCTATTGAAAATTTTAGAATACTTTACTTATCGAAGTACCTATTTAGGGTTCGGAAACATTAATTAAAGATGCGATATTTAAATACAGTGTACGGCGAAAATCCAACCAAATTCTATTGAGAATTTCCATTTCAAGGCGAACTAGGTTTGAGCGTAGTAAACTAGTTACCAAATTTTAAGGGTTTTTAAGGACTGGTCAATATTTAATGTCACCCTTACACCTACCTTCATTTCGGGTTAAGTGAACGATTCGCTAGATGTGAAACTACAAACGTTTCGTTGGAAAATTAGATTTATTTGTGAAGCAGCCAAGCTATTTTGGCTCAAAAGTGTTTCTTTTTATTTTCTATTCGTCGCCTTGAATATAGTTTGCAAAAGCAGATACGGTACTCAGAAATGAATATTGGTTTAGAAAGTGTTTAGCATTGTTATCCCGCAGCAAGAGAAGCCAGGTTCGATCAAAGATAGTGGCCCTTAGTGAAAACCTTGAACCACTACTTCCGGGCTCTTTAAATTCCCCTTCTAATATAAAACTTGCTAAAGTAATAGTAAGTGTAGGGAGACTTGGACTGCGGCTCCTACGCAACTTTACATGATGACACAAGTCACTAGTTCACTTAGACCTGTGTGGTTCCTTAAGTGTTAGCCTAGCTAATAATTTATTATAATTCTTAAATGTACTTGAAGAAATTATAAATTGTCGTACTCTATATTCTCCGGGCACGAGAGGGAAAGGTAAAACGTCACTAGGGGGCGCTTCAATCGGAATAAGTAGGTTTAAGGTGAGAATGCGGGCTTAGCTGAATTTTTTAAAGGAAAAAAGCTAAATTTTATAGAATGAGCAATGTGTTAAATCGACTGAACCCAGGCATAATCCCAAACTGGAAATAGATACGCTCTTTTTTCAACTGAAGTCCGTTTGCAATATTTTTAGTACGTAAATTTTCATTCAGTTATTTATTTTAATAATGTTTGACCAATTTAAAAGTGACGTTTGGTTTAGTACGGGAATTGCCTGTTTACCCGCTGCGCTTCGAAGAGAGAGAGAGAGATAACAAGACGTACGACGGTCAGAATACACGCAATCCTTCTAATGTAATGTGTTAAGTTTGTTTGAGCTATTCACAGCAATCTGCAACGCCGGTATCGCAACCAAAATATATCCACGGTCACACATATATACATATTTACACTTATTTGTTACTTCTAGTCATACTTTGAAAGCATCGAAGATTCCTTCGATCAGTGTCCTTTTTATTTTTTACTTCTGATCACACTTCTTTGTTACTACTAGTCAGCCGTTGAGTGTCACACTTATTTCTTCTAGGCACTTATTGGTTACTTCTGATCACACTTTTTTGTTACTTCTGGTCATACGCCGAAGACTAGGCCGATCAGTGTCATACTTAATTGTTACTTCTGCTCATACGTTGAAAGCGCGGCCCACTATGAACGGCCTTGAAAAACGCCAGAGGGAAACGGGCGCGTAGACCTCTATAAACACGCGGATTTACAATGTTGGAAATTGCGGGGGTCCGTATACGCTGCCCAAAAAACCTTACTTAGAATTAAATTTAAGGAACGTATTTGCTATTTTAGGTTAAATGTAAACCACAGCTATTCAAAAATATAACTTTCATGAAAATCGGACTTAAATTAAGGAACGTTATGTCGACTTTCAGGCGGAAATATAAAACCACGAACATTCGGGTCCGGTAAATAACCCCGAAAACTTTACTTAAATTTAATATTTACTGATATAACCGAAGTTGTAGTTCAACCGAATCCTAACCTATCCAAAAAATTTTAACGTTATCAGACTTAATTTTAAAGAAAATATCTACCACATAAAGGAAATCACCGAAAATAGTAAATTGGGCAATGCCCAACTTTTTGGGCTCCGATTTGAAAACTTTATGAAAGGCTATCAATGGCTATGACTGTACATTCGAACGAGATATCATTGACTCTTCTAGCCCTAGCCGTTGAAGATATATGCGTGACACGGCGGCATCGGCTACACTGTACGTGAGACTAATACACACAAATCCTTAGGATTGTGTGTAAAAACGGAACACCTCGGTTTCACACGGAGCGACGCAAACGGTAAGGAAGGTTCGCTGTTTTTAAAGTTCATTTTGGACCTGTACATGTTTCAATTTAGTTTTTCAAGTTTATTATTCATTACTCTCACTAAACGGTTCGCCTAAAGCTTTATTTCATACTGTTATATTTTATATATTGAATTTGGAATTCCAAAAGTAAGATTTGGATAGATATTAAAATTAAGCTTCGAGAAACAGCAATTTCTACAGTACATTTTTCATCCGATAGTCTTAATTTTTGTTTAAGGAATAGTATTAAATGGCTTAGTTTTATTTTGCTTCTGATATAAAAATTAATTTTATTGTTTTTTACATTTGTATAAGGAAGGTTAATTATTTAATTTTTTATAGTTTAGATTGAAATTTATTTGGTTATATAAAAATTAAATAACTATATAAGTTTTGTAATTTATATGTTAACTGCTAATACTTAAGGTTCCAACTTTCGAAAACTTATCGTAGAAATTTAATAACCTTATATAATAAATTTAAATTCTTATTTTTATGCAGAGTTCGAGTTATCACAATCAAATTGTACACTTGGTGCTGGATTTTTTCCATTATGTTGTATTTTAATGTTTTGAAATAAAATTTTAATATCAAGTTTGGCTTTTTAAATTATTGGTTCAGAATACGATATCCAATGAACGTCCTAGTTTCATCCCTATTGAGCCATTATTGAACCAAATTAAAGGCCCAAAGACATCCAGGGGACGACCGCCGTAATCGCCGTTGGACGTCCGAAAACTCGTCCCCGGGACGTACTACGGCTCTAGACAAACCGGACATTTGGACGTCCTTTAACGTCCAGCCGACGTCAACCTCGGATTTTGGGATGTCCTACGGACGAAGGCAAGATCCGAGTGTGACGTCTATCGGATGTCCAAAGGACGTTTTTAAGTTTGCTGGGATTAAACCCGGCTAAATTGGTCATGTAGTCTCCCGATATCACCGAGCGAAGCTTTGGTGTGTCACTGGCAATGTTTTCATAACGGCGCTGTATCCAGAATTTATCCATAGCCTTAAATATAAAAAAATATTTATCATTCGAGGCAGTTTCTAAATAAAGAATTTATATATATTATTCAAATCTGACCAATAAACCGCTTTAATTTCCTTTCTGAAGTCTGGTGGCTTATTTTGATAAGAAAGAAAGATAGTCCGACTTCAAAATCATCTTAAGCCCAAATCATCATTGATCAAGCGACTTTAAAAGCCATTAATTCCAGTGGTAATCGCTTCATAGCACGCGTGCCATATACAATAACTATCCCCGTTAACCCAACAAGTTTATAATAATAATAATAATAATAATAATCAGCTAGGCTAATACCCAAGGCGTCATCATGCGACTTTTGAAGCCCTTAATTCAGGTGGCCGGGTTACAATGCGTAGGAGGGTGGTGGCAAGCCCTGCATGCCACGAGATCAAGCCAACAGCTCCCTACACTAACTATTACCGTTAACCTAGACAAGTTTTTATGGAAGAAGAAACTGAATAGGTCGGGTGAAAACCCCTAAAACCAGTGGGGATAAAACTTGCAAACTCTACGCAGAAGGTGTGGTTGCGAGTTTTCATCCAGTGCCACAAGTTGGAATCGAACCCGGCTACTCTTGCTGCGAGGTGAAAGTGTTAAATATTTAAATTACTCTTTTTTAATCTAGTATTGTTACCCACAATCATAAAGGAATTAAGCTTTTTTCAAGTCCCCAGCAATGGTTCTTCCCAAATGAGACTGAAATGAGTTTCATTAAAATATCAAACAATAAAACTCTTTTAGTGAGACTAAAATAAATTTTATTTAGGACCCACAATTTTGGTCTCAGTTTTTTATGCTTACATAAAAAAATCCTTTATCCTAAATTGAGGCTAATTGGCGAGTTAAATAAGACCCCTATTTTGTTAAGGGTGATTTATCTGTGATTTAGTGATTCGCGTCGTTCAATCGGAAGAGTTACAAAATAAATGAAGCCCATATTGGTGTGATTTTTCTTGTTCATTATGTGACAATACTATTGTTTTTCGTACTTAGGTCAAACAAGTAAATATTTCAAAGGTTATTCAAAGATTTACAAGAGGAATAAAAGAACGATAAATGTTTGACCTTGAAATGTGTTGTAGAAATGCTGTTTTGCATATGTGTATATTTTGATACGCTCAATATTGTTTCAATAGGACGAAACTTCGAAAAATGAACAGTGTGGTCTATTAAGTGCCCGAAAGTTTTGAAAAAAAGTGCTGTAGGTTATTTGCTAAAATAAAACGGTACCAATTTTTAGAAATGGTAAAAAAAACAGCTGAATACTTTTTTTCCGTTTATGATTTCCTCGAACACTTTATTAAGTATTAAGTTTTCATTTACATTGATAAATATTATCTTAAAACAGTGTATTCCTTTCTATTTGGGGTAAAGAAAATGTTGAGTCAAACCGTGGGTATCTTGGATAAGTTTTCCCCCGGGCACTAATAGACATACCAATGCACTATCAGGTCCATAAGAGTATCATGTAGGCAATGAGCACATTTTTTGTGGATGATGGACAACGTTTAAAATCAATTGAACTGATATTATTTTCCTGGAGTATAAATAAAATATAAAAAAGGCACCACTTTAGGCCCAAGTCCGCTAGCGACTTCTAATGCTCTTTAAAAGGTGGCTGGTTAACAAAGCGTAGAAAGGTGTTGACAAGCCCTTCATGCCACGCCATCAAACAGCTCCTCAAAGTCACTATCTACCATAAGTCTTTACAAGTTTTATTGGAAAGGAGAAGCCGAAAAACTCTGTTATTGAAAATCACAAAAAAATTATTACAAAAGGAATAATTTAAAGATACACTGCAAAAAACGGTTCACTAGTTAATCACTAAAAGCATGCTAAAAGTGCGCAACAAAATCGGATCACTATACACCAAGAGATAACATTTGGAACATAGTACTTCGTGTGTGTAACTAGTGTAGTATAAGGATCTACAAGCGTGAATAATACGTTCTTTAAGCAATTAAAAAGTGTGTACAGGTGGATCACTTAAAGATCACCAGCGCAACAAAATTGGCACACTTGCTCACTTAAAGCACACTTAGGAAACACATAAGAGAACACTACTGTTTAAGTGAGTGTTCTTAGGTGTGTTTTTAGTGTTCCTTAGTGATCTTGTAGTGCTTTTTTGGCATTCTGAAAGTGTTTCAGAAATAGTTCGAAATAGAGCACTAAAAGATCACCCGCGCAACAAAATTGGCTCACTTGTTCAATTAAAGAACACACAGGAAACACAATAGAACACTTAAACAGCAGTGTTCCCTTATTTCTTTAAGTGAACATTGGAGCCAAGTTTGTTGCGCAGGTGATCTTTTAGTGCTCTAATATTGAAAGGCACTTCTACAAATGGGCTGATGTAGTGCATTATTTTGGTCAAGCACGTAAAGAGCTGTTATAGATTCTAATTTTCAGTGTTCAGTAAAATTTATCAACGTCAAAGTTTAGTTTTAGTTAAATGTAAAACTTTATTATATTTTGACAATTTGTTTAAAAAATCTTGGTTTTACCGATATTGTCCCCTATTCACTTGTTAGGAAATAAATATGTAAAAGCAATAGGCCCCTGGCGTAGATTAGATATTGGCAGCATTATAGCTATCCGCAGTGAGGAAAAATACCACATTTGGCTCTCATTTTCGTCTGCTTTATTAAGTTTACACTATAGTCCTTGGATAAATTAAAAGTTAAGCAGACGATTTTGAATTGACTTGTATTTACTCTTTTCATGCACGGGGCCTATAGACGCCGTGCGTAGAAAAACAGGAATAAGAGTCATCGCCGACTGTCCGTGTTTGAAAATAAGTGTGTTAGCCATACTGAAACGAATCTAGGTGGCGCCAGCGACGCAGAAGCTTTAGCTTAGCTTCTGCTAAGTGGGCTCACCTTGTATCAATCGTCTGCTAAGCCCCCTGCTCTAGTAGCTTTGACTTCATTACGTATTTGTATCCTCTACATGTTTTGGATGGCCGCCGAAAGGGGGCATAACGAAAGTTTTCAGTAGCGAATGGGGATAAAACAAAAGTATGAAATTTCAATTCGCCACCGAAATGAGACTAGGTGGCGCAGCGACGCTCAAGCTTTAGCGTCTGCTAAGAGGATATATATAAACTATTAGATGTTACGCATAGTGTACCAATTTGCACTATAAATTTAAAGTGTTCGAAAAGAGATTATGTGGTGTAGCAAATTTTACTACGTGGTGTTCTCAACGTGATAATTTAGTGTACCAAGCAATTGCTACTAGTGTTCTAAATGTGTTATGCGTTCTTTAAGTGCACTCTGATCACTTTAGGATCACTGATAGGTGAAACGAGATCACTTATAAGCGATATTTTCAAAAGAGTGAACACTCAGAGATCGTAAAAGCACACAGGGGAACACTTTGTAGAACATATACAGATCACATGAATGAGCTCCCAATGTGTACAATAGTGATCTAAAGGTGAACGATTTATTTGCAGTATACGGATAAATTAAGAATTTGCTTGTTAATAATAAATCGGGCGTATTCTCTTTAAAGTCAAAAACCATTTTTACAGTGGTCTTTCCCTTAACAGAGGTATTTTAGCCAATATCATTTAGCTATAGGATTCAATATGAGTCAATCTATTTTTTTTTGGATTATTCGTCTAATTGGAACAATATTGAGAGTAACGAAATCTCCACATATGCAAACTTGCATTAGAACCATACATTTCAATGTCAAACGTACGGCATCCTTTCATTCATCAGTTAAAGCTTTGAATATTTTTACTGTATTATATCTGCCTATGCCACTGTGATTTATTTGTGATATATTATGGATTGAGCCTGGCTAACAAGAAACAATCACCCAAATACGCAGCCTGTTTACATTTTATTTATACTGTAACGACTGAATTAGGTGAACTTCTAAAATACAGATAATCGACGCCTCGTTTCTATTAGACTGTGGTAGGCTAATCTCATAAACGCGCAGGGGAAACCGTTTAGAGTGTACAGCTTTTGTACAATCAAATAACAACTACGCTACTCAAGTTTCTTCTTTATATTTATAAAGGTTTGATATCATCTCTATTAAGAGGTTTTATTCATCATATAGGGAACAATTACAAATAGGTTAACCATTTTGTAGGAAATTAAGCTGCATCACATTATCAGTTGGCCGTGGACCTAGTCTTCTTTGGGCCTTTCGACATCGTTCCACTCGTTTGGATGCATAGACCACGCTTCATAGTGCGCCTATAGCCCTCAACCTAATGTCAGATTTATAAATTTTGCGGCTCTGAAATTAAGCTTTTATATTGGAACAATTTAAATTTTCATTGCATAAGCCTGAAAATCAATTGGTGACACTGTTTTTAAAAATCTAGGGTGAAAGTCCTGGCGAAGTTATTGGAATAGAGAGAGGGGTTACCCCCTGGAGGACGAGATAATCAGACTGATATCTTATCTCGTCCTCCAGAGGGTAACACCTAGAATCTCTCTCGGCTTTCCCTCCCGTTCTCCAGAATTAGTTTTCCTCGTGCAGATTTCTGGAGGATGGACTTTACCCTCCGCTTTCTCCCGTTCTCCAGAATTAGTTTTCCTCGTGCAGATTTCTGGAGGATGGACTTTACCCTCCGCTTTCTCCCGTTCTCCAGAATTAGTTTTCCTCGTGCAGATTTCTGGAGGATGGACTTTACCCTCCGCTTTCTCCCGTTCTCCAGAATTAGTTTTCCTCGTGCAGATTTCTGGAGGATGGACTTTACCCTCCGCTTTCTCCCGTTCTCCAGAATTAGTTTTCCTCGCGCAGATTTCTGGAGGACGGATTTTACCCCTCCGCTTATCCCCAATCGCCATAATTTCTTATCGTTTCCAATCCTCGCACAGATTTCTGGAGGATGAACTTTACCCCTCCGCTTTCTCCCGTTCTCCAGAATTTGTTTTAATCGCCCAGATTTCTGGAGGATAGAATTTACCCCTCTCTACTCTTAACCCCACTGCGTTAACCATAATTTCCACTATCGTTTTCTGAACCCCTTAATTTCTAATCTATAAGCAATAAAAACAAGAAATATACATTTCCAATTTTATTTTACTTTTAATTACATAATTGCGTAAACAGGTTCTAATATTAGACCGGTATTAGACCGACAATATAAATAACGCGTTTAAATCGTATTTTATCAATATAAAAAAAATTAACTCGATCTTCGTAAGGGACATATACAATTTCATTTAAAGGGTTGAAACGAACTACCTTCTGCAAGTGCAGTATGAATAAATAATTTAATTAAAAGTTCTACCTCACCACGCCTAACCGGAATAGATATGAAATCGTCCTCCTCCAGTGCCTCTGACCTTGGTGGGGCCGGGACCTCCCATTCTTGCGAAAGGTACTTTTTTCCGAAGCTGAATTATCCCTCGACGGACAGTGTGGAAAGAATCTAGCATGTTCCCATTCTGGTACGTCTCCTGTTACCCAGTCTCCTAAGATTCCATGGCATTTGTAACATCGTACTTCATCGCCCCGTTGAATATAGTAGAATCCGGCCTCCGCTAGTTTTTCTTTAGCAACATGTGGATTTCTCCAGTGGCGAAACGTTTCAAGTCGATACGCTTCGATGTCCATACTGTAAACTGTTAGTTTCTATAAGCTATTGCCGACATTCTTAAGCCTAAATGGTTAAGCCTTAATTTCAATAAATTATGTTTTTCTATTTATTTTGGTTAGACTCTAAGACTATTTGCCTAGAATCTAAGTCTATATATATACGCTACATTTTCAATTTAAACAAGGCCTAATTTCCCTCTACAGAAAAATAATAAAGTCACTTACTTTTACGGAAATCCTTAAGCCTTTGCCTGTAAATAGAGTCGAGAAGTCGGCGTACGGAGCTCGAAAATCTACGTGACTCTTCTCGAGGGGGTCCAGGAACTAAAAGAACGCTGAGTCGTATATCTAGAGATCAAATAACACTCGAAACTACAAGTAAATCCTGATTTCTCATTAGCTGAAACAAATTGACGTTACGGGAGATTGTAAAACATAACCAAAAATAGAGATTACTGCTCATCGGTTAGCGATAAAAAAAATTCGTCACGTGTTAAATTAGGCAAATTAGAATAGCTGAAAATACATTGAGCTTACTTCGCCCTAATTTACTTCTGATACAACTTTGATAAAAATTAATCCTGTTTCGTGGGTCCCACTGGAGGAAATCTTAGAGACTATTAACTAGGCAGAATACACTATTTTAGCAATTGCATATAATCCCGGTTATTGTAATGGCTGATATATACTGAAATGATTATTGTTGGATAGGAAAATAAAAGAATCGTGATAAAAGTTAATTTTTTTATTATAAAATAATGGGGATGGTGAGTAGTATCCTACTACTGTGGATTTCACCCCCATCATCCCAGTATAACTGGTGCTCCACAAATTGTTGAACCATCCTGGAGCCTCCCTTGGCCTCTCCCGCCTCAAGGCTAACAGAACAATAAATAAAATTTTAACTTTAGTACAGTATAAATAATTCGTGAAATTTAATTTATTACCTTATTCTAACTTCAAATTTCACTGAGTCGTCGTTAGCGCTTTGTAAAATAACCCCTTTCAATTCTTCAACTCTACATGAAGAAAATTAAAATCTTAAATTTTTTTGTTCTAAAATAATATTTACCTCATTTTGATTTCGTTTTGGTTTCCTCCGATCAAAGAAAAAGGTTGGAATAATTTGTTCTAATTTTTTCTACCCCGTTTTTATACCATTCTCCCACCACACCAATTCCTACCCCCCCTATATCCTATCTCGTTCTTTCCCTTGATGAAATCTAAGTTAGAGAGTGTGGAATCTATTCAGTGTGTAAATAAATAAGTGGGTAAAGTCGGTAAATTTTTCCATGGGTTAAATAGTGTTCGTAGATAATTAATTTCGCGAGACTGGGGATTTCCACCATCTTCCTCTTAGCGTACGTCACGAGAAGATGGTTTAGGTTCGTGCAAAGTCTAACAAATTTACAGATAAGAGTCTGCATTGCAGTACGTTCTTGCAGAGGAGTGGTTGACTTAACGAAATTCAGGAAAAAAGGGGTAAGTTTTTTTCAATAAAGAGTCTTTTTTTACGTTTTAAAGTATTTATTAAGAGTGAAAAAGTTACATAGGAAAAATTGTTTACAATTATTTTTTCGCGTACATGAGTTTACATTATTAAATAAAATGGCCGAGTCAAATTTCAATCTTTTTTATCATTACAAGGCCCAAAGCTAACTAAATCTCAGTTAAATTATCTAAGGCAATGTTTTTTTTACCAATCTTATTTTGTTAGTGACAGGTAGAAAACAACTTCCAATGGTTCATGACGGTAACAGATTTCAATGACTTTTAGAAAGTACTTTAAATAGAACGTGAGGGAATAATGCAATAATATATTTTTACCAATGTTTGGTTTTCATGCTAGAATGCGTAAACCACCCCATTGTCCTAACTATTATACCAATACTTCCTGATTCTATTTGCATTTTTTTGTTTTTGGATGGCTTATTTTATTCGAAAGTAAATGGTTTGGCGCTCGTAGAAGCGCGCGCATGTTTTCGAGAGAGGTCGGGTCATATCTCTAAAAGATACCAGATGGCGTGGGAATATATTGTTTTATCCTCTGGAACCGGATTTTTTCCAGTCAGTCACCATACCTCTCTCTCTAGCTAATGGATTCGCCAAATTCGATGTGATGATTTTTCTAGCATGATTTGCAAAAGATAAAAATATCTTGTGGTCGTTTTTTTCCCAATTTTTGGAAAACTTTTGGTAGTACGTTTTTGTACTCTGTCCTTTAGTTCTATGCAAAATATACATTACGCAATATTCACCGCAAACGTTACTAGTTAGTCCTTGCAATCGTCTTCTACTAAATGCCCACGTCTTACACATTGAATTTAAATATTTTCTAATTGGTGGTAAAAACGGGGGAAGCCACATTGAATCAAAGTAGAATCCTCGTTTTCTGCCATCGACGTAGACGCAAATCCAATGAGAACCTGTTTCGCCCTTTTTATCAAAATTAATGATAAGCGATTGTGGATATTTCGCGACGGGTTTTAAATTATCGGAAGAAAAAATGCCTAAAAAGTTCGGTGTTTTATACAGAGCCTGAGTTAAGTCAACTTTGTCGTAGTCATTTTAATAGTCACGAATAATGTTCCTATTTTTATCTATCTGTAAACAAGATTAAATTTCGGCGTACACGATAACGACCGTAGATTCTTTTAAAGGGGTACCAAATCCTAAATCAAAACGTAGTTGCCCTCTCTTTACGGGGTTCCAAAACGTAACGTCACTAGCCGAATTATCAGAGGTTAAATCAAAAGCATATAAGGCAAAGCCTAGAGGAAAGTGAGCCAACGCGATGTGATTTCCCTCGTCTTTCGTAGTGTATCCCGGTTCCCGCGAAAAGCGAATGATAGGCTAGCGTAAATTGTTTACTATTAAAATTAGGTGTCAACGCTTTCGAAGGGATTTGTTCGTTATCGACGTATAGTGCCAAATAATTAAGATCGAAATTTTCAAAATTATAAGGATTAGACTTAACGGAACCCTTATACGCTTTGTTGGTGGCTAAACCAATAATGACTCTGTTGGGCATTGGACCTAAGAATATATTGTCAAAACTATCGTTCTGAATTGAACTAGCCAATGTTTTAGCTTTAATTTCGGTACGAGTAAAGGGATATTTGGCATTACTACGTAATAATCCTTGCTGATGGGCTAATAAAATTTTAGGCATAATTTTAACTTTACGTACGATTAGAGCAGCGTCTATAAATTCGACTTTATACGCGTCGACAGTGTCGCTAAAAAGGGTAAAATTATCGCTATTTCTAGTTAGTGAAACCTTAAGTTGTACGCCATTAATTAAATATTTGTTAAAATTAAAAATGTCACAAAAAATGTTCCCGTAAAGTTCAATTTCTTTCGAATCCGAGGCGAGGGCTTGACGCTTCGTGAATCCGGTGTTCGTCAGGAGATCCATACTTCCGGCTGTATCATTGTACCATCCAGATGTCGCTAGGTGAGTGTTTTTCGCATCGTTCCCAAAGTTGAGCAAGGTTTCGATATACGCCCGATAAGGGTAATTCGCGGCCGATGGTGAAACCGTCGTATCATTGAGTTTCACTTCGCATTGTTTGAATAGCGAATGCAGAGAATTGTTCACGAGCGAAACGTTAGACCCGGCATCCAAGCTGTCACCGTTGGTCTTGACGATTTTGACTTTACAATATATCATTGTCATTGCCACATCTGTGTAAAAGTCTCCCGTACCAGGTACCACGAATTCGACGATAGAACTGCTGTCGATAGATGAGATTGGTTTGTACCATACCGTTTGACCTTTTTCAACGCTGAGTTGAGTCGGTAGTTCGTTGAAAATATTTAATTCGCTTTTAAGTACTTCCATTTTTAGAGAGCAAAAATATCTCGAACCGTACGCGTGAACTTGCGGCGTTTAACTGAACTCTTTTTCTTTGCGAGGGCCTTCTTCAATGCTTTCTTAGTAGTTTTTCTTCTCTTGCGACGACCCGAACCTTCTTGCGCAGCCATTTCGTCCACAGTTTCTGTCATTCGTTTATTGGCCGACGTTTTTAAGTCCTGACCTTGCAAGACGTCTCCGAGTACTTTCTTTCCTGTAGAAAGAGCCCTTTTTCCCACGTATTTGGCAGACTGCTTTAGGAATGGGAATACAAACCTAGCTAGCCCTGAAAAAAAGCTACCAATTCCGTGTCCTTTTTGTCCCGCAAACCCAGAGAAATAAGGTAAATCTACTCTGCCCCCCGCCTGTTTTAAATAAATTGCATGTAGGGACAATTTCTATCTACGTACTGATAAGCCATTTTACGGAGCTCGTCGTAAATAAACTTTACACGTGACTGAACCAAACTGAAATGGCACGAATTCACCTAAACTAGTTCTTATATTAATGTCGATACTGTCAATATAATTTCTACTCAGTTTAAGGTAATGCGGAGAATCGAAAGTTTTTGGAACGGTTGATCCATGGGGGGCGTTTTGGTCTACAACAATTGTTCGCAAAAGGGGGGCTAATGTATCCCCTACCATTTCATTTCAAACCAAATCGGAATACACGAACATAAGATCGGGGAGGAATAAGTTTAATTGCATAGGGGAATCTGATCTGATTGTTAGCGTAGGTGAAATATCAGTAAAATTATCTCTAAATCCTAAAATTTTCCTCAACTCCGGCGTTAACTCGAGTTTGCAATAATGTTTACTATAGGAAGTGTATTGTACGTGTCCACTTTCTAAACTATATTCAAATTTTCCTAATGAATCATTATCGAACTCTGAATTAGCGCTTTCCTTTAAATCAAGGTTCAAACTTTTAATACTTTCATTAAGTACAGCCAAAAGTTCATGAGGATTTTTGTAGTAACCCTGAGGTATCTCGCGGAAGTCGTTCGTATATTTGTAATCTACTATGTGGGCTGGAGGGTTCGATAGTAATTCCTTAATTTCTATTCCGCATCCCATTGGTTCGCTTACGTTATAAAAAGATAAAGGATAAATAATTTCTACCAGGGCAATTTCCCAATCTCCGCGTAAACTAATGGGTTTGGCCATCGTTGTAGAATACGAGGCTAGAGTATTTTCTGGGTTGTTTTTATTCTTTTCTCTAGTATTACTATTAAGTGTTATGTAAATCCCAGACGTCATCTTGATTAACCCAACTATTAAACGATGGAGGATATCCTAGCCAACTAACGTACAATTGTTTTACTCCGTTTTTCGTTCTCCGCCGTAAAACCTGGTTTAACTTGAACGAACGAGGTGCGCTGACCTTTTGAAGCTCTCGAAAATAGAACGTCCCTTTTATATCGGTTCCCGCGAGATCTTTTATTTTATAAACGGGAGGATGTCTTTTAACTATAGCTACGACTTTAAATATTTCTTCGGTATAATTAGCTTCGAATCCCTTTTGAAATATCATTTTAGTTGTATTTTTGTTTTTAACGTATTATTAAACCTTTCTACGATAGAGGCTTTTATTTCGTCATTTTCGGTATTAAAAAATTTAACTTAATTCTTTTTAAAATATCCTTGTACTTCTTTATTCCTAAATTCCGTGCCCTTATCCGATTGGAATTTATCCGGAATTCCGTCTTTTTTAAAAACATGTTTAATATTTTCCAAAACCTCTATCCCCGATTTAGTTTTAAGAGGTAACCCCCACGCTTTTCTACTAAAACAGTCTATAATTGTTAAAATATATTTGTATCCGTCATTATCAGCCTCTAACGAACGCATATCGTTAATATCCGCCTGGTATTGTTCCCTTATATTACTAATTACTATTTTATTTCGTTTAAACTTTTTATATTTCGGCCTATGCATCGTAAAAGCGTCGATTCCTCTTAACCATTTTTCTACAGTTTCCCTACTTACGCCATGAGACTTTACGGACTGGAATAACCTTTCAGCGCCTCCGAAAGACGCCGGATGCTTTGTGTCAAAATATATTTTTTCTAAAATAGCTTCTCCCATACTTTCGAGTTTCACGCGCGACTCCTAGTTTGATTATACGAGTGATGAGAAGAGTCCCCGTCAGACGTGGAGTGATCTCGGTCGAGGCTACGAGTGGAGTGGGGCTTATCTGTCCTGCGCGCGCCCTCTTTCCGTAGGAGGATACTCGCACTTTACCTTACGCTTAACGGGAAAACTTCGTTTGTTGTTGCGCGCTCGGAGCTAGCGGGCCGAGAAAGCCGGGGATCGTCGGTGAAGAGTTAAATTGGTTTAAATTGGTAATAAACGCGAAATATCCGATAGGTTTTGGGTAGGTTTTAGGATTTAAATACGCTTTGGCAATTTCGCTAATATTGGAACCTTTAATCGGTCGACCGTTTATTACGAGCTCCCCGTTTTCATCCCACCGTATTCTATCGGGTACAGTTTCCAACTGATCAACCATGTTTTGCGCTTTATGGTAATATATCAAAGGTAAATCGTCTATCCAGTCCCTACTTAGCGAGTCGAGCGCGGGGGCAATTTCGATTTCTTTAGGAGCCAAGGCCTGTTTACGTAGATTTCCGTGTCTCATTAAAGCTTGTTCGTATAAAATCCATTTCAAGGCGTCGTCTAAATCTTTCATATTTAATATTTGGTCCATCTTAGCGTCTAATTCAGAGACGGTCAGAGCGAGGGGGTGCAAGAATGGGTCGGGCTTTAAAACGTCGCTAGGGACGAGAATCATTTTTCTGGCGTGTTTCATTGTTTACTGCCAAATATAGAACCAAGAAGGGTTGAAACGACGGGTAGAAGAAACGAGAAAAATCCGCCCCCAGACTGAACTAACAATTTCTTTTAACTTTTTACTTTTCCAAGCTACACGTTTACTGGCTAATTTTCTAAGGGTATTTTTATGACGAGATAACCTGGTTTTTTGGGTATTTGATAGTATAACGTTACCAATTAAAGTGTTATGATTACATTCACGGATGGTTTCTATTAGGGATTTGTCGGCTTTAGCTAAAATGGCTTTTCGTTGAACGGGTTTGCAACGACCGAGATATCGAAGAGCGTCTCTCTCGATACGTACTCTACGAGACATGATTCATAACTGATTGAAATTACGAAATGTTAGTTCTATTTATTTGGGGAGATAGACATAGCACGTTTCTCCCGGTAAAATATTAGTTAAGACTCTGATCTTCGGGACAAGTTTGAGTTAAATTGAATACTAGATAACCGTGAGGTCTGGAAGTCGCGTCTAGGTAGGCGTCTACTACAAAACGCCATTTATTAGGGAACATTTGCCTAGCGAGATAAGCCACTTGATGACGGTCTCGGGGATTTTTCAATAAAATTATGTAATGCGAATTCAAGGAAACGGTTCTGCTATCTTTCGATTGATGGAATAAGTTCTGTGTAATAAAAATAACGCTTAGAGAACGGTGATGGGTTCCTTTCACAAATAAATCCCCAATTTGACCTTTACTCTCGCTCATCTGGTCGTCGATAACTAATAATATATGATCTTTTCCGTCAAAATCAGATAAAACAGGCAATCCTTCTTTAAAAACTACCCTGTGCTTCATTTTATCGTATAAAGCTTGCCATTCTCCGTAATACCAATGTATTTCTTTGAAACCCGGAACAAACATTTCCTCTTCGTGATTAATTATAGATTCAATTAAATAGCTTTTGCCACTCTGACTCGGTCCTGCCGTTACGCAATTAAACGGATGAATAAATTGCATGGTTATCTCCCTTCGAGTACTAGCGTACAAATGAAAATGTAAATTAAAATTCGGTTAAATTTATGGGACTCTTCAGCCGAGAAAAAATATAATTGAATAACCTATTTCGTCCCTTACCCCGTATAGGTTTTATATTCACATTAGAGTCGCAAGACTATATTCACTTTAGAGTCGTACGACTGAAACATATATTCACTTTAGAGTGGTGAGACTAATTTTTAGCGAGAATTAGCGATTGGCAGCCTCTACGTCCCCGTCCTCAGGACCAATTAGATTCGCTTTATAGCCGTAGGTTACCGTAGTTAAGTCGTCCAGTAACCGTACCTTGTCTACGACGGGTCTATAGATTTTAGTACGGTCGACGGAAACAACCGTATGGTCAGGAAGGCGTAAAATCTGCCTCGGCTGCGGCACGATTACTGGTTCGTTCGTTTCTCCGTCGATGCCTATCAATCTTTTAAGAGTGTCCATATTAACTAAAACTTTAATGCCTTGATTTATACGGAACCCTTTGACCTTCATATCGTAGGAGGCTTTACCGGTCGTAGGGTTCAGTACTTTAAAGGCGTAATTTTTTGCGCCACCTGTAGCCAATTCTTGGATATACGAGCCTTTTCCGTACTTTTCCAGCTCATCTGTCATTTCTCCGAGATAGTTTCCAGTCTCAATCTCTATCCCATTACGTTCTTTTAGATAAATGCAGCTGTCCGTATCATAATAATACGAAAGAAGGCCTAGTCTCCTTAAATAAGAGTATAACTTGATCCTAGCCATTGCCGTAGTATAGGCGTCCCTTACCCCGTATAGGTTTTATATTCACATTAGAGTCGCAAGACTATATTCACTTTAGAGTCGTACGACTGAAACCTATATTCACTTTAGAGTGGTGAGACTAATTTTTAGCGAGAATTAGCGATTGGCAGCCTCTACGTCCCCGTCCTCAGGACCAATTAGATTCGCTTTAAAGCCGTAGGGTACCGTAGTGAAGTCGTCCAGTAACCGTACCTTGTCTACGACGGGTCTATAGATTTTAGTACGGTCGACGGAAACAACCGTATGGTCAGGAAGGCGTAAAATCTGCCTCGGCTGCCGCACGATTACTGGCTCGTTCGTTTCTCCGTCGATGCCTATCAATCTTTTAAGAGTGTCCATATTAACTAAATCTTTAATGCCTTGATTTATACGGAACCCTTTGACCTTCATCTCGTAGGAGGCTTTACCGGTCGTAGGGTTCAGTACTTTAAAGACGTAATTTTTTGCGCCACCTGTAGCCAATTCTTTGATATACGAGCCTTTTCCGTACTTTTCCAGCTCATCTGTCATTTCTCCGAGATAGTTTCCAGTCTCAATCTCTATCCCATTACGTTCTTTTAGATAAATGCAGCTGTCCGTATCATAATAATACGAAAGAAGGCCTAGTCTCCTTAAATAAGAGTATAACTTGATCCTAGCCATTGCCGTAGTATAGGCGGCAATTACTACGTTCGTGTTTGGGTAAACAAGATCGATATCTTTTAAAAACGCCCACTTGACCACGCAATGCGTTTGACTTAAGGGAATAACCGATTTAACTTCTATGTCGGGGTCTAAGAATAAATCGAAAAACTTTTTAGGTTCGCTAATAATAACCGATTGGTCTTTGCGCGGGTTAAGACCGAACCGTCCCCAAAAAGAGTTAAGGCAAAGCTTCGCGATGGTACGAAGTCCTGGGTTTTTTTTAATATTGGTAGGATTAAGTTTTACTCCTTCCTTTTCGTAATATTCGTCAACGTATTTCTTAATCTATTCATCGGTCTCTATTCCCGTGGGCAAGCCGCTGGATTCCTGTTTTAGTTTAAGAAAGGCGTTGACGTATTCGGAGAAAAGACCGCCCTCTTTCGATATCGGATCGTATTTTACTACCTCGTATTCCCAAATTTCGTGAATAGAAATGACCTTGTAACCCATTTCGATTGCCAACTGTACCTCGTCAGCGACCCAAGTACCAGTTATTTCTCGTTCAGAGTCATCGTGGGGACAATCCTGCTGGTTTCGAGACTCGCTACATTTTTGACAGTTGGCAAACACTAGTTTTGATCCTATTCTTTGAGGTAAAACAGGATGATAAAGAGATTGAGGCGGTAACATTGTCGCTTTTATTAAACCGTTTACGGTAGAAATGTCAGGGAAAGGAGCTTTTACGTGTATTTTAGGGTGTCCCACGGGTAACTTGCAATACTTGTTACACCACGGATAGAGTGAACAAATATCAATGTATTAAATTTCCTCCCCCTCTTTACACTTGTGATGTAATTTCAAGGCTGACGTACGTCCTCCGAAAAAGGCTTCGCAGGGGCGTATTGGTTCTAATGTTTTTAATTTTAAATTTTGAGTAGACAGATAGGCATCGATGGCAGAGTTAGTATTCCTTTCGGCTTTGAAGGTACATTCCAATTTTTCATGGACAATGTATCCCAATTGTTTCAAGCGGTTTGTAGTAGCAACGGTTGACGCGTATCGCGAATTATGGGTCTGTGTGTGGTCGCCGTATAACGCTAAATTTCTATTGATAGGAAAACACTTTTTACAGCCGTGATAATAACAACCGTGATATTGATACACTTCGTTATCGAGAAGTCCGTCCACGTTAATGTTAAGGATTCTAGATTCAAATCCATTAAAAGCGGACTGTATTTCCTTCCCTCGTAAGTGAGATTCCCATTCAAGCCTTTCGATCGCGCCAAAACTCTGGTTGCAGTTCTTACGATAGCCGAAAGGGGGCACTACACCAATCGTATCGGGCTATAAAAAGTGTTTCCTAAAGATAAAACTTTATACTCCCGCAATCGTTATCGCGGTTAAGAAAGGGTCTATTTTGAATTTATTCATGAAAATAGAACGATAAGATAAACAGCCTTGCAAAAGAATGTTTACGTCCTGACGGCAGTACCGGATTAAATATCTTTTATAATCAAAATAATTAAAGTTGGGGTCCGAATTACTGCTAGCTTCGGACAGGGAATCGTTATACCACTGGATAAATTCATCGTAGGCCTTACCGCTTAAACGATTAGGGTCGTACGCTTCCATCGGAGGCATGTCATTATGTAGTACGTAATTGGTTTCGTTCGAACGGGCGGGATCAAATTCATGGTCTACGGTATTAAACAATAAATGCGGGAAATGTCCCTTATTCAAATTATTATCTAAACCGAATGTGGAAACGAATTGAGAAAGTGCAAAGGGCATAAAATTTAGGGAATCTAAGAATTTTAATTTTTCATATGTACATTCATGAATTTGGTCCCGTCTGTCAAGACTTTAGGGGTCCATATTAAATCGACCATTTTACGTACTATAAATTGCGCATCGTAACCTTTAGCGTTATGGGCGATACATATTATCTTATCAGCCACTCTGTTAAGCGTACGAAGATACTCCAGAAAGTCGCCGACGGGGTCTTTTGAGAGAAATATTTTCTCACGAGGACCACCACCGCATTTAATGCACGCGTACCGACTACCTTTTTCTTCGAAACAGAATTTACACGATTTTTGCAAGACGCCTAAAATTGGTTCGTGAATCAAAGCATTGGCATCAGTACGCTTTGTTTGTATACATTCAAAGTCATAAAAACAAAGACTTCTGTTTTTGGAGTACTTCTCTTGGTCGGTGGTGATCGTTCATTGTCTGAGTCGTGGACCCGTTTATTATTGCTATTTATTCGAGAACGAGTATTTTTTTCGGCAGAATCTTTACGGTCGGTCTTTAAAGGTTGCATGTAACATAAATGACCTGCGGGGTTAAACTCACTACACGATAGACAATAGCTCTCTCCGCAAACGTGTACTGCCTTACGCTTAAACATACTGACAAATTTTCCGCAAAGATTACAAACGTAAATTTTATTACATAAGGGCTCGGGTCCTGATAAATGATAATCGTAACAATTTTGATTAGGGAATACTCTTAAACATGTTTGACAAGTTATTTTATCTACGTCCTTCAGGCAATCTTGCTGTCTATGACAACTATGACAGAAAAGAAGGCATTTATGGTCCGTGAGATGATTAAAACCTACTAAACATTTTTCGCAAAAGTAATTAAACGCGAAAAGGGGTTTGGGGTTAGTAATTACGTTGAAATGTGTGTCAATATTTAGAAGATAAAGACGTTTGCGGAGAGGGCCTTCTAGGTCCCTCTCTTTTTCGACGTCGCCGAAAATAACTAAGGGTACGGGATCGCGTAATCGAAAAACGATAATACTGTATTCGGGCAAGATTTCTTGGAACCGAGTTAAAGCGTCCGGACCCGCGCATTCTTCGTCTGTTAATGCAGAATATACCAAAAGGGTCCTAGCTTCGCGGGTCTGTAATTGCGTTTCAATATTTTTTCCTCTACACTGTCTTATAGTAGTATATTTTCTTTTAAGTTCTCCATCATTTTTATTATCCGTGTATTCTCTATGAGCTATGGCTACTACAAGAGCTCGTGCTAAACAAATTTTATCAGGGTTATTTATCGTTATGGTGCATTTTTTATAAAAAGAAAACTCTTTTTCGAGGGAAATCCCTAACCCAACTGGTCTAGTTCCTCCTTGCGGTAATCTGACTCGGTTAAACGTAACCGTAACTATTCCTTCAAAAAAACTACCATCGTTCTCGGATCTATAGCTTTTTTCATCGATATACGTCATCAACCATTGCAAGTGTAATTGGTCCCGACGCCGGAAACTGACGTGAATTTCAAATTTGGGAAATTTTGGACATTATTATTGGAGAGTGAGAGTGAGAGTGAGAGTGAGAGAGTGAGAGAGTGTGAGAGTGTGAGAGTGTGAGAGTGAGAGAGTGAGAGAGTGAGAGAGTGAGAGTGTGAGAGTGTGAGAGCTTCAAAAATCCTGGTACTAGACGCACGAAGAACAACAATAGAGTGAAGTTCCCCCGGCTCTGGCACCCCTTTATATAGGGCCGAGGGGGAGATAGTAAGCTTATCTCTTATTCCCAAAGAACTTGTTCAGTTCTCGAGAATATATTAGGGTTAGGCTAAAATTTATGCTTATTTACGCAAAATATTCCATTTAACTTCATTTCCGATATGGACACTAAAGTACAAACATCAGCCATAAACGCCGTCCTGAAACAACCTTCTAAAATTATAGCCGTAGTGATTATTTTCATTACAATTTTCTTATTTGAGTTCATTTTGTGGTATTTCGAAAACGTTTCTACTGCAAAATTGTAGTTCACAAAATGGTACTAATAGTATACTAATTTAATGTAAATTTCTATTAATTACATTGTTTTCTAGGATATGATTGCAACAAAAGCTCTCGAGAGGAAACTATAATGGCTTTTTTTCCCAAGTGGATTAATATGTGACGTCAATGGGAATAATTAGATACAGTTTCAAGCACGAGACGGTTTAATTTCGAGTGTCTAGAACTGTTATCTCAGAGAGAGACAACCGATAGAATTTGAGGGTTATTTGAAGTTTAGATCACGTGATGAATTAATCTCAACAAGATAGGAACTGATTAATCTCCCATGCGTCATTTCTCTGAGACGCTGAACTGAAAAGAAGTGCATCCGCTTTGCTCCCGTCATCTACCGTAAACATGGAAAAACGATCTATTGGTAAGCATTATTTTATTAATACTATTACTATTTCAATAGACAAAAGCTTAACATTTTCATTTTCTATAGCCGAGACGCATACCGTATCCAAACGCCGTGCCCAAGAAAGACGTATCAATATAAAAATCACGTTAGGAGGATCAGTCTACATTTCTTTTGGTTTCGACGGATCAAAATTACAAGTTCTCTTCTTCAAAAAATCGAACGAAAATATTCTGTTCCTGACCTCCGAAGCTTTCACCAATCTACTTTCTCTTTGGGGAGAGCTTTTCGCCGCTACGCAAACCGGAGCATCGTCTCTAACCCACAACATCATCGACTATCACGGCAACAACGTATCCGTCGTCGCCACGACCAACAACATCAAATTTAACTCAGCCTACGGTCATGTTCTGGATCTGGGAGCTCGCGAAATCGGTGAGTTCCAAAAAAAATTGATTTTATTCGGTTTCAAATAAATCTTTTAAACGAACATAAATTGTTATCGAATGCATGTACTTAGCTATTGTTAAAAACCTTAAAAAAATTAACGAATTATTATATGGTAAACCTTTCGAGGGTTTATTTTTGTACCCAGATCAATTTAATTCGTACTATAAAGGAAAATCTTATTTTGGCTGTTTTAAATCACCCTCTGAAGTACTACAAGATTTTACTAATTTACTCGTAGATAATCAATTAACCTGTAAACTTAGCTACTTTAATTTGTTTTCATTGTGTAATGTACAAGATAACCATTTAATGGAATATCTGATAGTACCTACTATCATGTAAACAAAGTTCTAAAATAAAAAATTAAATGTAAATAACTTGTTATTATTATTGCTTATATCCTAGAAATTAAGGGGTTCGGAAGCGATAGGGGAAATTATGGTTAACGAGGTGGGGGGTTAAGAGTAGAGAGGGGTAAATTCCATCCTTCAGAAATCTGCGCGAGGAAAACAAATTCTGGAGAAAGGGGATGGGGGAAAGCAACTGGTGAACGAGAGATAAAGTATCCAGTGAATGGGGGGTGGGGGAAAGCAGCTGGTGAACGGGAGAGAATCTGGTGATTAGAAATTCTGGTGATTAAGGGAGGAACGCAATGGGGGAAAGGCGCGGGTGAACGGCGGGGGGAACGGAATTGGGGAAATTCGCGGGTGAACGGCGGGAGCCAAGCAACAGCTTTGTGTCCTTCTGGTGAATGAGAATGAAGCCCCGAACGCGAGAAACTTCAGGATATATTTGCTGACGTAATTTGTGAAATTTGATCTGGTTTTTCTTTAATAACTTAACTTAATTATAAATAAGACATTGAATAAATACTTTTTGTAAGCGCTTTATATTTTCGGAGAATTTGCATATATTAAAGCATCAATTAATAGTTTTATATTAAAATGGATATGTGCGTTCACCTTAATTTATTTACGAACAATATTTCACAACTTACAATAAAATCGATGTAAGAATGCTATCAGGTCATATTAAATTACCTTCCTGTAAATTTTAAACTATAAGGAATAAATTATTTTTGTTATTCCCTAGCCGGCCCCTTTACCCGATTCCCTTGCCTAGCACTTAACCCGAGCATCTAGCCGCCACCTTTACCCGATTCCCTTGCCGAGCACTTAACCCGAGCATCTAGCCGCCCCCTTTACCCGATTCCATTGCCGAGCACTTAACCCGAGCATCTAGCCGCCCCCTTTACCCGATTCCATTGCCGAGCCCTTAACCCGTTTCGCTAGCTGAAGGATACGTGTTTCGGCTTCACCATCGTTGGTGGCGCCAGTTAAATCTAAAATTTACTTGCTTCAAGAGTTTCGTTGCATGAATTTTCAATTTTTTTTATATTAGATCCGCGATCTCTGATTGCTCGGATAGGATAAGTGTTTCGTGTTCGCCATCGCTATTGGCAATATTTAAATCTAAACCACAACGTTAGAAAATGTAGGTTAAAATAATAATAATGATGCGACACGTGTTTCGGCTTCGCATTCGCTAGTGGCGCCCGTTAAATCTAACCCACTACGTTAAAAAAAATTAAATTTAAAAAGCGCCACGAGTGGTGAAGAAACTGAAACACGATGAATTCTCGAAATTTTTTGTTATATTTGATCCACGTTCTTTGTTTGCTCTGATAGGAAAAGTGTTTCGTGCTCGCCATCGATAGTGGCAATATTTAAATCTAAACCACAACGTAAGAAAATTCAGGTTAAAACAACGCTACGAGTAGTGACGAAACAAGAGTATGACCTCTCGAATTTTTTGTCATATTAGATCCGCGTTCTTTTTTTGCTCTAATGGGACACTTGTTTCGACTTCGCCACCGCTGGTGGCGGCAGTTAAATCTAAAATTTACGAACCAGATACTAAACGTCGTATAATTATAAGATCTAATACATAATAATAACCCCCACGAGTTAGAAATAGTTAAAATTAACTTAAACTTAAGAACTTAAATAATTTATGTCTGGTACATAGGAATCCCGTATAATTTACATAGCTCATAGGATCTGGTCTAACCTACCCTTAAGTATAAAAATTAAGTTATAACTTATAAATTCAATCCCTGCCTTCAGCAAAGCTAAAATTAATCCCTCGCTAATGAATGTGTTTTTCTCTCGACCGTGGTGCAATACATTCCAAAAACTTGCGAAACTAGACCCCTCACCTCACAACGATCCTATAGAATCATTATCATATTCGCGGGGCCTCTATCCTAAGAAAAGCGCAGGTTTTCCAGGGTTGCCGCCGTAAGGTCGTGAAGGCGCCTGGACATTTCTTAGGTGCACCAATGACCCACGTAAAATGGGAGGTAACCAGTTGTTTTTGTTATAACTCCTCCGCCCACAATCCGCGGAACAAAACCAAGAGACAGAGCTGCAAAAATACATAATTTTGGATTCTCGACAGACGTCTGCCATTGCCATAAGGAGAGAACTCTACCTGGACCCGAGATGAACTTCCGGAGCTTAAGTCCAGAATGACCGCCCGCTAAGGCTATTTGCGGCCTCGACCGTCAGACCCCGCTGTATCACAAAAGTTAATTCCGATCAAACTATCTTCGTACAGTCAACCAGAACCGTTTCAAGAGCCCCCTCGAACGAATCATTTCACAGCTGACCGCCGATTCCCCGTTGATTCCGAGAGTTAGCATCCGACGATATGAGATCCGATCCCTCGCCTAGCCAGATGTTCTAGATCGAAACCCGAAGTACCTACGCCGCTTGTATGATATTCGTCGTTGTCATCCGGACATCCGTACCGTTAGCCAGCTCGTTAGTTACCGTAATTCGGGCATCCGTGCCGTAAGCGAGACGACCGGACAGTTTGGAACTGTCATCGCGAAACAATAAGTCCCCCGTTGATCCCCTCCAAGAAAGCGTGTGTGCGTGTGTCTTGCGTAATCCGGAACCCAGTAACCTCCCGTAAACCGAAATCCCGTAAATCGAAGAGCAGCCACGAAGAAAATCTAGTGATAAGTACCAAATTTCGTCCCCCCCCCCCCGTAGAATACCCAGGGTCAGGTCTGAAATAACTGTTTAAACTTAGAGAGAAAATTTCTAAGAAAGGTGCAGTCCCTCGCAATTTCCACGGAAAGGAAAATAGACCCCCGAGTTCGAGAGCTCATATCCACTTTGTATCGTTGTACTGTTAGAAATAAATTTTGTGAATCGTGTTTTTCCCCTCGCCTTAGTATCTTTATTAAAGTTTTTGGAGTTTAAAATTAATTATAATCGGCCATAATTGTAGTGTTTTATTTAAATCATAGTTACCAGAGTTAAGCGTATATATTTTATTGGTTTCCCATCGCTGATTTAAGTCAGAATGTCCGAAAGAAAAGAAGTTGGAACTGGCCCTATTGGGAAATGTAGGAAAAACGGATCTTTCTTACGACTGAGGCCACGGGGTTGAAATAGTGTGTAAAAAATATGCTTGGCAACAATGCAAAACCGCCACTTTGGCGGATTTTGCAGTGTTGCCAAGCACATTTTTAAAACTCGCCCAAATGAGCTTAATACGAGCAAAACTTGCAGTGTTGCCAGATCAAATTGGATAAATAGGCATTCCCGCCCCAAGGCTTAGGCTTCGTAGTGGCAATGCCTATTATTACGACGTGCACCACTTAACGAGCAGGTCGTGGGCCGAAAAGTGGGAAATCTAGAGGGACGAGTCCCGAGCGCTAAATTCCAGGGATAATAAAGGACGAAATAATTCCCTGCGTCGCAATTTCGAATTTATTTGTTCCGATCCTAGGACCCCATGGGTTTTCCCATGGTAAGATCACAGTTATATTATCACAAAATAACAGGTTTCGACAAAATTATTTAGGAACTGAATGATCCTTTTAGGGTTGTTTAGACTCAGTTTATGGGTTGGCAGGCAAGAGATAAATTTAAGTAGGGCGGCACATGGAGGTACTGGATGTTCGCTCCAAGGCCTAAGGGTTAGCGTTAAGACTTAAAGGGAATATAACCCCAGGTATTTGGTGTGGAACACCAACGTTTGCAGCTCTGGCCGCTCTTGCCTTTGGCTTTAGAAATGTGTGGCGCCACTCTACGGGAAATTTGAAAAATTGAAGGGGGTCTTCCATAAAGGTTGCTTTGCAGGTTATATTCCCTTTAAGGGCGCTGGATGGCCGCTATAAGATTGAAAACTAGTGTAGTTAACTATGGAGGGCTAAAATACAACCATGACGGAAGATTATAATAATAATGAGATTAATTTTAAGTTATAAGGACGGATTTATAGAATTAATTACTAAAGATATACCAACTCATTAAACCAGAGTCATGCCAACAGGTCTTCAAAAGAGAAATGACTTAACAAAGATAATCTACGGGGTCGAATAATGTAAATCTCCACGGACTGCCGGTTTAAGGGGAAACAGTTCATAGTTGGGCCGGAAATAGGGTATATCGGTAATTAATTATCAAAAATATACACTCAAACAAAATAATAGAAATGTTGAATTAATAAAGTAAAAAAAGTACTTAAGTTCGTTTTGATCTGGTTTTCTTGACTATTCTTGAGTCACAAGAGCTATGACGGTTCATATCACACAAAAAGACTTAAACCGCACAAGTTGACGGCACGCCCGCATAAGTCGCACAGAACACTGAAAACACTTTTTCGGACACGAGGGGCAATTGCTTTAGCCTACTCAAAAATACTTCGATATTACTTTAAACTTTAATTATTGATTATTAACTATAACTTTATTCATAACTATTTAACTCTTTCATACTTTTTACTTTACAACTATAAAGACAATTAACTAACTAAAATTTAACTCTTCATTTCTACCTTACACCAGGAGTCTTCTTCTCTGAGTGATGTCCCAATCCTGGATTACCGAGGATTATATATGCTATTCAAAAAACTACAGAAACTAAAGCCAACGTGTTTGTTTATCGGATTACAACAAAAAACTATATAGAGAAAAAATAGCGAGATAAAAATAACAATAATCCATAAACTCTACTAGAAGTTTGCGTAACTGTCAATAGAGGGCGACATTGTCTCTACAAAAAATTTTAATTTCTATTTCCATCGTATAGATGGCTTTTTTTTCAGAAAATCACGCCAAATGAATGAACTTTTACTTCAGTAGAAACAGTGTAAATTTAAAAAGAAAAATAACCAAACGCGTAATATAATAAAATGTTCCTCGGCTAACCCCGGAAACTACATACTAACTGAACACATGCTATCGCTTAATCGAAATGACGAAAGATATCCTATATTGTGCAGGGCTACCAGTCCATAAAAATTGTGCTAATCCCTTAGCACCGCTTTTAAGAACAAATACTGTAAATTGTAATGGAGTCTTTCTATTTGTAACGGCCTCTGTCCCGCTTAGGTGGTGAAATGGAATTTCGTTGTAATGGCCTCTGTCATAGGACAATGGACGTCTTATGTGAGAGGCCAATACCAAGATATTCGTTGGAATGGCCTCTGTCGACGGAGAGTATACGTCCTCTGTCGTAGAACACCTCCTACATGAAATGGTGCCTACGCGCCTACGGCGCGCACGGCTAACCTAACCGTTGTGCGCTCAGTACGCTAGCCTTGATATAAATACCTCTATTTAAAAGAACTGGCCTCTGTCATAGGACGCTAAGCATCCTATGACGGAGGCAATTTCAATAAAATATCTTTGTAACGGCCTCCGTCCCACTTAGGTGGTGAAATGGTTTTTTGTTGTAATGGCCTCTGCCATAGGACAATGTACGTCCTATGTGAGAGGCCAATACCAAGATATTCGTTGGAATGCCCTCTGTCGACGGACAGTATACGACCTCTGTCATAGAGGCCCTAAATGGGTTAGAGTGCAATAACTGGTGGCTTTACCGGGGAGTCAGGGTCCGGCTCTTGTAACCCATAGGGGCGGTTGCGCTCTGGGAGATGTTAGCTCTGATCAAATGGTCCTATCTCCACCTCCGACTTCGGTCACGTTTTGGCTGGATACTGAGCTTCGGTTCAGGCTAACGGAGAGGGTCCAGGCAACTGACCGCCTCGGCGGATTGGGTAGCCTGCTGTGGGGCGGCGAGCCTCCATACGCGGGCACGGCGGTCCTGTTTCCCGGCCTTTTGGGGCCAGGGTTACTTGGGCTGCTGTGTGCTCGTCGTTCCCTTTTAGCAGCTCTTTCCAAAGGGTTTGACTCCTTACCTACGTAAGTAGGGTGCCGGCTCGAGTTGCTATAGCATCCACTTTTAATCGCACTGCTGTGTGCGAAGTGGGGATTGGTCCACCCATTGCTGCACCTTCTGCTGGGTTGAGTAGCTTGCGTCTAAGGTGCTGGATTTGCCACCTGTCCGGGCTTGAGGACGCTGGCGTAGGGCAATATGATGATAAGCGTCCGGTGGTATGGTCTCTGTTACTAGGTACACCAGGCTATAAATTCTGACACACTGTCGTCTGTCGTAAAACACATCCTACATGAAAACGGTGCCTACGCGCCTGCGGTGCGCCCGGCTAACCTAACCGTTGCGCGCTCCGCACGCTAGCCTTGATATAACTACCTCTATATAAAAGAACTGGCCTCTGTCATAAGACGCTAAGCATCCTATGACGGAGGCCATTTCAACAAAATATCTTTGTAATGGCCACCGTCCTAGGACCGTGGCGTTAGTTACCGGCTTGTCATTTATATATTTAACTAAGGCGAGCAAGGCATATATTTTCCCCATTTTCAAAATGTGTGAAGCAGCATACTGTAGTCGCGACTCGTCAAAAAAAAAGGAAATTAGATAATTACAAATGATGATGAAAATGACGAAGATGCTAATGAAGTAGACGACGAAGATGAAGAGTGCGAAGATTTGGATATGACAATCTTTGAATTCCACAATGAAATTTGCCCAAGAAAAAGGTTTAATAGCAATGAGACGTGATTGCGACGGATGCGGTAAAGCAATCAAAAAAAGAAGTGCAGGTGAACTAAAATCTTGGCGTTGCCGAAAAACGAACATTTATACTAGGAAAAAAAATTGCAACCATAACATTTCTTTAAAAAAGCATTCATTCTTTGACAATGCCAAAATGGGGATAGGTGACATTCTATTGTTAGTGTATGCTATTTGTAAGGATTTATCCCATAAATTCGCGGCGGAACATTTACGCCTGAACAAATATACCATAACGGATTACGCTAATTACTTAAGGAAAGTTGCAATTATAACTGCTGTCGACAACAGCGAAAAAATAGGCGGCAAGAGAAAAATAGTGGAGATAGACGAGTCTAAATTCGGAAAAAGAAAATAAAACCGAGGCCACAGAGTAAAGGGCACATGGGTGTTTGGAGGCATAGAAAGAGAATCGGGCAATTTTTTTATGGCACCCGTTCTAGAAAGAAATTCCAATACTCTAATTCCCTTGATAGAAAAATGGGTGAAACCAAACTCCACAATATACAGCGATTGTTGGAAAGCCTATGACTGTCTAGATCAAAACCCCAATTTAAAACATTTTAAAGTAAACCATTCAATTGGTTTTAAAAATAAGGAAACAGGAGTTCATACTAACAAAATTGAAGGAAAATGGAATGGTATGAAGAAAACGTTACCTTCTTTTGGCTTTAAAACAGACTTGTTAGAAGGGTACATAGCTAAGGCAATGCTAAAATTCAAAGCCAAAAAAAGGAGAATAATTTTTGATTGCTATGTTGGGAAATATTGCAAAGGTTTATAACCCAAATAAACCCCCAAATATGTAAAAATTTAATAGTTAATAATATATATAACAATTTTTTCCGGTGCTAAAAAAATAAAGAAGCAATTACTGTTTGATATTTTCTTTAATTCTACTTATTAAAATAACATACCTTTCCAAAAATATATCCTATTTTATTGTAAAATTAAGCGAATTTCCGATTTTAAAAGATATAGTAACTGATTTTATTTTCAAAATTTCAGTTTAAAAGTCCCGCTTTTGGTTCTGAAGACTAAGGCCATTACAACGAATTAAATTCTACTTATTTCCCACTAAAATAGACTTGATCTCTTCCTCACCAAAATCCCCTGAATGCCCTCTATCATAGATCGCTAAAGGTTCTATGATAGAGGCCAATACTAATTTATTTCATTGGATTGGGCTCTGACATAGGACGCAATAGTTCCGAGGACTGAGGCCATTAAAACGAAATAATTTCTACTTATTTTCCCCTAAAATCAAACTTGATTTCTCCGAAATATCGTTATATGACGATATTTATCGTAGTGCTTAGCGCGATAATTCGATATATATACAATATTTTAATATACAACTTACAAGTACAAAATATATATTAACTTCACGGTATATGTTTACCCACCCATAGGGGGCCCCTATTCCCCCCGATCCCGTAAGGATGTTGATATTCGCGGAATACATTTAATTATAGAACTATACAGCCCAATTGGGCGGATTTTTGCGGCAATTTTCGCAGTGTTAGCAGGTGAAAACATATGACCCGGAAAAACTTTTCATTAACCAATTAGTGATTGAAAATTTTGTTTCTATTGTGCATGTTATCCCCCGCTTAAAAGTAAAAATAAAAAATAGTAAGAATGATGGCCTAACTATCCTACTAATCAGAAGAACCATAATATTTTATTCCCCCCCCCATTTCATTTTTGTTTTGTAACTAGTGTATTAATGTTAAAATAAAGATTTTGTGATTGACTAAAGACAAAGGGTTTCCATTCTGAATTAAATCTCTCCCATTTTTTTCTTTCCCCCGTATGTAACTCCTCTCTCAGATTTAATTCACGCCACGAAAGGCCACGACTCGCATTTTGTCCCCATCTTCCCCCGCCTTGGTGAATTAATATCTTTCAGAAAGGGCTAGGTATATTTCCGTCCATCAATTATATGACGATTTCCTAAAAAGGCTGCAAAATTCGTAAAATTTCCCGTTGTTGTGCCTCCAACCACCGGTTCCCGATTTTCACAACAAATACGAGACGCAATTAATATTCCATGCTCAATACCATATCATCTCACCGCTGTGAGGATCTTGAAGTGGAAACACCAGAAAACCAAGTACTTTTTATGCAAATTGAAAATTAATTTTTATCAAAAATTTCCAATTTTGGCTTAACTAACGCGCATCAACTTTTAGTGAAATTTTCCCTTATCATTAAAATAACTTACGTGGTGCCATCAATCGGATAAAGCGTTTTTTCGGGTTTCAGCACATCCGCCGCTCGGTTCGCAAAATCGACACATATTACCTAAAACAAAAATTTAGTTACTTAAATGCTTACCGCGAGCATTATATGCCCTGTAAAGACCTGTTAATCATTCGCGGAGTCTCTTCGTTGCCGAATAGATGGTGTGGTTTTTGCTCCTGTGATAAAGTTATTTATTTTTAAAATTGAACTCTTCATTTCAGGGTAATTCGTACTTTTTTTAACAACCTGTTACCGGTTCCCGAGCTCCCTGTAAAATTTCAAGATTAATCCAAATATCTAGGCTAAACATCAGGGAAAATGAAAAGAACGTTAGATTAATTTTTTATTTTGTATGTCTTTTATTTTAAATAACGTTTTATATTTTAACAAATACATCTTTCTAGAATCAGTTCTGAGGCTCCCCTTTATATATTTAATTTTCCCATGTTAATTTCGATATGGACTTCTTATATAGTAAAAATTGGAGTTTATTATTTGAATATGATTATATTAAAATTAATATTATTTTTAAGTTACGAATCTTAAATTCAAGGGTTCTACGTTAATTTCTAAAAGTATTTCATCGTTTCAAAAAACCAATTTCTAGAACTATAGATTACTCATAGATTTAATCCTTTCCACTTCAGTTTTAAAATATTTAAAAATTGATGAACTTTAAAATCTAATAAAATTCTTCGTACTACCGGACGAACGAGCTTAGATCAATACTTCAAGCGTAGCTTTTTCTTTACAAACCCCTATTGTTTAAACTATTTAAAGTTAAATATAATTGTAAATTTGCAGAACACAAGCCCGTAAAAAGACGTGCAAACATTCCATGCCCAATTTGAGCAAAAGTTAACCTCCGGAGATCTGCCTAGACATCTTATACAAAACAATAAAGAATTCTCGGATAAAAAGCGGATTGAAATTAATCATCTAGGACGAGATAAATTGTTTAGTGGAATTTCCCAGGGATATTTAGTGCATTCCGATGAATCAACAATTCCAAGGAAGTGCAACTGGCTGTAATTCGCAAATTGATTTCTGAATGATTTCTGAAAATCACCTAAACGGAACTGAAAAAAGTAACTTTCTCATTTATAAACCGTATATTAAAAATAATTCCCTGTAAACAAATTAAAATATTGGTAATAATTAACAATTTATAATTCATTGGACTATATGAAATTATTTTTTACTTTTTTTGCTTTATTTAAAGTTTAAAGGCAACCCCTATTTAACCCAATTTCCGTCTAATTCTTATAGCTGTACCTGCTGTTCTAAATCACGTTGGGGTGTTGGTGAAAGATAAAATTTCCACAAAAACTAAAATTTCAGACTGTCTCTGCACAGGCCACTGAATTAGAGGAGGAGTTTCTTAGTAGCCGAGCGAGCAAGAGAAAACTTGCCAGCGGATATATAGGTATTTCGAAAGATTGATTTTGGTAGGGTGAAAAGTTAATATTACATTTTTTTTCGCATATTTTATGCTAGTTTTTCATGTTTTAGTCAATTAATTTTTGAGTTATTCTCCTTTTGCCTTCAGCCGAACCTCAGAAAGAAATCTTAGGGCTTAGTACCTCCACGCATTCACAAGACGTAATTTCATCCAGTTGTCGTTCAAATCATCTTTGATTCATCGGGTATTATATAATAACTTATGTTTATCTTTGTTGATTAGAGTAGTCGAAAATTCGACCATATTAATTTATTTCTTTCTGTAAGGCACAGTTGACTTATTCCAGTTCAAACCGTAAATTTTAAATTTGTGACCTAAACGAAAATAATTTAATTTAACCGTAAAACCCTCTTTAAGCTAACGGTCGTGATATGTCCTTATGTTTGAACTTAAAAAATATTTAACGTCTAAGAAAAACGTTAAACTTAGCTTTTTTTTAAATAAAAAATTCTTTCACTTATAGTTTCGCTACCATTTTTGGAGTATTGAGTTTTTCAAACGCTTTCCTTAATATGTTAATTGTTAAAATTAATAAAGACACTTGTACTTAAAACAACAACTAGTTTCGTTACCCCTTGGGGAACATCATCAGGTCTGAGACAATAAATTCAGCTTTTTGTCTTAATAATTATTTGGGACCGAAAGACAAAACCACCAAAAACCTGCCGTTGTTTGAAAGTACAAGCAGTTTGGTTGAACTCGGGGAACCAATTCAATTAATCATGAATTCTAACGGCCAGTTAGAGGAAGTCGTAGAAAAAGCAAAATCAGCCAAATGAGAGAAGGACCCGAGAAAAGTTATGCAGGAAAAGGGGATTTATAAAGGATTACCCATAGAAACACCCATGTTGCAACAATTCCGACCGATTCATGAAAAACGCCGAAAACAACAACAGCGATAGTAAGTTGTTAAAATTCGGTTGTGGTCAGTGGTTATAATAAGCTTAATCTGATAACTATTTTTTCGGGAGTTTTTGCCCCTGAGATATAGCAGTACCCGTGAAAGCAATATTTTTGGAGTGTCCTAAGGAGTAATACTGAATAAGAAATTGGCAGTTGTATTAGATAACATGACGAAGAAATGATTGTCTAGGCAATAGTTTACACTTATAAATAAAGGATTTGCGGTCAACTGATATGTACCTAAATAAACTCCCCTTTTCGATTCCGTAGCCGAGCGCTTAACCCGAATCGCAAGCCGAGCCCTTTTACCCGATTCCCTAGCTATTTATACTAAAAGGCTCTTAAGGGTTTTTATTAATCTAGAAGCACTACAACTGAAACGTCTTCAGGGAGTTGTACATCCGAAGATGTAGAAACTGGTAAATTGTTTAAAAAGCAAGTAAAATACAAAAGTTAATAACGCTTTTTTTAAATGAAGATGATGAAATATACAAATTGATAAGAAAGGAATTAAGTTTCATCTTGCCCCCAAGTCCCAGCGCTGTCTTCCCGGCACAATATGACCTCAAACAAGATTTGGCTAAAACCTACCAATATAATTTAACCGATAGCAAATTAAAAAATTTGAGGGATTTGTGGTACCCGAAGCAGGTGTCTCAAAATAGTAGGATTTAAAATCTATAATCAGTAAGCGCAAACCTAATTTCAATTGATCTATCTCAGCGGGTACCTGCAAGAAAAACCAAGGCAAAGATCGAAGATGAGCTTGACGACAAAATCAGGATCGGATCAATTAAAGGACTCATAACGTGACAAACAAAACACAAAGGTGAAGGGTTGTTTACAACGAAAGCGTTTGAAAAAGGTAAAGAATATAAATAAAATAAATTTTAATTCAAAAATTAAATAGACAAATTTAAATACATTTTAGCAAAATAATAAATATAATTTTTCTGCAGGTGAGTTCATCTGCGAATATGGCGGTGCTCACATTTCCAAAGAAGAAGGAGAAAAACGCCTTAAAGCAACGATCGACGATTGCTTCTATTTTTTTTAAGATTTCAATGGAAAAGACATGTTTCGACGCATCCAACCCAAAAACGTACGGGGCCACAATTAACCAGTCTTACGCTTTTCAATGCTAAACCAAAAAAAAATATCAATGGTGTTCTACGCTTGTTTTTCGTTGCTGCCAATAATATTCCACCCTTCACCGAAGTGCTCTTCGACTATAAGGGAAAAAAACCTAAGCGCGAAGAAATTCCTAATTGGCTGATATCAGATATAGTAAAAGCGAATTAGAAACGTATCAGGCCGACTTGGAGAGTAAGCAAGATGACTAACAAATGAACAATTTGTTGGAAATTTTTTAATTATTGTAAAACATTTGTGGTCATACACTACCAAAATCTGAAATGAATTTTGAATAATGCAACTTTTCATTCATTGTGCATGCTGTATAGTAAGACTTAAATAATAATATAATTTACCATAAGCCCCTAAATCCGATTCTCTAGCTATTTATACTAAAAGGCTCTTAATGGTTTTTATTAATCTAGAAGCACTACAACTGAAACGTCTTCAGGGAGTTGTACATCCGGAGATGTAGAAACTGGTAAATTGTTTAAAATCAAATAAAATACAACAGTTAATAACGCTTTTATTAAATGAAGATGATGAAATATACAAATTGATAAGAAAGGACTTAAGTTTCATCATGCCCCCAAGTCCCATCGCTGTCTTTCCGGCGTGAAAAACCTCTACGTTATACAATAAAAATGCAGATAAACAAGCTCACAAGACTTTCCAATACAGAGGTATTGTCGCGCGCCATAATTGAATTTTAAGAAAGGTCAATTGGTCAGAGTAGTTTTTTAATTTTTTTATTGAAAAGTCAAGTTCGTTTCGATTTGTACACCACCACCTTCCAATTTTAGAACATAAAACTGATAAATACGTAGAAGGAAAACAAAATCGCATCTCTAAATTAAATTTTAGGCATATATACTTCGTAAGTTATACATTTCTATCTAATTTTATACTACATATTAATAACGACTGATATTCTTCGTGGATTTTGGTTTCCTATATATCTTAAAAGTAAACTATTTGTTACAGTAGATATACGTCGTAAGTATTGTACCTCGGTTCGTCTATCCGCAGTAAAGGTTTTACCTGGGTTTGGGGTGGCGCCGTGCACCCCCAGCGCTCGAGCGAAGCGAGTCCGCGATGCCGTTAGGCACCAATACTTAGAATACATTCTACGTTGTATAAGTCAACCTCGCGCTGATGACATAGTATAGGCTATAGTTCTGGTTAAAGTTAGTCAATCCCCGGTTTACTTCCAAAAGGCTATGGACGGAAAGCGAAATCAAAAAGAAATATAAATAAAAGGCAAGCCCCTTTCCCTTTGGTTTCTTTATTCGTAAACTTTTATCAATAACAAGTAAGGTAGCTTATTAGGTTCTTAGTTTCTCACTTGATCGAGCGCACAGGACTAGGTAAGAAAGCAAATATCCCCGCTTTCCTTTCATAGCTGCTACCCGACAAATATAGAAAGTGCAATAAAAGTAACTTTATCGGCGTCTTGTTGTGTTTCCGCTGGAGCTGGTTTATTTGAGATCGTAGCATATTGAAATTTTACGATTGCTCATCTGGCCGGAACGCGTTTTAATCAATTTTGTGTTACTTTTATGGGACCATTTAACTAGTTCAGGATTCCTACACGATTTGTCTCGAAACTCTTCAATTCGCAACAAGCCCGAAAGGCTCACTTGCGTATGTTAGATAGTTATTTAAATTCTCACGCCTAAGCCGCTTGTGTTTGTTACGGACACTTATTATAATTTTAATTGCAACTTATTGGCCACTTTTAATTCTTCATAATTTTAATAACGTAATTGATGTTAACATTCGGATATGGATACTTTTGTTGTTGGCTAATTTTAACTTTGTATGAGACGAACTCGCAGAGCTACGCTACAACGAATTTCCGTTCTTGATTCCCAGTAGTTTGAACTGATGAAATCGGCCAAAAATTAAGAATACGTCTATCGTTTGCACTTCCAACGAACGTGTCACGCTACTAACTTTAACATGCCTCCATTAGTTACTGATGCTCTAAATATAGATATCAAAGTGAGATTTGACAGGTTTTTTTAATATTTATTCATCGTGGAGCGTATGGAACCCTTCAAAGTGTCCAATTTTCCTTTCGCTATAAAAGTTAAAAGAGAAAGGACTTTAAGGGCAGTCAAAGCATCACGAGCTTTACTAGATTTTGGTTTTGTCTACACAATACGTTTATTCGAAGTTTGCGACAACGTACTTAGCCTCGTATTTATTACTAGAGAAAACTTTATAGATTTCTAATGTCAAGTCCGCATTGGAAATTGCAATAACGCGCAACAAATTTAGCGAAACCTATAAAATATTTTGGTCGGCAAATTGAAAATTTTGTTAACACTAAAACAAAAACCTCGTTGAAAAGTTATTGGGAGGATTTTTCAACGTTAGGAGATGACTTCCATACGTCACTTAGGACCTTAATCGTGAGTGTCCTTTAATCGGTTTCCGCGGGCCAAAGCTGTGGCTTAAGACTACTTTGCAACTCGTAAAATGAAAGTAAATCCACAATATGTAATCGAAGTTCTGTACCATATAGCCTAAATGATATTCGAAAAGATGAAAAATATCTTTTGTGGTCAAGAGACTCTTAAAGTCGCATATTAGGATATCTATCTCACGAGTACTATCCATTTGCAGTAGGAAAATTTGATATTTTTCGAAAAACTTGCCATGGTATCCAAATTATTTCGCTATAACTGAAACTGAATGTTATACAAGACCAAATATATACTTGCACAAGAATCCATTGCCTCCGTTCCAAGCTATTCTACAAATGTGGGATAACGTTAGCTCTCAAACCGAGAACTTTCAAATAATCAAAAAATTACAATATTTACGAAAGGAGCTAGATTTATTGTCGCGTATATCTAACGATATAACGGAAACCAAAACCGGAACGGCTGCAACGGTTTAAACTCACCTCTCTTGGTACGCCACGCTAACCGCTGTCATTTAATCGACGACCACGAATTATCTAATGTTAAGAGGTAAATGACTACGAGAAATAACCATGCCAATGGTCATTTATTACACAAATTAAACTCTTAAACAAATACATTATTAAGCACCTAAACAATTTCAATCAATATCGACAAATAAGGTGCAAATCCCCGACAATCTATCTGGCGAAGCAATATTCCGCACGTTTGGAAAATTGGTAAAACCTTTTACTTGACGCATTGGAAACGAATATAAGTCAGTTTTTAGATAATTTCACTGTTAATAGCTTAATCAGTTGCGAAGCCGGAGAAGCCGTTATTGCGTTTATTCTTTACGACATTAGAACTAGGACCACGTGCTCAGATTCCTATGTTATTTTCAATGGGAAAATATACATACTGTGTTGTCAAAAACATTTTCTGTTGCCATGGCAAAACTAATGCCCATTGCAACTTTTCCCTTAGTGAAATTTCATAAGTTCTACACACCCAATTAGTTTCAACAAAATCGGTGATTAGCACCTCGGGTACTCCTCGTTAGTTTTGCCATGGCTGCCAAAATAGTTTTTGATGGCTTAAAATCTTTTTACCCTAAGGAAAATAGAATGGATAAATCGCATGTACATTTCGGTATGTAATAGTACAATGTGTTAATTAGGTAAATGTAAGTATAATTGACAAAATTTTGGTTAGGGAAGTCAAATTGGTAAATGCCATAAATTGGATAAATATGGAAGAAAAGTGGCTAAATTAAGGTAAATGCCATTAAATTGGCAAATTTTTAAATAATATAACGAAAGTTTACTTGTATTTACCCAATTTGCTTAAATGGTACCAAATGTACACGCATGTACCCAAATTAACCTGAAATTTCCCAATGTACAATTTGTTTAATATAATTTTTTTAATATTTTAAAATATTCAAAGGGGTCGGCTTCTTGTAAGTAAATAAAAGATAGCTCGACAAATCCATTGATAATAATTAATTGAATTCAAAAACTTGTTTTAAATTACGTTTCAAAATCAACCCTGGTTGACGTATTATAATTTAATATTTTAAATGTGAGAAATTAATGTAGCAGCTAATGAGTCTCAATGGTAGTTATAAATAAATTAAAGTGAAGAAGTGAGAAAGATCCCTGATTTGAGGAAATTAAGCTAAAATTTAATAGGAATAATAGGCGTTTAGTTTGTAAAATAAATTTTACATATATTAAAATGAATTGTTTTATAATAAGTTAAGAATGAGTTGGGCTTTCTATTATGTTTTACAGAACATGTTAGATTTAAAGTGTAATTTAATAATAATATAAAAAAGTGCCTTACATTGAAAAAATATATTTTTCAAAACCATTAAACTATTTCCAATTAGTTCCTATGCTAATAAAAGTATCCTGAAAACCTCAAAATTATAAATCAAATGAGGTATCAAAATAATGTCTGGCCAGTCAAATTAAAACACCCGGTTCATAAAAACAATAAATTGTTTTCAACGAAAAGTTATTTGTTAGCAGAATATTAGGAGTTAACCAATAGCTAACTGCTTTTAATAAACATCTGCTGACGTCATGTAATTATTGGTACCGCGATATCTTGTAAACGGTAAAATCACTCGAAACTTTATACAGTAATTATTTGAATTTCAGGGTTATACATAAAATTTTGAAAATGTTTTTATAAAAATAAGAATCAAATTATCGTCCTTGCAAAATATTTGAATGTTATACTCTATTATTTGCACAGAGTCGATACCAAGGTATAGTGAAAATGAGTTAGCTATTTTTCAAAAAAAGTAGATTAAGAGTGACACGTTATGACAAGAGGACAAATACACTATCATAGAATTGACGTGAAAGGAAAATGTTTTATTTAAGGAAAATAAATAAATACTTGTCGAACCAAAAACCTTTCAAAACCTTTCAATGATCATATTTAGTATTTTGGAGAAGTACGAAACAAGGTAAAATAATTAAAACTTAGTTTTATTTTCTGAAGACGCTAGGATAACGCTAAATTAAGGAATCTGATCGTGCGCCTTATGCGAATACAAAATAATTCACCTCAATTGATTAAAACTAACTTTATTTCATATATTCTAGACAAAATACGATCAGTAAACAATGGCTGTGTTCAGCTCACTACATTCCGAAAAACTGACTAAAACAAATCGTCTCTCTCAAAATAAAAACATGTTTGTCCGGGTGAAGGCTCCTCTCCCACGTGACAGTCTACTTTTCTCTCTCATTTTTGGGGAAGGAATATTGGGTTCAAGGTTCTCGTGAATGTTTTCGCTTTCTAAAGCTGTAGTTCAGGGTGTTGATTTCAAAGACAGGGGAATAATTATTTGACGGAACATCCCGCCCGCCTTGAAATACTGTTTCAACGGTTTAATACAATGAAATTCTATAAAATCTGGTATGGCATGAATGAGATTACTACATTTTTAAAGGGCAAAGTTTTGTAATGGCTCTTGTAAGTTCCTTGTCAACGGTTTTTACCGTTACGACCTGAACACACTCATCAGCTCCTGGATGGAGTTTGAATGTGTCCCATTTTCTATTTAGTTTGAGGTATATCTGGCTCTTTTATGATGACTAGATCCCCAACTTTCAGATTAGGCTTAGGGGTCACCCACTTTGGACGCTGTTGTAGGCGTGTCAGATATTCACTTCTCCATTTTTTCCAGAAGTGTTGAAGGATTTGCTGGCTGACTTGCCATTTTGTGAGTCTATTGGATTGTATCTTTGAGAGATTTGGTTCTGGGATGGATGTAAGTGCATCTCCCATCAGAAAGTGTCCTGGTGTGAGAGCTTCTAGACTTGTTGGGTCCGTGCTTAGGGGGGGGGGGTTAACGGTCGAGAATTCAAACAAGCCTCTATCTGACAGAGCTATGTCTGCATTTCTTCAAATGTTAAATTCTTGACCCCTACTACTCTCTTAAGGTGGTATTTTACTGATTTTACGCGCGCCTCCCATAACCCCCCAAAATGCGGTGCAGATGGTGGGTTAAAATGCCACTGTATTCCTTCGTAGGCACACCATTGAGACACTTGGTTGTGGTGCACATGAATTTTAGAAAGTCTTTAATTTCCCTGTTGGCGCCTACGAAGTTAGTGCCACAATCGCTAAATATATCTGCCGGTTTTCCGCGCCGAGAGACAAATCGCTTCAGCGCCTCCAAGAAAGGTTCCGTAGTCATGTCACTGACTAGCTCCAAATCAATTGCGCGCGTTGAAAAACCTACAAAGAGAGCCATGTATTCCTTAAACATCTTGTGCCCTCTTCCCTTGATGACTCGCATGAGAAACGGCCCAGCGTAACCGAAACCACCCTTTAGAAAGGCTCTTGCCGGACTTACTCTGTGTGACGGCAAATCGGCCATTAATTGCTTGGCCGTTGATGCTTGTTGGCGCACGCAGCGGGCGCATCTACGAATGTGAAAGCGAATAGCATCTCTGAGGCCACCAATCCAATATGTTTTCTGCAGTAGCGCCATAAGAAATTGAGAACCTCCATGGAAATTCCTTTCGTCTTATTATGAGGTCTGTAAAATGGCTCTTCCTAGGTAAAATGATTGGATGAGTTGATTTTCTGGTAGCTTGGCGTGGCGTAATCAACCACCGACACGAAGGATACCTTCGTTATTTAAGAAAGGAGTTAACGATAGAATTTGGCTTTTGCTCTTTAGTTGTTTATTTTATTGAACTCTCTGAATCTCATCGTGGTATTTGTCCAGTTGGACTACCTTTATCCAATGACCAATTGCCTTTGCCAGTTCCTCTCTCGATAAAAGTTCCACGTCTTCTACTATCTGGCGTGTTTGGGTTCTTATTTCGTTGAACTGAAGTACGTGCATTATGTATAAAACGTAACATGTACCCGGTTACATGGAGGAGCGTTCTCAACGATGAATGTGCTTCGAGTATAGAACTTACAAGGTGAAAATGAGCTACCATGGACTTAATAATCTTTCCCTCCACTAGACACTCCTCGGGCTCGTCATCGAAGGAATGATTTTCCGTCGGTGAGCGTTGACTCAGAAGTTTGGGTCCTTGCCAACACAGTATGTGATTGCGTAGCTTTGCAACGGATATTCCTCTTGAAGCGCAGTCACATGGGTTGAATTATCCCGGTACGTGATGCCATCTGATTGCTGGCAGCGACTGGTGAATCTCAGAAACCCTGTTGGCTACAAAGGTTTTCCATCTTTGAGATGGTGATGCTAACCACGACAGGACTATTGTGGAGTCTGTCCACCCATGTATATCTTCGATTTCTACATTTAGGGAATCGACAACTAACTTTATGAGTTTAGTCAATAGGACGGCTCCACACAATTCCAGTCTGGGAACTGATTCTGACTTCAATGGAGCGACTCTGGTCTTAGCTGCAATGAGTTGCACTTGTGAATTGCCATCGCTATTTCTGCTTTAGAGGTAAACCGCTGCTGCATATGCTTGTTCCGACGCATCACAAAACCCATGAAGACTGAATTCTTGACTGTCTGGTTGTGATACGTGACGCTCAACGGTGATATGTGGAATATCTAGTAATTCCTCCCGAAATGATGTCCATTTGCTTTCCAGACTGGATGATACTGGTTCATCCCAATCCAGTTTACTCGACCCGAGTTGCTGTAGGATAATTTTTGCGACTACGACCATAGGCGCTAAAATTCCTAGTGGGTCAAACACCTTTGCCGTGTCTGATAGAATTGTTCTCTTCGTCACAGTACTTCGAGACTTGGGTAGTGTTACCTGGAATATGAATTGATCTGCGGCTGGTTGCCAATAGAGTCCCAATGTTTTGATTGCTTCATCGTTGTCGATTCGAAGAGGACTTTGAATTTCTCTCAACTCGGAAGGTATCGACTCCAAGAGAACAGGGCCTCGATTCTGAGATTGTCGGTAAGGAAGTTAACGGGAGAAAATCCTCTTTAACTTAGAAAATTGTCGCTAGCGAGAAAAAAGGCGATTCTAAGACTCTTTAAGAAAATTATAGTTAGAAGAAGCCTAAAATTGTCGTTAATGCTAACTACAAAAAAACTTTGTCGTTAGAGCCACAGACGATAATGATTTTAAAGATGGCGATTTTTTGAGACATGAAATATTAGCTTTAGCAGAAGAAATTGAAATTAATCGCGATTTGAGACTTCAAAGAGTAATACGAGATCGAGCTCAAGCATTTGAGTTAGACGAGTTTAGATTTAAACGTTTATTCAGAGTTCAAAAGCAGCTTGTGTACACTCTTTGTGATAGACTTGGGGAGCGTTTATCAGAAAACAATGCACTGGCCATACCAGTTAATGTTAAGTTAAGTAATATATATGAAGAATTTCCCTCTATACACTATAATAACATCTCTAATTTTAGATTTTGATTGCCCTGCGTTTTTACGCTGTCGGATGCTATCAAAGAGCCATTATAGTCAAGATCTTTATATAGCAGTAAGCCAGCCTACTCTAAGCCGGTGTGTAAATACTGTTAGTCAAGCTATTGTTGATCTTCTCATGGGAAATTAAATTAAATTTCCCATCAATGATGACCAGCAGTTGGAGATTAAGATGGGGTATGTACTAATTTAATTGTCAGAAAAAATTTCAGACAAATATTGTGATACTTATATGTGCTTTTCTCTCTAGTTTTAATAAGATTGCTGAAATTCCCGGTATAATTGGTCTCATTGACGAGTCGCATATTGCTATAGTGGCACCACCAGCAAATGATGAGCATTACAAAGAAAATGTATACGTTAATCGTAAAGGATTTCATTCATTGAATGTTCAATTTGTAAGTATAACTTTCACCTTAACTTTCTGATATAACCTATAAATAAAGGGTCTTTCTATAAAGAAATGCAGCCTTTTTGTTAGAATGTAGCTCTTACGTCACTGTCTTTAACTCACTTTCGTGACGTTAGAGCTACATTTAATATTTCTCCTTTTTAGTCATTTTATTTTAATGAAATATCTAATGCAGATTTGCGACCATAATCTGAAATGTAAATGCTAGGTTCCCTGGGTCAGCCCATGACTCGCATGTCGTGAGTGGCTGGATTTTTAAGAGATTCATATGTGAACGGGAGAAAGAGCTCATGGCTTATTGGTGACAGTAGTTACCTCCTGCGACCATGGTTACAAACTCCTATTCCAAATCCTCCAAAAGGTTCAGCTGAGGAAAGGTTTACCAGGGCCCTCACTAAAACTCGTCAGGTTGTGGAAAGTAGCATCGGCGTCCTCAAGTAGGTGTTTCGCTGTTTATTGCAACACCGGACATTACATTATCATCTGACACAAGCAGCTAACATTGTGTATGCGTGTGCAACATTGCATAATATGAGAAGGGACGTAGATCACAGACCTGAAGATGACGAGTTTTCTAAGACTAGCAGCGAAAGGGACAGTGAAAACGATGAGGATTTGGAACCCAGAGAGCAGGAAAATAGAAGACGAAGAAGGCAAAGAGAGGCGCAGTTAAGAAGAGTAAGGCGAGCACAAGTCTGGGACATTCCCAATTATGAGCCTTAGCAAAATGAGAACTGGTTGCAGCCTAGTAAAGACCTGCGCGGTCACCTAGTTCGAAGGTACCGTTAACGCTGTAAGATTACATTACCAAGATTTTGACTTAATTTCCTCCCACTCTTTTTTTAATTAAATTTTAACTTGAGGCTGTTTTGATCATCTAAGTTTTGTAGTATAGATATTAAAAAAAAACACATTTGAAAGATAATAAAACGTTTTAATTTTCATTATTTTTCTGACCCTGCTGCCTTCGTCAAAGCAATGTTCCCAGTAGCTAGTGCTTCGATGGCGGTCACTTTTCTTGATATTAGGATATTTTTCTCCTTCAATGCTTCTGCAATGTTTTCTAAAGCGTAGCTTTTTCTTTCCAGCGTTGCCAAACTGACCGAAAAGAATTTTCGTACCAACACCTGAAAATTATCGTATTTCAGACCTATTTATCGTACGCTTCTCTCTCTCTTTAGAGCACTAATGGCGCGATATTCCAAGGCAAAGAGAATCACTGGCAGCGTTGCCATACGTACTATAACTATGGTACAAATACCATAATTTTGCATAATATTATAAATTGTACTATTTTTTGGAGTGCGTACTATATAGCTCCAAAATTTACCATATTTCCAACCTATTGTACTATAATGATATAATTTTTATATTTACACTATTTCTATTACAAAAATAATTAGAATACCTTATTAACTAGACATAAAATAAGTGTAAGGTGCTTTTCCTCCACCACCCGGGCTATAAGCCTCACGCCTATCGCTACCACCTCTTTGGGGAGGCTCTTGAGCACTTCAAGACATACAAATACCTTGGAGTCACCATCACTTCTACGCTTTCTTGGGATTCTCACATCTCGAGGATCGTTTCCCAAGCGCATCGGGCCCTTGGATTTCTCCAGCGTCACCTGCACGGTTGCTCCTTCCCCACGAAAGCCTCCGACGTCAAGACTCGTGTGACCCCAATCGTCTCCTCACACGGCAGCATCAATCCACAAGATTGAAATGGTTCAGCGGAAGGCTGTTCGTTTCGCTATATCTATTGGCTACTCGTGGGACGTCAGCATAACTCGGGTCCTCCAGAACGTCCACTGGCCCTCCCTCCGGTCGCGTCGGCGAGTAAAGCGCCTCGTGAAGGTCCACGGCGCTCTATCTCCTCTCTCCCACTCCATTTCGGGCTGAGCTGGGCTCGATCCCCTCGTGGCGGTCGGCGTGGACCGCACTACGTTCTCCCTTTTATGAGGACTTCAACTCGACGGCACTCTTTCGTTCCTTCGTCGCTGAAGGAATGGAATGCCCTTCCGGACCACCTTAAATGCATTGTGGACCGCTAAAAGTTCGCCCGCGAGCTAAACGCTTATTTAACCTGATCTCATTATCCTGTGTAAAATTTCCTGTATATACTCTTTGATCTCATTGTTTTATAAATTTACCTGGCAAACTTCTGTACAGCCTTTTGCCGGAATAAAATACTTTAGAACTTTAGAGCCTGAAAGCAAACGCCATGTTACTTTATTAAAATTTAAAGTATAGTTAAAGTTACGTAGTTTTGGCTTTGAGGCGACGAAATCTGAAGCCCACGTTCAAATGTTGCCAGATCACTCGATACCACAGAAATTGGAATTTCTATTTGGCTTGGGCGGCAAAATTTCGAGAATCGTTTTATTTAGTTATTTCGATTTCTATAGTCGATACAGACAACATCCACTCCCCATAAAGAAACGACACACGAGGACAGTTATCTGCATGTTTTGCAACAAACACTTTAAATTAAAAGAAATTAATACTATTTTATATTGGTACTATAATTTCTATTGTTGTACTATAAATTTTTTACCCTTTTCACAATAATTCGGTCAAAAAAATCTGGCAACGCTGAGATTCAGCGGCTCGTAGTAGTCAAAGACTATATAAATTCTAAGCGAAAGCTAGGAGGATTCAAGCTAACCTATGGAGTGGTCGTCTCCCGATTTAGGCAAGGCAGTAAAAAATTCCCGAACATAACAAGTTTCGCCATCTACCGTAGAACTTTTACACTTTTAATCGGCTTTTCGACTGCTAGTTTTTATATTCGCGAATTTGTAGACTTTTAATGGATTCAAAAGTCGCTTGATGGCTTAGACCTAAGGTGGTGCCTTGGGTATTAGCCTAGCTGATTATTATTAATTACAAACGTGGTGGTGTTGTTTTAAAGTTTCAACAGTAATGCGCGAGAGAGAGAGAGAGAGCGAGAGGAGTTAGAGAATACATTTCAAGAGGCTAACATTCCAAACCAAAACCTTATTGGTTTCGCCCGTGATGGCTGTAATACTATGTTTGGGTCTAACAATTCAGTCGCTCAACCTATGAGTGTGCAATACCCTGGCATGACGCTGACCAAATGCATTTGTCACTCGCTCCATTTGTGTGCCAGCGAAGCGTGCAAAGAACTACCCCGTGCCGTAGAAGATCTAGCTCGCAACATTTACGGTATTTTTAAAACTAGCAATAAACGTCAAGCGGAATTTGCACAATTTCAAAGATTTTTCGATGTGGACGTACACAAAATTTTACGACCATCTCAAACTAGATGGCTTTCTCTCAAACAAGTTGTGGACAGAATTCTCGAACAGTGGGTCCCCTTGAAAAACTTTTTCACTCTGAAGGGATTTGAATTAAAACTTTGATCAGTGGACAACAACGAAACTTTATTATTTGTTTTTAGAGTGGGTGCTGAAAAAATTTTTTGATCTAAATAAATTGTTTCAAGGAGATGGTGCTTTAATGGCAACAATCCACGAGCAGATGTGCAAAAAGTGTAAGTAGATTTTGTCGTGTTACTTAGACCAGCGTTATGTTAAACAAACAGATCTCGAAAAAATTGATCCAAGCAATGCCCAGAAATTGGTATCCCTGCGTCAACTATACCTCGGGGCTTCATTGATAAACATTGAAAATGAACCGGAGCTCAGGTCCCACCATGATTTAGCGAACATGCTAAATCATTTCCGCACTCGTTGCCGAAATTTTTTAATCAAAGGTTGTCAAGAAATGCGAGCCAGATTCGATTTTAGGAACAACTCACCCTATGCTAAAATGAGCTGTCTCCACCCCTGTATTGCAATGTCGTTGAGCGACCCACGAAGACCGAAGTCTCTAGTTGATCTCGCAACCACTGTTCCCCGTGTATCGGAAATAATTTCTAACAAAGTTAAACTCCAAAAGGTCGACGACCAATGGCGGATAATGCTTCAGATAACGTTTCCCGATAACTTTTCGACGATGGCCGCTGATAAGTTCTGGAGTGCAGTGGGGGATATGACGAATTTAAATGGGGTTCAAGAGTTCGAGTGAGTTCATGTCATTTATTACATGTCTGATTTTCCTCGACAAATCGTATCAACGTACATGGGTGTTACAGGAACTTGCTGACTTTGCTTTGGACGTCCTAGCGCTACCACATTCAAGCGCGTGTTGTGAGCGCATTTTCTCAAAAATAAATTTAATGAAAACCAAGGTAAAAGGTCACCCCAATTACACAATTATCTCATTTTGTCGTGCTTGCACGTTTCAATTAAATTGTTTTTGGTTCTATGACAACCTTTATCCTGCGAGAGAGGCGCTAGGACAATTAAAAGGAAACGACGTCAATGTCGACGATAGCTCGGCCTCCGAACTTTTCGACGAAGTAGTGTTTCTTGACCATGAGTCAATAGATTGATTTCGCCTATTATAATTGTAAACATATTTCTTAGAATAAACTTTGATACCAAACATAAGCGTCAAAACGGGATTTTTTCAATAACGAACATTACAAAAACTCATTCCTACTGAATTATCGGACAATTGTCAATATCGTACGTTTTAATATCGTACTTCCTGCTGAATTATCGTACAATTGCCGATATCGTACGTTGTGATATCGTACATCGTACGGAAGGTTAAATTATCGTACCAAACGATAATTATCGTACAGGTTGGCAACGCTGCTTCTTTCTAACCCCTTGCTTTTTTACATGAAAATCACCTTTTTCTCCTCTTCAATTCCTTGTCGCATTTTATTATATATTCCTCATATTTCCCTGCATTAAAAGTAAATCCATTAAGTAAGAATGCTTCTTTTTCTCGGAGTACCACATACAAAAGTAACTACCCAAGGAGATCTCCAAAAATAAAAGTTTTTTTTTTTGTTTTAAAACTAGAAATTTATGGCTTTAGAGGATACAATCCAAGTAAACTTTTCCAAATTTTACCAACATTAACTCAAGCATATTGAAATTGACCACATTAACTTAAATTCGCCCAATTTTACTTAGATTATATTAGGCAAAGATATTATGATATGTAATTTTTTAACCTAATGTTTATTTTACAAAGTTTTGTTTTTCATTCAGGTTGTTAAATTAGAGTTATTGAGGATTTAGTTATATTTATGTCTGTGTTAAATATCTGGTTTTTTAGGCCCTTACCCAGGTAGCAAAGCCACGTGTAAATTTCATGGATATTTGGTAAATGTAATGGAATACACGTGTTCACAATATACGCATGTGTTCTAAACGTGTTCCTTTGGGTTGCCGAACACGAAATGAAATTAGTGTAAATTTACATGTGATCTAGGCGTGAATGGAAGATATACCATGGAATTTAGCTTTTGTAATTTATCACTCCATCTTGTAAATATAGAACACTAGCTGAGGTTACTAGGTACCCGACTACCCGGTATTTCCAGCGAAAATATTCTTTTGTATATGCTTTAAAAAAGATATCAAAATAAATTACTAAACATAAATGAGTATAAAAATGAGTATAAAATTAATTTGATTAAAGAAATTTAAATTAAAAATTACTCTTATAAAATAAAAAATATAGAGAACAATGTAATCGTTTAAATAAATAATTATTGACCATTTAATAATGTAACCTCAACAAATTAACACCAAAAATGAAAATTACATTCCTCGAACTTCAATGCCAAGACTCGAACCCGGCGTATCCTGTCACTCATTGGGCGAGTATCATAACTAGTCAATTAAACCATAATGTCGCTTCTTAAAATTAACAACAACGAGTCTATCACCATCGACGAGTCCACGCAGTATTTTACCAACCGTGGACGAGAGTGACGCCGCGCGGCGTTCGTACGTACCATCGTGGCCATTTTACTTTTCTCTGCTAAACGATAGTACAGGATAAATTCGGTCGGTGTATTAGTTTAATTAATAGCTTATTTAATAGTATAAATCTTTGTATTTTATGATAAATCCTTCAAGTAAGAATTCAATAAATGTAGGCACGAGGCTTTTTATTAAACTGTAAATTATTTTATATTCTTATGGTTAGTTTACTTTTTGGTGTATTTCCATTAAGCCTTTGTAATTTCCTGTCCGACCGCATGGTAACATTCGCTAAATAATACATAAAGGACATATTTCATTGCACTAAGGTAAATAAATTTTCATGCTTTTTAATAATTGAAATAAGTCATTGATTGGTTGGATTAATTACTAAAGCAAAAGTTAAACTTTTTTATTACTTATGTATATTTAAAAACCTTTTTATGGTTTGTTGATGACGAAAAGGTCAGTTGTCGTGGTGTAGTCTAGAGAGTGGTTATATTTTTGTTGATTACAAATTGAGATTAAGAGTTAATTTCAGTGTTTAATACTTTTAATGGTTTTTTGAGGGTAAAAAGGTCAGTTGTCGTGATGTAGGCTAGAGAGCAGTTATATTTTTGTTGATTAGAAATTGAGATTCAGAGTTAATTCCAGTATTTAATACTTTTAATGGTTTGTTGATGGTAAAAAGGCCAGTTCTCGTGGTGTAGTCTTGAAAGCAGTTATAATTTTGTTGATAAGAAATTGAAATTAAGAGTTAATTTTATTATTTTATTCTTTTAATGGGAAAATATCTTGCGTGATGTCATTTAAGATTTTATTGACCAAGATTTAGTAATTAGTAAGAATACTTCTTTAATTTGTTTTTATATTTGCTTACATTAATTAAATCATTATAATTGACCAAAATGTTTTAAATTTTAAAGGTGCTGTACGAGTTAACAATGTTATATAAAAGCTCAGGAAACAGATATTGAAGAGATCATTAAAGAATGGTTGAAAAATGTGACCAATAGAATTAAAATCTCGAGCAAGGGCAAAGGTATAAAGAAAACAAAACCTTAAACGCTGAACAACAAGGATAACAACACGAACAATGAGGATTGCGAAAAGTAATCATCTTGTTAAAATCTTTAATTTAATTTGACAAAATCGCCTGTAAAGTTTATTTGGCTAATTTTTAATCAAAGGAAAACTGATTCGTCAATAATTGTACCACTATCCCACTACAACAAATTTTGTATTATACGATTTTTCGTTAGGAATTTGGTTGTTTGAACTTGTTTCCTAAACAGTAGAAAAATATTAATAAGGCCTAATTTTATCGTTTATTTTCGATGTCAAATTATCACCGCAAAATAGTTGTCAGCAACTATTAGACAATTGTTTGATTGTTGTTGAGGAAGTGTAAGTATGGTGTTGAGGAAGTGTTTGTGTGGTGTTATTTAATTGTAAGGTTGGTGTTTGAAGGGTGTTATTCTTGTGTTAACAAGTGTAACATTGGTGGTGAAAAGGTGTTAAGATACTGTAAAGTCAGTATTTGAAAGGCGTTGAATAGGTGTTTTTACTCGTGTAACTCACGTGGATAATAAATGCGTACACACGTGATTTAGGCGGACATGATCCATCGTGGACACACGTGGATGTAACACGTGAAATAAATTATTTCAAAACTCGTGAAAAACAAGTTATTTTGCTACCTGGGTACATTCAGAAAATACCTAGCTGCAACACTGATTGGTATATTGATTCTCTCATAATTAAACTTTTACTGGATAAAATAATAGGCTCTTAGTTCGTTGCAAAAGTGAAATTAACTCAAACATTTTGTTCCTAATTATTTGGATACAAGGAAAATTAATATATATTGGAACAAGTAGGCGTGTTGTCTTTTTTTTTCACTATTATAAATCTTTTTTTAACAAAACTATCCAATTTTATATTAAGGAAAAATGGCGCATTTAGGACAGACTTTTGATTCTACTATAGGTAGCCAACAATCATTAACTACAAATGAATGAATTCAAAGACATCACAGATGCTTAAGCAAAACAACTACAATTACTAATTAGAGAAGAGCCATCTCCAAAGACCCACATTTTCCGTGTACCATTCTAAAATATTATTTTTTATTACCACAACACCAAAATGTATTTTAATCACTTTCTAGGAACACTTGAGGCTGACTGAAGGTAACTTTGTACCCACTTTAAACCCTTGTATAAAAAACCGTGGAAGTTTGAGCACCATAACATTTGCAATTGCAAATATGTTAGTTACGAATGAAAGCTATATATGCAAAACACTCGATATAATTAAACACGCATTTCATTGTTTAGACCAGGTATGGTATAATTATTACAAACCTTTTTTCTTAAAAATCTAAAAACCTATGGGGAAAATTCGACTTTAATTTCATAAAATAAGAATGAATAAATTTATGTTAAATAACTTAAATTTAAAAAATATATTAAATAAAAGAAATATAATTAAATAAAATAAATTAAATATTAAATATGATTATATTAAATAAATTAATTGCATTTTTAATTATAGCCAGAAGTACTTAACATTCTCAATCAAGCAGAACAACAAATTTTAGAGTCCATGATAAAAATAGAAAATGCAAGAAGAAGGAATGCATTAAAAGATTTTAACCACAAAATGCAGACGGCACTAGCAAAATTTGATTGGAGCCCTTAACCCCGTGATAAATATATTTTCTCATCAGAATTTGTTACAATTATTCATGATGTTGTTACACCCAAGGACATTTTGGTATGGAAATATTGCAAGCTTTAAACTAAATCTAAGCCATAGAAAAAAACTTAATAATATTTATTTTTAGCGACATTATGGAAAAGACCGAACTTCATGGTTTTAAGAAGCAGATGTGTTTTCAAGAGAAGCACACAGATTTCAAACAAGAGAAAATTGGTCTCGTAAAAGATATGTAGGATCTTATGATGTAACTAGAAAACCTGAAAATGGAAAAAGACATATTCACATATTAAAAAATGTTTATTATAAAAATAATTTGGTCATTTCAAACTATTTTCGCAAAACATATTCTGATAATCAGAAATTTCCAATCTGTTATTTTTAAAGCTATCATTTTCAAAAATATTTAAATATAAATATTTAAAAAAAACAAGTGGCGAACTATTGAGTGTAGGTTTTTAACGCCATAAAAGATGTCGCTATACTGTAACTACTACTAAATGAAGCAGATATTAAAAAACCATTATATATTCAATAGGGAATGTATCATATGTACAGGGATGTCTTTCGGGTAGGGCAAAGGGGGCATTGGTACCTCTGATTTTTACCAGTGAAAAAATTTATAAATATGCATTTAACATTGGCGGCGCTAGGGGGTAGGCCAGGTAGGCCACTGCCTACCTTAAAATTTTGAGAGGCCCCAAAATCACCCTATAAGGGGCCCCAAATTGATCTAGAAAGGGTCTAAAAATTGTCCCAAGAGATAAAATTATTTATAAATAACAATGTACAATTGTCGATAATGTACTTAGAAATGTTTGAGGTATCTCCTAGTAAATAAAACCAGTTCTGTTATATTTGGACTCGTTTTACTGTTGTTAGAACATTTTTGTGCGTCATGTACATCACTACTTTATTTTATTGAAGCGTTTCGTTGAGAAAAGGGGGGTCCCGGGTCGGGGTTCCATTTATTAGGTTTACCTAGCCTCGCGAAAATTCCTGGCACCGCCACTGACATTTAACTGCATTATGAACCGTCTGTGTGCCTACTTTAGAGATCATAAAGAACCGAGATCGATCGACACGAAAACTTGGTAGTGTTCCCTTTCCTTAGGTACTACAGTGTAATCAGGTAAAGCCCATAAAATGTCTGTAGGGGCTACTTAGCGTCACTAGCGCCATCCGTGGTAGAAAAATATTTCGCCAAATAAAAAATCTAAGTGATCGAACCATCTCTCTACAACTCTGGTTTGAACATTTTCTCTGCTTTTTAAATCATATAATTTATATTACTTGAATTCCTCGAATTCATTATCTTGTCATTTTAATTCATTTTGGGCTCCCAGCGCCATCTCGTTACCAAAAAATTACAAATAAAATTGGAATTGCTTTTTTTACCTCTAAAATACATTACCTATTGCACTAACCTTGCTTAATTTTAAAATATGGACCATTAAGGCGGTTATCTTGTTTTCCGCTTCGAAGCTAAGCATCAAAATCTAAAGTAAATGGCCAGCAGAGGTCGAAACTTTAAAAATATCGCAAACACTTTAGCTGAGAGACACCAATATTTACAGTGCCACGATTGGAGTGGGCGGAATGGTCTAGAAAATGACGACCAGCATAAAAATTGAAAAATTGTTTATATTCATTATTGCCCTATGATCTTAAACTAAAACTCGGAGACTGCAAGTATCTTAATGTAGAAGAGGAAAAACTTACTATTTTGAAAGCAAAAGAAATTAAGATTAATTCTATTTCGTATAAACACTGTACATTTATAGTTACTAATTTAATACACTGGGAAGATATTCCAGTATTCCTAAAAATTGCTTATTCTAAAAATTAGTGAGACCTGGATTATATCATGTGTGTTTAGTGCAGAAGCATTTTCTTCTCATCTTTACGCTTCTGAGGTGAGACACAAAAGTTTGGAAAGTTATCAGACCGGGTCAGGAAGTAGACTATTCGTCAATGAGTGCCTATAATATAAATTATAAAACTTATATCAGTGTAAGGTATAAAATTTGATCTAACAACGTGTAATAGAAAAGCAAATTTTTAATATACAAAACTTTACTACTCTAATTTTATTTAAATATTAATTTTTGACTTACATTCACACAAATACTCAGGCAACTAGAAGCTATTCAGTAAAGTTTTCCGAAAGAAGGAAAGAAATCAATCTGACTGAGCCTTTTACTATAAACAACCTCAGGAGCCAAATAAAATCTGCTTTCAAGAAGGACTTCGATGTGATTCAGATACATAATGCAAAATGGAATACCTTTACTGATCTAGATAGCGATGAGAGCCCACTAGATGGCGCGCAACTAAACGTTATAGTCGCTGTTAATAAAGTACCATCAACATCTCCGTCCACACCAATATCTGAATCACCATCCTTTTTTTTTAGGTAAGAACTGTATTATCTATACCAATTTATTTTTATACATATTAAGTGGTATTATATAAATAGTTCTTTAGCAAACGTAAATGTTCCTAATTCAGAAGAAGATGATAATACTCTGGGTGATAACAAAAGCGACATAAGACCCAAAAGTGTGTCAATTCGGTTAGTTTTCCAATACGACCGTGTTTTGGGTGCGGGGAGAAGAGGGGAAACAACAACGGAGAGGGGTAAAAATGCGTCATAAAAATCAGAATTGTTTGGCACTGCAGCGCCACCAATTGTAGCGTTTTAGAACTAAGTGAAAGTAGTGATACACTCGACTAGAGTCCTGAAAAATGCCAGCATAACAGACATTTTTTAAAATTTTTATTGAACGAAGCGCGATTAAATTAGTTCCTAATGACTAATGGTTTTAATTAAAAAGGTAACAGAGTGAATACTTCAAACTTTCAATTTTTCTTATATTACAATTTGATAAAAATATCTAAAAGTGTAAAAATAGTAATTTAAGTACATGTATATATAGTTTCATTTTAATCATATGGGGAGAGCAGACAACAAATAAATTCCATCTATTTCACACGTGTTATCGCAAGGGTTAGGCGTTGGGCATGATCTTTCTTTACAATTCAACTTATTAATGGTAGGTATAACTTATTCAGGTTTATTAAACTTTAATTATTTTACCTGAAACTAATTGCAGAATACATTTTCTTCCAATATAGTCATTGCTGATTTCGACATGGAAACAGAGTTCCCCAAAGCTTTTGTGAAGCTATTTGGATAAAATAATGTTTATGAAAAACTTAATTATGTACTTTGTTATCAGCCCATTTATTCAAAAATTATGGAAAGCTTTAAAAGAGTCTTTACCTCCATTTATGAGGCAAATAACATTAAAAAGAAAAGTGCAGAAGACACCAGACAACAAAGTATGAAAACAAAGATCGAGTGGTTAAGGTATATCAGGTTGCGTGCGTTAGCTAAGTTTTTTCCTTGTTTTCAAAATGCATTGAAAGATGAGAATGTTAACATTGAAACCAACAAAGATGACTTTCTGTGTTTGCTACAAATATATGGAGAAGGAGTAGTTTTTGCTTAAAAAGGAGAAATACCGCTGAAAATAACAGTACTGATGCAGCTGCCACTGGCCCTAGTCCTGGAGAACACACCTCTCTACAAAATGGAGATGACAAGGTATTGTTGGTTCTAGTATGAACTAAATTTACAACAGATTAAATGATTATTTACGTTATTTCTTTATAGTATGATTCTGATTTATATGATCGCTCTCTATTGACAATCGGAGGTGGCTGTATGGGGGAAATTTGGAGAGTTGCGAAACGCCGAAGCAATTTTTAAAATATAGAGGTTTATCAGAAAAACAAATACAACAGACATAATGATCTCTACACGTCTGTAATGAAATTACGGCAAAACAAAGAAGAAAAATTAAAAATAACTTATTCTGGCATCAAATTGAGAGACAGAGGTCTATTTCTTCCAAAGGAGAATATGAAACCATACTTCGCGCGTTTAAGTCAATTGTGCAATGGCATTTTAAGTGAATCAGGCTTAAAAATTCATGGCCACAAAATACTACAGGTTTGTGAAGCGTTATACTTAGTTATTTTTTTTAATAAACTAAAACAATTTTTTTATTAGGCTGTGATTGATGAAGTAAATACATACAAAGATGAGTTACAAGAAATATTTTTAAATTGCACCAAAGATCTGATTTCAAAAGAACTTGCACTGCTGTTTTTGAAAGAAGTTCAACGGAAATTTGTTCACGCTACAAGTAACGAATTTATAACAGCCAGAGACGAGTGTGATAAAGAAGATAAAAATATCAACTCGAAAGGATGTAGTGGTTTGCGGGATGAACTCTTTGTTATTTCAAAAGGCCAAGGGAAAAAAACTGCCAAAAATAGTCAAACATTGCCTAAAAATCAAAAAAGGAAGAGCCTTCAGGATTCACCAACCAACATTATGAAGAATCAAATCACTCCAAAGAAAAAAAATAATTGGGAAAAGGTTTTTTATAGATAAGTTAAATACTAAGTCAGAAATATGTGATTTTGAACAAGCAAATTGTGATATATCTAAAGAAAATACTAATAGCACCCGCATACGCAAGGTTCCTCAACATCTTAAAGATTTCCATTGCGAATGAAAGATGGAAAAAGTTCAAAACCAAGTTCCTGTATTGTTTCTGAACAACTTCCTGTTTAAATTTTTTTATGTATTTTTGGTTACCATAAGAGTCTTATTATAGTAAACTTTATTAAACAAGATATTTGGAAGATAATCCACCAAATGTTGATAAAATTCAAAAGGCTTTCACAATGCATTTTTAGAGAATCTTAAATTTTTGCGCTACACGCAGAAAAACATTGTAGAACCCTATAAATTTTGCTCAACGTAGGGTGTTGTAATAATAATAATAATAATAATCAGCTAGGCTACTACCCAAGGCAACACCTTAGGCCTAAGTCAAAAAAGATTATCATTAGTTTAATTATCATTTAGTAATTTTAGAGGAATTAAATATTTTTAATTTTTATTGTTTTCCAAATTTTTCTGCAAAAGAATCTGACATATAACATTGTGTCTCGATAAGCTTTGTCACTCTGATGACCTTTTGTGTCTACTCTGGTAAGGATATTTTTGCGGGCGGTGCTAAAATTTAGGCTTGTCACTTTTCCTCCTGCATTATGTTTTATTTGAGAGAACAGGGTTTCCACGGAGCTTCCATTTATACGCAGCGGGCACAAGTAATATTCTGTCCCATGAAAATTTATATATTCTTCTGCTGGACCCTTCATTCCAAACACCATTATCCTTAGCAAACCCCAAGTCTATTCCAAAGATTGTAGGAAATTTAGTGTAAAATTTTAATAGTGAGTAATGAGGTTTACATAACTGCCAAGATATTAAGTATTTTTGCGTTGAATTGCTTAGATTGAAATCAGGCTCCATAACTAAAAACGTTTTAATAGTAAATGGTAAAGAACATATACTTTATAGAATGATAAAATCTTATTTACTCAGAATATCTTTCAGCCAACCGGAGAAAAAATTAAGCCATTCTTCTAAGTTTTGTATTGACTGGTCTGACGGAACTTCAATTGGTCTTTTTGATAACATCCCATCTTCAAACAGTAAGTGACAAGCCTCAAGGAAATTATATGCTGCCATTCTTTTATCGTAGTTATCTGGTTTAATACCTGATGGGGGATGGGCGTATTCATATATAGCTGATAAGACATCATTTTGCTATAAATACAAGTGAATTCTCCTAATTCACATTTCAGGATTGCCACAAAATTTTCAAAACCAAATTCCCCGACTTTTCCAAGTTTCCCTGACATTTTAAAACTAAACATTAGCCAATTTTGTGCAATTTTTTAGAATTGCAGACTTCCTATATGGGTCTGTCTCGAGGGGTTCGACACTAACAAATTTCGTACACGCCAGTGATTTGAAAATTTCCAAATTTCAAATTTCTGATTAAATTTTAGAAAATATTTTCAAATTTCTCAAATTTCACAAATGTTTTGGCAAATTTTTATCGATTCCGACAAATTTCTCAAATTTAATAAATCTTATGAAATTTGATGGTTTTCCGCAAATTTTTATGAAATCTTGCAAAAAAAATTAAATTTGAATTGAAATTTTAGCAAATCCTGGGAAAATTCATAAATTTCTACGGGAAATTTAAGAAATCTTCAAAATTTACAAATTTACATAAATCGCAGCGAAATTCTCTTCGCCCTCGCTAAGATATCCGAGGCAATATCCGAGCTCGGCTTTATAGGGTGGGTCCGAGGGTGGGTCAATAGGGTCGGCCCTCGGATCTACCATAGGGTTTGTCTAGTGTTCGTTCACATACTATATATTTGTAAAACAAATGGGATTTCTACCATCAACTTCGAGCGCTCAACTTGTCTAGCATTGTTTTTGTATAAATCGTAGTTCTACTTCACCCACCTATACATCGACCTTGAATGTTGGCCCTTTTGGTTTTTGTCTCAGTTGTTCGCTCGTTTTTACACACAATCCTAAGGATTTGTGTGTATTACCTTCACGTCCAGTGTAGCCGATGCCGCCATGTCGCGCATACCTCTTCGACGGTTAGGGCTAGAAGAGTCAATGATATATCGTTCGAATGTACATACATCGCCATTGATAGCCTTTCATAAAGTTTTCAAATCGTAGCCCTAGAAGTTGTGCATTTGTCCAATTTACTATTTTCGGTGGTTTCGCTTTATGTGGAAGATATTTTATTTAAAATTATAAGTCCGATAACGTTAAAAAAATTATTGTATAGGTTAGGATTCAGCGGACCTTCAACTTAAATTTAATATTTACTGATATAACTGAAGTATAGTTTTCAGGGTAATTTACGGGACGCCAATTTTCGTGGTTTTATATTTTGGCCTAAAAATCTACATACAATTCCTTAATTTAAGTCCGATTTTCATTAAAGCTATATTTTTGAATAGCTGTAGTTTACATATAACCTTGAGTTGCAAATACGTTCCTTAATTTTAATTCTAAGTAAGGTTTTTTGTTAAGCGTATACGGACCCCCGCAATTTCCAACATTGTAAATCCGCGTGTTTATCGCAGTCTAGCGTTTTTCAAGGCCTTTCAGCGTATGACCAGAAGTAACAATTAAGTATGACACTGATCGACCTAGTTTTCGGCGTATGACCAGATGTAATAAGTGTGACACTCAACGTAACAAATAGGTTTGATCAGAAGTAACAAATAAGTATGAAACTGATCGAACTAGTCTTTGTCGTATAGCCAGAAGAAATAAAGCCGCATTCACATTATCCAACTTTAGTCACCTGACTATGTCTGTCTGACTAGTCAGCCCGACTTGTCAGGTCAGCTTTCGCGTTCATACTATCCAACTCGTCAGCTTGGTTTTGGATGCGTTTTGTCGGGTAGTTTAGTTCGAATGTTAGACGCGTGAGGTCGTTTATATATCATTAACCAATCAGAGAAAGGAAATTTAGGTAGAAGCTGTCTGCTTGTTTTTCTGATTTGGCTCAATATTGTGGCTGGTAAAATTTATTGTTTTGAGTCTGATAAAAAAAAAGAAAATAGCTTTATTAGGTATTATTTTGATCGTAAATAAACAAATGGTGAAAATAGAACGAACAATTAGATTAATTCTGTTATAATTAAAAAGGGAAAGAAATAGTTATAAAACTTATGGTTTCTTTTACTATCAAACTTTCTCCACACAAGGATCAATACGTCGAAATTTTACGTCGTCCGCTCACTGCGATTTCACACGTGATCGCATTGACGTCACTTTTTCTCGGTTTCTATTGGCTGCTGCCACCTGACTAGCTAGTCTGTTTGATTTTAATCGCCTCTCTTCCCGATTCAAAGTCGGAAGCTTCCCCCACAAAAATCTTATCAGGTGAAGCATTCACATTACTGGACTTGTCGGTCAGACAAAAATCGGGCAGCTTGTCAGCTGACTAAAGTTGGATAGTGTGAATGAGCCTTAAGTCGCGTTAACAGTAGACATTAACGAAAAGGGTCGATATGAGATAATGAGAGAAATGTGAACCAAGCTCGAAAGAGCTATAGATTTTCGAAAAACAGTCAAATTAATGAAATATTAAAATGACGATAACGATCAAATCTCATGAAAATTTTAAAATCCTTATCAAATCTCATCCACATTTTCAAATCCGTATCAAATCTCATTGAAATTTGCAAATCACACATACAATTTGGAAATTCTGCAAATTTTGTAAATTTACGAAATTTCGGTCAAAACTTCAAATCTGGACGAAAGATTTGAAGATTTTCAAATTTCGTACGCATTGTCGACGAGTGTCGGACCCCTCGGTCTGTCTCCTCAGTTACAGAAGCGCAACAGGGATGTAAAGAAGGTTGTGAAAATTAAAAGTTGCGAGCGCAGTTCTCAAAATAATTTTATCAACCGCACGTAATTTTCTCCATATTTAAAATACATCCGCGCCAAATCGAAAATTTTCCTAACTAGCTTGGAGTGGCTTGGAATAAAATTAACATTAGGTTAAACACCAAACACTGCCCTATTTGTTGATCTCAAATTTGGCAACTACCCCCTATGCCCTCCCAAAAACTATATTGTCTACCCCGCATCGCTGCGGACTCATCAAATCCTCAAAGTAGACACCAAAATATAATTTTTAGGCTACATTGCAAGTTGGGACGAATTTGGCTCTGGAGAGACCTTTTAGAGTTTTTTTTACCTGTACTCATTATACCTAAATAATTTAAAATTTTAATTACATACCTGCAATTTTCTAGCCGGTTTCACGTTTAATTTCGTCCATTGATCCCTTTTTATATAACTCTGAAGAAGTTTTGGTACAAGACGTGGAACTTGAAGCTTCCGAAGATGATCTTCCCTCGCCTTCAGATCGATGATTTGTTGCCAACCAAATTCAACACCTTGTAGTGTAAACTTCTTTGGCCTTTCCTCGTAGGATGACCACAGAGCGTTGATCATATTTTTCAACTGTTGTGATAAAAATTAATCAAAGAGTTGACATTACAGTAAGATTTTAATACAGACCTGATGAGATGGACATATTATGAAATATATATTTCTATCACTTCGATACGGATTTGCAAAAACCGGCTGAATCTCAACATTAATTTCACTTTCCCTTTTGGTGAAAGTAAATGTTCCGAACAACTCAACAGCTTGTTTGATAACAGCAAAATTGGAACTGGCACCGTCGCAGACTATTGCCGAAACATTAAATTTGGTAAATTGAAAAGCTTGTAGTACTTGGAACAGACAATTAAAAGTAAAATAAGAGTCTGCAGTAGACGATACTGAGAAGGGCCTATTATTTCGTTATTTGACGAAAGGTCTCGCCAGAGGAACTGTAGCATATAGTTTGCTTTGGAAATATTTTTGTCACAATCAATTTCGTCATAGAGATCTTCCAAGAAGAAATATTCTTGAATAGGCATGGCTAGTCCGGCGAGTTGATGGTTCTTACTGTTCCAAGCAACCTTAGCAGCCACTTTCACCTCGTCAAATACTAAAATTCCATCACTATTTGGTTTCACATATCCTCTTTTCTCTTGTTCCTCTACAAAAAGATCATAGCACCACTTTTCTTCCCTTAATTTTTCATAATGTACACCCGGTTCATCCAGATTTTTTTTGGGTTTTCGTTGAAGAGAACACCATGATGGTAATTGCAATATTTTGAAGCTTCTCAATGCTTCATAAGCAGCATGACTGCGACAAGCTATTGCTAAAGCAAAAAAAATATTTAAATGTATGAAAATATATGTGATGACACTCCACCTGTTTTTATGACTACCAGTTTCTAGAAAACAATGAGAAAAGTAAATGAGGCAATGTTTCAATTACCCATATATTTTTAATAAATATACTATTATGAGCTTGGTCATTTGCGAAATCTTTCGATTCATTCCCTAAATATGTGGCACAATCTTTATCCCAAGCTTCCCGCAAGTGTTTACGCTTTTCTTTTATGGGTTCAGCATAATTGGAGTTGGTGTCTATATTCAAAACAGAATCTATGTTATTTGAAAATTTATCTTGGATAATAGTGGTCACACTTTTCAATTCATTATATTGTTTATTATTCAAATTCATTTTCAACGATTCAAGTTTCTCTTCAAGTTTTCCAATTTTCTTTTTCATATTATGAAACCGATATTGCAATATACTGTAAGTAGACAAATATTGTGTTGCAACAGTTGAAGATGGATCAGACTTCCTTTTTCTTGCTGGTGATAACACTGCTTCCGCTCTCCGTTTCACACACACACTTAAATACAGCTGTAATGCATTGCAGTTCTTACAAATATTAATTTTAACATTAGCAGCTCTTTTGAAAAAGCTTTCACATCTTGTTGATATAAAATGTTCTGCCGGAAACTTAAAAACATCCAATTGTTTTGGTTTATTGGCGAGTTGAGCTAAAGTGTCATTAACTTAACTTCCAAGCCCTTGACAAAAACAAAGTTTTCACTTGCAAAATTTTTAAAAAGATCATCGACTAGATCAATTTGGAATTCTCCGTCAATAATAATGTTGTGTTCTTTCACAACAACCTTAAATTTAGAGCACAATTTCAGTTCACCAGTGTTTGTCAAAATGTAGTTACAAGAATCTGAATTGTAACGCGCTAAAAAAACCTTTCCTAGAGATTTCCAGATGTGACTAAAAGAAAACAATTATAAGCGGATTTATATACAAAAAGGTGGGATTAAATACTCAACTAACCTGTTTATCAGATGAAATTTTCTCCACACATGACAATGATTTATATAGTCGTATAAGTTTATTTATAGATTTTCCAAGCTCGTGAGGAAACAACTCAAAAACCACATCATACTCATCAGTTTGAATGCTTTCATTGGCAAAATTAATTTCAGTTTGCATAGCTTTATTTACAGTGTTAAATTCCGTCTGAGAAGTTTCATTTAAACCGTTCATTTCCGTTTGAACGAGCATATTAACTTTGCAACTGAGGTTTTTTTTCTTCGGGAGGAATAGGCTTAAAGTCAAAATTTGCTATATCATACTTTGAAAATCTTTCTTTTCTAGTTTGAGTATATACATGGTTTCCCTTCTTAACTACCTTGACAGTTTGAATATGTATACTTATTTTCTTGGGACTGTCACTTAAATACAAATTACTTTGTGTAAATTTATCATTTAAATTAGCCATGACGAACACGAGCTCGCAAAAACCATCTGCTGAAATTAGAGACTGAACGACTGAAGTAACTGAACTGCTTTTCTTATAATAATTTATGCTAGAAATTTCTATTGGATGATTTTGAATTTAAATCCTCCAATTGAAAAAAGCGGAAAATTCGCGCCAGACCCATAGACCAAAGAGAAGTTGACAAACATTGTTATGTAGTTGACTGAGTAGTCTTTAGGCGTTGGTCGCTCTCGGTAAATATTTTAACAGGCGCGAAAGTACGGCTGACACACTTTTGGGTCTTATGTCGCTTTTGGGGATAGTAATTCTTCGAAACAAGACTTGTGCAAAATACCACTAACGCACAATGTTCCAACTTTACCTCCAATAGTCCAAAAAATATATAGAGGAAAAAAATCCTATTGTTTTTACAATGTACAAAAAGGTTATAGTTCGATTGTTATACGAAGATGTAAGCCGCTACACGTTTGAGTAGTTGAAATATAATAACTTAGAAAAAACCTTTGTTTAAATTTAACGCTTTGAATAGTATATTATAGGTTCAATTAAAGTTAAGTTTTCAATTGGAAATATTTGCGTCAGTTCGATAAAGCGAAAATAGACAAAATTCAAATTATAGTTATTGTTTATTTTATCTAAAAGCCACGCTCACACTAGACCCTTTGGAAACGTTTAAAAACTTTTTCAAATGATCATATTGTAAAATTTTAGGGTCGAATATATTAAGCGTATGCCTTTTAATATCAGTTGACTCTGGAAATATTAAATTTTATATTTCTAAACCTTTTTAAAACGTTTCCAAAGTGGGTAGTGTGAGCGTGGCTTAATAGTACGAAAGTTGTACGCGATCATTTTTCAGAATGGCTACTAGGGCTACGTGTTAGGCTCACCTTACATCGGACAGATGCGATACGTAGGACATGCATCAGATTTATAGCCCGGTGTACCGGTAAGATTTAAACCACACCACCGGAGGTCCATCATCAAATGCCCTACGCCAGCGTCCACAAAACCAGCATGGGTAGCAGAACCCTACTACTGATGGTCGCACCTTCGACGCAAGCCGCTCAACCCAGCAGAAGGTGCAGCAATGGGCCGACCAACTCGCCACTTCGCACACAGCAGTGGGAAACAGAGCGGATGCTCTGGCAACGCCAGCCGACACCCTACCTAGAAAGGTAGAGAGCCAAGCCCTTTGGAAAGAGCGCCTAAAGGGGAACGGCGGGCACACGGCAAACCGCATAACCCGGCAAAGCTGGCACCGGAAATCCCGGTGGAACCCCAAAAGGCCGGGAGATGGGCGCCGTGCCCTCATACGGAGGCCCGCAGCCCCACAGCAGGCAACTCAATCCGCCGAGACGGCCAGTGTGGCCGGCCCCTCTCCGTTAGCCTGGGCCGAAGCGCAGTCACCAGCCCACACCGGACCGAAGTCGGAGGTGGAGATAGGACCATTTGGACGGAGCTAACATCTCCCAGTGCGCCACCGCCCGTGCTGGGTTACAAGAACCGGACGCCGACTCCCCGGTAAAGCCACCAGTTATTGCACACTACGACCCCTCGTGGGCCACGTGATACGTAGGAGGAAAAGACTCGCTACGCGCTGGTCCTATGCGGTGTGACAGGTGAGCCTAACGCGTAGGAGACATTCCATATCCTAAATATAATCGCGTACAACTTTCGTACTATTAGAGTTGCAGACAAAATTCCAATTTTCAATATCTATTGTTTATAAATGACGATAAGGCTATTTTTTTCCTCAAGAACTTACTTTTAATATTAATTTTCTACAATTATATGACTCCACAAAATTATTTGTTTGAAATCTAGATACCTTTCCCATAACGAATACGCAAGAGTACGTGCTGCGCTAGTAAGAAAACACAGATTTTTAATGGACAGGAGTAAACATGGACCCGAATATGTAAGTTAAAAGAATTTTTAATATAATTTCGTATATTACTAAGGACGTAATTAAACATTTACATTAATTTCAGTCTACATGGTTGGAAGCCTAAATGGGAAACTCAAATGAGAGCGAAAACCGATAACGATGAGGTTAAGGTAAATAAAGTGAAACATGGCCATTCAAATAACAAGAGGTCAACTAATGCAAAAAACAGGACCTCTCCCTAAAAATCCAAAGATTTGGAACCACTGTTAGTAATCCATTGAAGATGAGCATTACGAAGTACTAATTTATGAACTATATCCAGGACGTTGTGATGGAAGATGAAATTAGTATTGAAGGGCACGTAAAAGCATTAAAAGAAGAAAATCGGAAAGTAAAGCCAAAAAATGGAAAGGACATTTCATAATAGACAAATTGAGGTTGAGAGAAAAGGCGTTCCTGAAATTCTGGACATTTTTCCTAATCTTTTTTTTTTAATCTTAATCATTATCAACTACCAAAATATAATGGATCTAATTTAAAAAAAAATAACTTTTTCGATTAGATTTTAAGGGAATTTTGAAGGGTTACTAAAACAGAGCTTGACCCCGAAATTTCTATTCGAAATATTTGAAGCCATTAATTCATAGTATTTTTGAATTAACTAAAAAACGAGCCCTTTTCCAGAAGCTCAACGAAAACTTATTGGCAAAGAAAGACTTTGAGCCAGATGAAAAATATAATGGTATTATATTAGGTATATGAATTTATCTTTATCTAATGAGTTTAACTTTAATTCTTTTGAAATGGAAATAAACGTGGCTTCAATGTAACTGCCCTATATATATATTTCATGAAAATCGAAATTTAATTTTCACATTTGACGTAAGTTTAGGTTCATGTATTTTCATATGAAAGAGGAAATTTATTTATATGTTATTATTGGGTATTAGCCTAGCTGATGATTATTATTATTTAAACCATTAAATGTTCCATTATTAGAATTACTACGTAATAATTAAGCAATTTTTTCTACTCTTAGACTCCAAATCATAAAAATGCAATAATTCATATCGAAAACTATGACTTCTTAGGAAAACCGGTTAAAACGGTCGTTGAGTCGGCATCGATTACATCGGCGTCGTTGTTGAAAGGTTTTTCTACACTCTTTATGACGTATTACGTATTTCAAATAAAGTACCCTAAAGATGCAACCCAAACGCTACAATTCATTCAGAAATTGGTTCTTGAAATTGGACCCGAACGAAACCAAATTCCAGTTGCAGTAAAAAACGCAGTTAAGAAACTGCTAGGTTAAGAAATAATTTTCGTAAATGACGACATGTAAATTAACTGGTTTAGTTATTTCCTATGTTTATAAAATGCACATTTTGTACTATATAAGACTTTTTAAAATAAAAGCAATATAGAGATTATTTAATATTCTAGCTTAAATATTACGGTACAAAAAGATAATTTCAATTTTTTTTTTAAAAATCACATATAACATATGTAGCTCATTTGGGCAATATTCCTTTTAACTGTATCATTAACTACTCTTTTAGGTTTCGTTAAGTACCTTTCAAAAATTAGAAGTCTCTCTAGAATTTCTCGGCTATTGGTCAAATCCGATCAAGTCATAGCTACTTGTACTTAAAAAGTCACGTGAATCACTTTTCTAATTGGCGCGCGTCGGTAACCGTAAATATCCCACGCGGCCGACGTCGGCTAGAACTACGTAGATATAAAAGACTTTTCTGTTGCGGCGAAACGTTAAGTCAAAAAAGCCAAGCATGTCTTACATTTAAATAACTCCGAAATTCCCGTAAAATTAGCCACTGAACGAACTCCCTGTACTGCCCCAACGAGAATAGAACTAAATATTTGGAAAACAGAATTCGTTAGAAGAGGGTCCTGGTTGATCGAAACTATCTGACGCGACTTCTTATTCAAAGTTGCGCACGACTGACTCTCTGCCAGAGATTTGTTATACAACATAAATATGGCGGATAGAAAGGAATTACCGTCAAATCTATAATATCAAATGCCCCTCTGCCTGTGCTTTTTCCACTTATATATGTTCTCTCGTTAAAATCTAAACGAAATAAAATTTTAAATCGGGAAAGCCAGAAATAACCAACTTTTCGAAAACAAACGCGTCCCCACTTATGTTTGAGAAGAGAGAGTTCGAATTGAAACCCTTAAACGCGTGAGGGTGCGTTTTGTCACCTTTCCCGCCTTACCTTCTGCCATTTTGTTTCGCGGTGACGTTAGTAGTTATGTGCCGTATTCCTAGCCAAAAGGGGGCGTGGCTACCGCGTCCCCAGCTGCGTGACGGGGGGGGGGGGAATGAAGCGGGGAATCGCGATTCCGCCCCCCCTCGGGCGCGTGTCACGCGCGCGTGACCTGAATAATTAATGAGATTAACAGGTGTTAATTAGTTGACCTGTCAATCAAGTAGGTAAGCAAGTGTTTTAAAAAGGGTGCATATTAATGAGCGTGGTATTGTTTAACTAGGTGGATTACCGTTATGGGTCATTGACCTGTTAGATAGTAACATGTGTTTAGGATCATCAAGTAGTTATATTATATGTTTGAATATTAATTTTTGGCGGGAAAGTGTAAGCGTCGCGTGTATAAAAATCAACAAGTGGTTAAACTCTTTAGGTTTATTAATGTACACTTATGTTTGACATGAATATTAATATATGGCTTAAGTTTGTACCTTTATAATTAACCGTTAGGGTTCATGACCTGGTAGCTATATGGTTGTTAAAGTTTTGGCGCGAATTTAACATGTGTTCTGAAGACCGTTAGAAATTGTAAGCGTCGATTAACAAGTAGGAATGGTACGTTTTAACCAATCTGTATGAAAATGGTTTATATAATACAACTAACGTGTATATTAAGAAAGAGACAAAAATAAATATAAACAGTTTATTTAAATTAAAATTTTAAGGGCGCCACCTAAAATTACATAAATTAGTTGCTAATATAATAAAACATGTTGAATATATTACCCCCTTCCACGATGATTTTGATCCCCGGCGCTAGAAAAAATTCATATTATAATTTCATACGTATTAAAATATATTTAACGAATTACCTTTCCTCAAGTCCAGTACTCGCATTTCCGCCGACAATGACGGGTTGATCAAAATCTCCCGATAGGGAATCGTGGGAGAGTTCGAGGGCGTTGGGGAGTTCTCGGGTGTTGGTGGGTCCGAAGGCGTGGAGGGTGGTGGCAGCGTGTCGGGTCCTATTGTTAGAAATTTTATAAAAGTATAATAAAAAATAGAAAATAATTACTTCGAACTGGTCCTAGGTCCGCGTTTTCTCCTATAATTTAATAATTATCAATTACTTGTTACAGTATATTATCAAAAGTACATTACTTCCGCGTCCTCTCCCCTTCACTACTTTAATGAAATCTGCTGTAGTGTTGGAAGCCCTAAATTTTTAAATTTTTGTTGAAAAGGTTCGTATTAAGACGTTTTACAACTTACATTGTAGTTCAGGAACGAAATGTGATAAAACATGAAAAAATCACGCCTTTTATACCCGGCAATCTTAACCTAAATATTTGATTTACTATAGCTCGAGGTTAGGTTCGTGTATGGAATTTTTCTCGAGAAAACATTGATTTATTTTAAAAAACCGTTGCGTTAATAGAGTACGTAAAAATTGTTACAAAACCATTAGAAAATGGAGTTTCCTAAGCATCCCGCTAGGGGTTTATTTACCACATGTTAATATAAAAAAAAACGTTGCGTTAATAGAGTACGTAAAAAAATTGTTACAAAACCATTAGAAAATGGAGTTTCCTAAGCATCCCGCTAGGGGTTTATTTACCACATGTTGATATAAAAAAACCGTTACGAAAAATTACGAGTACCTAAAACCGTTATGAAAATTAGCATGTGTTATAGAAGTTCCTAAGCGTCCCGCTAGGGGATTTTAGTTTATTACGAAAACTTACGCATGTATTAATAAAAAGCGTTAGATAAATTAGCATGTGTTATAGAAGTTACTAAGCGTCCCGCTAGGGGGTTTTGCGACTATAAATAGAGGGACGCGCTTTATTTGCATTTATTTCACAACTTGCATTCGACTTGAAGAAATTGTAAGTAAATTTTAAAATTTGGGGAATTACCTTTTTTAAATGACCGTTTATTGTTAGGAAATTATTCTGGCACGATGGACTTTGACCGCAAAGTAATAGTTTATTAATTCAGTCTATTTTTTATACCATTTAATTTAGTTTATTTTTTAGAACCAATCCGAAACACCTCCCTGCTCCCAGGTCAATAAGGTCCGTCGTCGATTAGATTTCGGAAACAAAGTAAATATTAAGAAAACTCGTTTCGAAGTAGACATCCCGAAGAATCAACCCGATATCATAGATTTAACATGCCACGAGGTACTCGATAGCCCTTCGAAACAATCGCCATTCAAACCAGTTGATGCGCCACCCAAAAGCACCCCATCTCAACCAGGTCCATCTCAAGCCGGTCCATCTCAAGCCGGTCCATCTAAGCCAGTAGACGACGGCTGGACAGATATAGTCGTAGAGTTTTCCCGCCATAAAAATTTCGGGATAAAAATTGCAAGTTTCAAAAATAACTTGTATTTAGATATAAGGCGTTACGTCAAAAATAGCGATCGGCCAACCGCGACAAAAGACGGCGTTTGCGTCAAACTAGATTCGGCGTATGAGTTAAAAGAGTATCTAGAACAGATAGTTTATGAAGAAGGTGATTTTCAACTAAGAAACGATAAGGTTGAAATTCTAGCGGGTCGGCGAGGTGAAGTTCTAGTTTACAAGAACCGTGGACGTCACTACGAAAAACTATTAAACTTGCAGAATTCCGGCGAAGTTTACGACGTCGCGACAACGATTCAAACCGTATTAAATATTTACGCAGGACTTTAAAAACACCATGGCCCTCGATCTTAGCACCCGTTTCAACCCTAAAAATTTTTACTCAATAGATAAAATCATTGCCAGTTCTTCTCGAAAGTATAGGTGTAAATCTATGCTATTCGAGTGTAATTTTAAAAATTTAGACCAATTAAACCACGCGGATATCAGTAACCAACTGACCCGTATTTTCCAATCAATATTAGATAGAATTACGGCCGATAATTTAGGCTACACGCGCGTCAGGGTGGTGGTAATTTCCGATGAGCTGCAAGATCCGATAAATTTCCAATTAATGAATATCAATGAATTGACAGCTGAGAGAATTTTAACGGGGATTGAAAAGGTAGCGCAGTCCGTAAAAACCATTTATTTAGATTCACCCCTCCGATTCGACCTAATATTTCTTCAAGATACCCCTATGAGAGGACTTCCTCGCAGTGTTAGAAGCAGAAGTTATGAATGTTTAGATCAGTATATCAACCAAGGTAACACATTTATTCCCATTAGAAATACGGACAATTTATGTTTTACGAGAGCCCTGGCGGTGGGAAGAGTTTTGGCCGACTATCAGCATTTAAAAAGTTTAGGACTGGGTGCTAGTTTTAATCAAAACGATTTAAAGACAATTAGAAATGGGGAAAAACCCGAACAAGAAATTCAAGCTAAAAAATTACACGCCCTAGCGGGGGTTCCCGAAGGCCCCGTAGAAATAATAGACATTAACCGATTCCAAAATATATTACCCGACTACCAAATTATATTAATCTCGGCGGACGATAATTTCGATAAAGTGTTTATTGGACCCTTTAAAGAAAAACAAATTTTCCTCTTAAAAATTAAAGACCACACCCACGTCGTACGATCTTATTCGGCCATGTTTGGGGCGCAATCTTTCTGTAAATTTTGTCTTACCCTGTTACATAATAGCAAACAGAAAAAAAGTCACGACTGCGGACCCAATCTTAAATGCCGTCGATGTCGCGGCCCAGAGTTCCACCCCAGTATAGAACAGGCTACCCGTTGTCATGACTGTAATAGGTATTTTGCCGGACCAAATTGTTTCTCCCAACACGTAGAACTAGGAACCTGTCAGGTTTTAAAACGGTGCTTGAATTGCGGGAAAGACTATGAAGGCAATCATAATTGCGACAACAAATGCGCTTTTTGCAAAATCGAGCATCCCAAAAACGAGTGTCACGTCCGCCCATTAGAAATAAAATCAAATGAGAAACGACTATGTTATTTTGATTTTGAAACCATAACGACTGACACTAAAATTAGACCAATTTTAATCATTTCCGCGATGCAAGAAGCGCCATTTTCGACCAATTATGATTACCGAAAATTTCACGGCTTTGATTGCGTTCAAAATTTCCTAGATTATTTATTAGCATGCCAGGTGACAGTTAATGGTCGGAAAAGAGATACGGTTACGAGGCCGGTCTTTGAAAACGTCATATTAATTAGCCATTTCGGGAGTGGTTTCGATACGTTGCTTATTCTTAACGGTCTATTAAAACGAAAGATTAAACCCGAGATAATTTATACCGGTTCCAAAGCCCTGGGTATGTTTCTCGCCCAATTTAAAATAGCCTTTATCGATAGTTTCATGTTCCTACCTACAGCCCTTCGAAATTTCTCGAAAACTTTTAAGATTGTCCAAAAGAAAGGTTATTTTTGTTATTCATTCGCTACGGAAAACAATTTAGATTACATCGGCGCCCTCCCCGAGAAAGAATATTTTGGTATCGACAAATTTACGGACGAGGAAATCGTGGAATTTAATCAATGGTACGATTCCCAACGTTACGTCGTTTTTGATCTAAATAAAGTTTTAACCGAATACGCGATCGATGACGTTAAACTTTTACAGAAAGGATTCGATAGTTTTAGAAATTTATTTTTAAAAACAGTCGATTTTGATTTGTTAGGGTCAAACGCCATAACGTTGCCGGGAGCCGTCACAAATTTATTCCTTAGTAGATTTGTCGAACCAAACACTATCGCGATTGTTCCGGGGACGGGTTATAGGAAACGGCATAGTGTCAAGGCCCTAAAATGGTTAGCTTATTTGGAAAAAAAACTCAACGTGAAATTTCAAACGGCGCGATCGCTAGGTGGAGAACATGTCATTTACCCCTATCGATTAGACGGTTATTGTTCCTCGCCCGAAATAATTGCCGAATTTTACGGCTGCCATTACCATAAATGCCCACTGCACACTGACCACCAGGCTTACGATAAACAGTTAAAAGATTATAATTTAAATATTTATCTCAAAACCCTCGACCGCGAAAATTTTTTAAAAAAGGAAAGGCCTAATGCACAGTTTATTAGTATATGGGAGCACGAGTATGATCAGTTAGTAGAAGACCCAGCAATTGCGAGTTTCTGCGATTCCCTACCCTTTACCAAACCGATAGGAGCGAGAGACGCCATTCGTGGGGGGAGGGTCGAAAACTTTGTAATTTACGCCGAAGCCACTCCCGATCGACCAATCAAAGTCGTGGATTTCAATAGTATGTATCCGTCGGTCCAGATGAGTTCCTATAAATATCCCAAATCAAGCCCCGAAATTATAACTTGTAACTTTAATTTTTCCGTTAACGCTTATTTTGGTCTGATTAAAGCTACGGTGTTGCCACCTACCAATTTAAACCTCCCAATTCTCTCAGCTAAAATTAATAGTAAAATTTATTATACTCTCTGCTACAAATGTGCAGCTGAACAATGTTTCGAATGTACCCATACTGATCGAGAGCGTAGCATAACCGACGTGTGGACGACTCCCGAGTTTTATCTAGCGATAGAGTACGGTTACAAAATTATTACAATTCACGAAGTACATCATTACCGAGAGACATTCGATAAAGATTGTCCGCTATTCGATGACTATATTCGGCTTTTTTACAAAATCAAAGTTCAAAATTCGTCGTATCCAAAAGACATAATTACATTAGAACAAAAACTTAATTATTTACGAGACTTTAATGAAATTGACGGGTTAGATTTAAATTTAGACGATATAACCGATAATCCCGCTTTAAAAGCTATTGGCAAACTTAGTCTAAACAGTCTGTGGGGCAAAAATTCCATTAATTTAAATCGAGGCCAAAGTGTTTTTATTAATTCTTATAAGGAATTAGTCGAAATTTTGGCCGATAAAACCAAAGAATTAACGGATTTTAAACTACTAGACGATGATATAGCCTTAGTCACCACTCGTTTTCGGGAAGACTACGTTCCAACTTATCGGAAAGGGTCACCAACGATAGGCGCGTTTGTAGCCAGTTACGGCCGTATTAAATTATACAAATTAATGGCTCAAATTGGTTCTAATTTAAATTACGTCGATACTGATTCTGCTTTTCTTTATATGAGTAAAGACTTAAATATTCCGCTAGGGACTACCCTAGGTACATTAGCTGACCAGTATCCCAATGAAAATATAAAAGCCTTTGTTTCCTTGGGATGTAAAGCTTATTCAATTTTATTCGAATCTGAAAAGATTGTCACTAAACTTAAGGGCATTACATTGACTAAAAAAAATCAGTCAATTGTCAACTTTCAAGCTTTGAAGGACCTCGCTACACGCAACCAACAATTGAAATACAGCGTCGAAGTCCCATTTAACGTGAAACGTTTAAAAACGGGGCAGCTATTCCAAAAACCAGCTGAAAAACTCGTTGGATTTACGTCTAACAAGCGAATCTTCAAGAGCGACGGTACCAGTATTCCCTTCGGCTACAAAAATGTCAGTAACGCGGCTCAAGTTTAAATCGCCGACCACGTTCCTCATCAGTGGACCGAGTCGATGCGGAAAAACAGTTTGGACTTTTCGGCTTTTAAAAAATCGACACACGCTGTTCGAGAAACCTCCCGAGCGAATCATTTATTGTTATAATATTTGGTCGGAAAAATTCAATGAGCTTAAAAAAATTATACCTGATATCGAGTTTCATCAGGGTTTATTAAGTGAGAAACCGGAAGAAATATTTGATAGTTCTATAAATAACTTGCTCGTTCTCGACGATCTCTCTCAAAGTTGTTTAAATAACGCGTACGTTTCGGAATTATTTCGTGTTGGTAGTCACCACTTAAATTTAACTATATTATTCTTAACCCAAAATGTTTTTGGTCAAGGTCGAGCGGCTCGCGATATTAGCTTGAACTCATCGTACATTGTTCTATTTAAGAGTCCGCGTGATCCTAGTCAGATTAAATGTCTCAGTCGACAAGTATTTCCTAATAACCCAAATTTTCTAAGTACTGTGTACAATAATGTAACTGCTTCTCGACCCTATTCTAATATTGTTTTAGATTTAAATCAAGAAACACCAGAACATTTCAAAGTGCGAACAAATTGCTTATTTGAAGAGGGCCCAATGATAACTTTTCTAGAGTAATGGTGACGGGTTTAAAAATAATGTTTAAAAAAAAATTTATTCTGTTAAATATATTCTATAAAAAATATGTGAAAATGTTTTCATTGTATAAATTCTTTGTGTTTTTTGAATAAATTTGAATGTATTTATAAAATTGTTTCATTACGTAAGATGACTTGGCCACGAGCGATACGGGAACATAAACCTTATTTAACGCTCATTAAAAAAGCTTCCCCCAGTCAGCGCAAATTTTTAATTAAAAACGCTAGTCCCGAACAATTAAACTCTATTTCTAATATTTGTCTTAATATTACCCGGGGGGCGCTACCTGTAGGCGCAAATAGGAAAAAAATATTACAGCGCTATAAAGCGTGCATCAGAAAACTTGCTCGTAAAAATTTAACCGACTTAAACCGTCGAAAAATTCTAATATCTCAGCGAGGCGGATTCTGGGGTGCAATTCTCGGTTCATTAATTCCCGTGGTTCTTAACCGTATTATTAATCGATGAAAAAATTCGTTTTAGTCCCCGCTGATAGCTATTTTAGCGATACGGCCAAATTAATAGACATTATTCAAAATCAAATGAAAAGTATCATAAATAAACCGATTAAAGTAGGGAGTGAGGAGGATACGTTACGAGAGTATTTAACTATGCTTCAAAGGTACTTTAAAATTAAAGAATTTCAAGGAGTCCCCGCCGTTCGTTTAGAGCCCCCAGCGATGCCTCCTCCATCGAATACGTTAGCTCCTCTTCTCGCACCGGCGCAGATTATACGGCCCGTGGCCCCTCTTCTCGCACCGGCGCAGATGATACGACCCGTAGCTACACCAACAAATTCTCCGAGAAATGTCTCTCGCGGTTCCCCCGTTTCACCCAGTACTACGTTGATTTCTCCCGATCCGATTCCCGTTTATCTACACGCGGAACCGAGACCCCCTCTTCGACCTACTCCCCCAGTCCCGGCGTTTCTACCGGATCATTTGATAGCGGAGTCAACACCGAATATTCCCGAAGCCGTCCACGAAGCACTCCGCCGCGAGTTTGATCCTCTTTCAAGTAGTACACCACGCCGTTCCGAAAGTACCAGTAACATAAGGAACCTCTTCAATACGTCTGAAGGCGCGACGGGTACTACACGAGACAGCGACGTAACGTATAGGCCATCGGCTGAAAGCGTGGAGAATTTATCGGAGGCTGTGTCTCTACCATTTTCGGATAAAGATTTGCAAACGAATGAAAAGCACGTGAAGAGAAGACTAAATGTTCGCAAACCTTATCCGACACCTAAAAACAGACGCCGCGCATTAAGCCCTCTTAAAAAATGGAAAAATTGATACAATAAAAATTTATTGATTACAATATTTATTTTCGTGATTCATTAAATGCAGACACATATTCCATAACGAGATTATGTCATTGATATATAGAGTATCATTATACATATCTAATATTTCTCTATAAGTATACCCCGAACATTTACATACGATATAAAATAAACAATGAGCACCGCATGTTTCCGAGTCAATCGGTTGGATAATATTTTTATTATATACCCACTTTTTAGCTAAATGACCCAAGTTAAAATTGTACGTAACAGGTGAATTTCCAAACGAACAGAAAAATTCTCCCTTTCCCGATTCAATAAACACAGCGACCCAATGAGAACCTGGTTCCGTCGAATCGTCCGTATTTATAATAAAACAATACGTTTTCTGTTTCGGCGCTTTTTTGGGAATCGCGTCTTTGGAAAATGTACCAATGTAAAATGGGCGCGTTCTATAATCACATTTCAAAAATTCATCAAGCTGATTAGTATTCATGATAGAATCTTTTGTAGTTCTTCGGGATAGAATGAACCCAAGATGACTTGATTATTTTGATCTTGTATGACGTAAACAGGACGAGGTCTATTAATCACTCTCTTAATAGTAAACACTTCCTTCGACCAGTACCCCTTGTAGCCTTTAGTAAACGCTTTCGGGGCTTTTGTTAATCGAACACGTTCACCGACTTTGAATTTGGCTTTTTCCCTAATTGATTTTTTACCGTAAAGATTTTTCCAAACTAAATGCTCATTATCAACCGTTACTTCACACGGTTTGAACCCGGTCGACCTGTGTACACTGTTATTATACGATCTAACAATTTTCGGTAAATCCTTAATGAAATTTGGTTTCTTAGTTTTAGTAATTAAACGATATATTTTGTTCTCGAGAGTTCTATTGGCGCGTTCTACGATTCCGCATTTTATGTCCCCGTAACTTACAAAATGTTTTATATCGTTCTTTTTTAAATAATCCTGTACGGTCTTATTAAGAAATTCCTTTCCTTGATCCGTATTAATTTTCATGGGTTTATTAACTTTGTGAATTTTTTTTAGCGCCTGTAGAACGTCTTTCCCGCTCTTTGTTTTCAAAGGTAACGCGGATAAAAAGCGCGATAAAACGTCAATGTTAACTAAAATATAATTATAATCCGGTTTCAACTCGTCCAAAACTATTAAATCCATTTGATGAATTTCATTCAGTGACGTCACATATGTTGGTGTACGAGCAAATTTAAGCTTTCGGTCTCTATGCAACGTATAGGGGTCTTGCGTTAACAACCATTTTTTAATTTTGGTCTTTGGAATTAAGGGCAAACTTTTTTCTAATCGCTTGACACCGCCTAATCCCCCTGGATTTTCAGGATCGTAATAGACTTTCTCTATGGTTTTATTCATGGCCGCGCGCTTTGACCTTTTAACTTGTAATAAAAATTAAACAAACCATATTCTTAAATTTATACCCTTTATTAAAACAAAAATTCTGTAATAATTTCATTTACATCGTTAACCATTGCATGAAATAAATTATGTATGTTTAAAGAACAATGTGGGTAGTTTTCGTTAAAATTATTTAGAGTCTTTTGATAATTGACCAGAGGAAGAGCTCTTTTCACATTAGCCTCAAGCCTTTCAGACCAATGCGAAGCTACGGGAAGGCACGTAATGTCATGAGCCAATTGAAAGTGACATGCTGTATTTTCACAGGATCCCGTTAACGACATTAGAATCTCGGTTAATTCGTCTTTAATACATTTCTTCATACACTGGTAACAGTTTTTTCTCTCCTGAATTTCCGTATTAAGACTTAAGCGAATAATTTTTAACCGCTCCCAGCTTGTTTTACACATTGCAAAACCGTTTGAAGTCGAGTACAAGACATTATACTTGTCATTAGCTCCGCGGACGTGCGAACGCAAATCAATAAATTTACCTCTTTGACATATAAATCCTTCGAGTTTTACGTAATCGGTTAGCCAACTATGAAATCGGGTTGGGGGTTTTGTCAAGTCAAAGAATGTGTCAATTTCATCGGAAAATGTCCATAAGTTTTCCCAAACGTTAAGATTAAATGAAACGTATTTTCTATGCCCTTGGCGTTTAATTTTAAGATCGGTACCCGGAATGTCATTTGAAAGAAAAATTTCCAGTTTATCGGAGAGATAATGAGAGCGTGACATGGTTGAACGATTGCAAGCGAGGAACTGTTAAACCGCTTAAGGTAAAATGCTTTAAATGGGTTTTATTCGGCGTTATAAATTACTTTGCGATCGCGTGTTATCAAAATCTCATTATCGAATTCAAAATACATTATACATGTCACATTATGTGTTAATGCGTTTTTAAATTGCACATCGAGTCGTAAACTACCGTCCTTTCTAAGAGACATATAATCCCCACTAGCATTGTTGTCGCTTGTTAGATCGAATAGATACATGTTATACCCGGATTTAAAATTTTTAAAACTTATGAAATTACCACGGTCGGCCCCATCGATCCCCATCGCGGAAAATAGACTCTGATAAGGTAAACAATAATTCCCTTCGTCGTAGTCCATTTGGAACCCATCGGGAGGATAACGACCAGGACCCACCGAGAGGGACAAACCGGTCACGTTTAAATGTTCAAATTGTAAACTATTACTATTCAATGACCCGATAAACGCATCTTCCTTGACAAAAACCACAATAGCTCGTTTCGGTAATCTACCTAAAATGATGTTATCGCGGTTTATACTCGTTAGGCCTCTCGCTACGCTAAAATTTTTAACAATCGTTTGCGTTAAGGGAAAGATAGCTGGAATATCTGATTCTAGCATTTTTGCATGCGCCAATACGATTGAAGGATTAACTTTAACTTTTGTCACGTACAAGTACGCTTGGTCTATAACTAGTTTATAATCCTTGCCTGCTTCCATAGACATGACGGTAGTTAGGCGCGGGCTTCTAACTAAACGAAATCGTACCGGAACTTGGTTTAACATAAACTTATTAATTTTGCAAATATCAACAGACAAAGGCCCCATTATTTCAAAGGATTGCGATTCTTTTGATCTTGAGCCTCGCTTCAGGGCCCCGTTGGACTCTGACTTGAACGTATCTAACCACATTTCCGAAGGCTTGGTCGTAGAGTCCATATAAAAGAGCCCATTTTGGAGTTGCGAATTTTTTGCATCTTCTCCATAGTTGACTAATTTTTCAATGTAGGAACTGTAAGCGTAGCAGTTGTTCGCTGACTGGGTAGAAGTATCCCCGAGATAACAATCGCATTGACTAAAAAGCGACCCTATAAGATTATTCGTTGGTGCCACTTTTGTTTCAGCGGCTGGGACATTCGATCCATCGTTATGTAAAAGTCTCAGTTTCAATTTTAACATAGTTTTTGATAAATCCATATATAAATCTTCCGACGCGGGAATAAAAAATTCCAGAGGGCCATTGTCCGATAAATTGTTTGTTGGTAAATATCTTATTTCCGTTGTGGTAATTACATTAGTATTGACCAATGGGCGTTGAAAAATATCCAGCTGACTTAGCATTCCCTCGTAAACCGCCATTATTATCCTAAAAAGTCAAGTTTGGTTCTTTTTGTAACTCTCCGTTTGGACACTTTTTTTCGTTTCCTAATGGGGCCCGTTCGTCGTTTACGGCAGCCGCTGCCAGACTGATTTGTCGTTAATCGATCAGCCGCTTTATGTAATAAATTGCTACCGGCGATTCTTAAATTGTTCTTTAACGTTTCTTTAGGGTCATGTCCTTGTTTTAAATCTTGCCACCATCTCTTGCCTACTCCAAAAGCCTCATTGGTCACGGGTTTGATAATGGGTGTTATATATTTTATAAGCTTTTTAAAAATTCCGCCCACGCCTCTTCCCCGTTGATAAACAGGTCCGGCAAAAAATGGTCCGCCACCATATTGTTCGCGGTAATATTTGAAATAACTTTCACTGTCGGCCATTTCGTCTCAAATGAAGTCTAATGACACTTTTTCCGTTTATAAAGGCTATTGTTTCGCCAAAATCCGTTTTCATGTCAATGTCAACTATTTCTGTATTATTTGTTCTCAAAGGATAGTAATCAATTTTGTCAAAAATAATAGATTTTTCAAACGGCTTATCATTTCCAGCTAGCGGTATTATTTTCATCAAAGGGGCAAACGTATCGCCTACATATTGAGGGTATATTAAATTTGAATATATATATAGTGTTCTGGCTCCCATTGATAAATCAGCAGCGTAGAGACTATCTGTATTGGCCAAGAGTTCACTAAAGCGCGTAAAGCCTAGCATTTCACCGAGACCTTTCTCAGATGAATGAAATATAATTGCGAAACCCGCCGCGGCTCCAATGTGAACGGATCCATTATGGTTAATGGTTAATTGAAATTTATCCCTTATTTCCTCATCCAAGGTTAACATCATTGCGTCTAAAATGTCTTGGACACTCGAGTAAGCACCAGTCGGTATTTGATAATCAATTCGAGTTTCGACTCTAAACGCGGCGTCTTGTACATTATCACTTCTAATTTCAATGTAATTAAAGTTATTTAACGATAAGGACTTTATATAACCAGCAAAAGGTTTCGTACAAAAATATGACCCAATATGAAATCCGTCTTTCCGATATGGATTTATGTTAGGTTCAAAATCGAGAAGCTCTTTAATTGGTCCATTGGGAATTCTAATATGGTAGTTATTGGTGGTTATCAAATTCCAACAGAGCCCGTTTGGTTTTGTGTGGAGTTCAATTTTAATTTCATTATCAAGCCCGAATTCTTTTAAACTTTCATTAAGCGCTGCAATAAGTTTGCGCACGACACTATATCGAAGGATATTTCCATTCTGGTCTTTCTCCGCTTCAATTTTACCCACTTTCACTGATATTTTAAAGTATGTAAACGGTTGCACGTTTTTAACGGTTGTCGTGGAAACTGCTAAAAATGACCGGTTTTTTTCTGTAATATTTTCCCATGTTGGCGGTAATATAATTTCGCTAATTCCAACTTCAAAATTTGAAGGTACATTTAAAGGTCGTCCTAAATTTACTTTATAAGTAGACGCTGTATTTTCCGGGTATAAATCGCTCGAAGCGTTACTCGGTAATTTTAAAAATAGATCGTCCATTGCAAAAATAATATGGCCACTAGTCTGAACCACCACGTAAACTTTAATTAGATACGATATTAACAACTGATTATATACTATGACATTCCTTTCTAATTTATAGGGCTATTCACCTCTAGTTATCGATAACCTGATTCTGATTTCCAGTTTTTCCTGGATTTACTGATATAAAAGGACGGGATTTTTTCCATGTTTTCTCACAATTCGTTAATGTTTCTGATAAAAAGTCTTACGTTCCTTATGAAAAATCAACAATCTACTAGTAGCTGGGATCTCTCTCGACATGGTAATATACTTATAATAACATTCAAATTATTGTAAAATATTCCACCAAAAAATGTGTGTTAAGCTAGTCTTAAAACAACTTAATGTTTCCCCGACATACGTTCTAAAACGCCTCACTTGGTGGCGCTGGAGAAACTTTTTGACGGGGCCTCGTACCCAGTTTAACCCCCCCCCGACCTCCCATAAATCTTTCTATCATACACCTTATTTAAATTGAATAATACAATATATATATATATATATATATATATTTATATATACGACCCAAAACAAAATACTAGCTCAAAATTATAGTTTTTTACCTTGTCAAATGACAATGATGAGTCCGTTACTGTTCGTTGAGCTTCACCAATGGCCGTTAGTAATGGCGTACATCCTAGAACGTTAAAATATTTTAAAAAATGTTCATTTTTAAGCCTAAAATTTTACCTGGAAAGTATGCGGCCAATATAATTCCTAGAAATCTAAAAAAAATGTTAAAAGTTACGCGGTTAGATACTTAGCTCAATTTAGTTCCCATTAGCAATAACTAGAGTGCCCGAAACCCTATTTAAAACGTTCAAAACTTAAAACATTATCTTAACAATACTTCTGGCTTAACTTTCTTTTGGAGAATGGCTATTTCGACCGCGTTGCTTAAGATGCTGGGTGAAGATGCTGGGTGAAGAAAGTGGCGCCATCTAACTTAAATATTATATATAAAAATTTAGTAATTTATAAAGTGTTATTAATATTGATATATAATAAACAAATTAGCCTGATATTTAAGCTATATATTTAAAAAAGTTTTTGTTCGAAAATATATTTTTATGGTAATCTTGCAACGTAATACATAGATGGCGCTAGTGGGCTTGGAAAGGAGAGATTTTGGCAATTTTTCAGGAGGCGAGTTGCTTAAAATTATCGGTTAGGTTAAATGTTATATTATATTAATTATAAAGTGTTATGAATATTGGTATATATTAAACAAATTAGACTGATATTTATTTTATATATTTTTAACAGCCCAAAAATATATTTTTATGGTAGTGATTTAGTACAATAGATGGCGCTAGTGCGCTTGGAAAGTAGGGATTTTCGTGGAGGCGCGGTAAATTCGAAATGTCAATATAAAATGTTAAGTTATTTATCGTAAACTTTATGCTTTGTATAATAGGAATAATGGCCATCTGGTATAATGAATTCAATACGAGTTATATGGGAGTCAAAAGAGTTTCAGCAACTAAATATTTGGACACTGATAATCCTGGACTCTGGACATCTGAAGAAGTCTTAAATTTCGAATTAGAGGATGAAGGTCCAAAAGAGTTTCAGCAACTAAATATTTGGACACTGCTGATCCTGGACTCTGGACACCTGAAGAAGTCTTATACTTAGAGATTTATGGTTCGGTGTTGGTCAAACCGAAAATATTCAATACACCTTTTTAACTATTTTTGTTTAACCACTTGTTGATCGACGCTTACACTTTCCCGCCAAAAATTAATATTCAAACATATAATAAACCTAAAGAGTTTAAACACTTGTTAATCGACGCTTACAATTTCTAACGGTCTTCAGAACACATGTTAAATTCGCGCCAAAACTTTAACAACCATATAGCTACCAGGTCATGAACCCTAACGGTTAATTATAAAGGTACAAACTTAAGCCATA